>NC_044908.1:75917383-76517383 GCF_001633185.2 Quercus lobata
TGATGAGGATAAAACTAGTTAGATAAGGGTGACGGGCAAGCTTGACAAAGCTGACGAGAGGGAACTGTACCGTCAGCAAGTCTTCAAGGCTGACAGGGGAGTAAAGGAAGAGCACACATGTAACCGGGCATCCTGAAGCTGACGGAAGTAAAATTAGACTGACAGGAGTAATTAGGCAGACGGGAGTAAACTTGGGCAGACGGGGTTATCCTAAACTGACGGCGTGGGTCTACAAGTTGATTGAACTGCCCGTTTACGTATATAAGTAAAATAACTTGCTCTCCGCGTTTCAAGGAACCTAAAGACTCCTATATGGAAAGAATCCCGTAAAATACGCCCAAGAAGACTCCTATAAGGAAAAGACTTCTACTCCAAGGAAGAGAGGTCAACCATCTACTACTATAAAAACCCAAGCACCCTTATAAAACACGGTACGCATAATTTACCCTCTCTAGCACTCTAGAGCAGTGAGAATAGTTCTAACTTGACCTTCGGAGGGTGTTTGGCCGGTACCACACCGGTACTCTCTGCTAGGTTCTTCCTTTTCGTTGTGCAGGTGCCGTTTGATCGTACGAGGAACGTGTGACTCACTGGTGATACTATTTTCAGCTTCATCAGTTGGCGCCGTCTGTGGGAAACGTAGCGCGTTCTCGCTTCCTAGACAAAAGAGTTACATGGTACTCACTCGCTCAATGGCGACAACCAACGACGCTCAAGAAGAAGAAGCCCCTACGACTGCTCTTGAAAGACAGGTGAGGACACTCGCCGCTGCCGTAGAGCGCCTCACCAAACAAAATCACGACCTAGAAGAGCAACTGAGACAGAAGAATGCAGCCCCCAACAACCAAGGAGCAGAGCAAGAGGGAACTAGCGCCGACAGGAGAAATCAGGAAGGCCCCCAGGCCAGCAACGCCCCGAGCAAACCAGAACGGCAGAACACGAGCATCCCCTCCCTCGCAGAGATTGCTCCGCCACTTGTTATCGCGGAGATGCAGGCCATGAAGGAACAAATGGAGGTTATGATGAATGCTCTCAAGGGACGAGTATCAAGCGACCTGGACGACCTTGTCAACCGAACTGACTCGCCGTTCACCGCCACCGTCAACTCCTACCCTTTACCAAGCAAATTCCGCATGCCACAAATAGACAGTTATGACGGGGTCAAGGACCCGCTGGACCACCTGGAGACCTTCAAGACCCTAATGCACCTTCAAGGAGTAGCGGACGCCATCATGTGTAGGGCCTTCCCCACAACATTGAAGGGCGCAGCGAGAATTTGGTTCGGCCGACTGGCACCAAACTCCATCGGCACCTTCAAAGAGCTCAGCGCTCAGTTTACCGCACACTTCATTGGAGGCCATCGATACAAGAAGTCTACAGCGTGCTTGATGAGCATGAAACAGCGAGAAGATGAAACTTTAAGGGCTTACATCTCCCGCTTCAACAAAGAGGCACTCTCAGTCGACGAAGCCGACGATAAGATCCTTGTTGCGGCATTCACGAATGGCTTGAAGAAGGGAAAGTTTTTGTTTTCCCTATACAAAAACGACCCTAAGACCATGTCGGAAGTTCTTTACCGCGCCACGAAGTATATGAACGCTGAAGATGCCCTACTAGCTCGGGAAGAGAAGCCCAGGAAAAGAGAACGACAGGAAGACAATCGGCAGGACCAAGGCCGCAAGAAGACAAGAACAGGAGACCGGAGGGAAGAAAGACGCCCTAGACCAATGGGGGGAAGATTCACGAGCTTCACTCCGCTAACAGCCCCGGTGGATCAAGTCCTTATGCAAATCAAGGACGAAGAGGCTCTGACGTTCCCAGGAAAACTGAAGAGCGACCCCAACAAACGTTCCAGGGATAAGTATTGCCATTTCCACCGCGACCACGGCCACGACACGGCTGATTGCTATGACCTCAAGCAGCAGATTGAGGCCCTCATCAGACAAGGAAAGCTGCAAAGATTCGTTAGCAAGGAGAGAGCGGATCCCCCCGCACAAGACCAGCACCCCCGACGGGACAATGAGCGACCGAGGCCTCCGATCGGGGATATCAGGATGATCGTAGGGGGAACGGCTGCCGCCGGGTCATCCAAGAAAGCCCGCAAGACCTATCTTCGGATGGTACAAAATGTTCAGCTGACGGGAGTCGTGCCAAAAATAGCACGGAGAGAAGGTCCCATAATCGGATTCTCAGAGGAAGACGCGCGACGCCTTCACCATCCACATGACGATGCGCTCGTCGTCAGCCTGCGTGTGGGGGACTACAACATGCACTGGGTGCTGGTCGACAATGGCAGTTCAGCAGATATTCTATACTATACAGCGTTCCAGCAGATGAGGATCGACAGAGAGCGGTTGATCCCAACCAACGCCCCGCTTGTTGGCTTCGGCGGGAGCCGGGTATTCCCATTAGGCGCAGTCACATTATCCGTCATTGTAGGCGATTACCCTCAGCAAATAGCCAGGGACGTGACATTCTTGGTGGTCGATTGCTCATCAGCCTACAACGCTATCCTCGAGCGACCCACGCTCAACTCATGGAAGGCAGTAACTTCCACCTATCACCTAATGATCAAGTTCCCGACTGATTACGGAGTAGGCGAGCTGCGCGGGAGTCAGATGGCCGCACGCGAATGCTACATAGCCATGATGGAAATGGAGGATCAGGTTCAGGCTTTAAGCATAGAAGAGCGCCGGACGGTAACAGAGCCGGTCGAGAAGTTGGAAGAGATACCCCTTGACAATTCCGATCCTAGTCGAACGACCAAAATCGAAACGCTCGCTAACACCACGATCCGTCAGGAGCTCATAACCTTCCTCAGACGCAATCAGGACGTATTCGCGTGGGATCATGAAGATATGCCGGGAATAGATCCTTCAGTCATGGTGCATAGGTTGAACGTATCGCCTGCCTTTCCACCTATCAGACAGAAGAAGAGAGTGTTTGCCCCCGAGCGAGACCGAGCCATAGCAGAAGAAGTCAGAAAGCTACGGGAAGCAAGTTTTATTAGAGAAGTATACTATCCCGACTGGTTAGCAAATGTGGTGATGGTCAAGAAGGCAAGCGGGAAATGGCGGATGTGCGTGGACTTCACCGATCTCAATAAGGCCTGCCCCAAGGATAGCTACCCCCTCCCGAGGGTCGATATCCTAGTAGACTCCACGGCTTAACACCAGCTGCTGAGCTTTATGGACGCCTTCTCGGGGTACAACCAAATCCGAATGCATGAAGCCGACCAAGAGAAAACGTCGTTCGTAACCAGCCAAGGCCTCTTCTGTTACAAGGTGATGCCCTTCGGCCTAAAAAACGCAGGCGCAACGTACCAGAGACTCATGAACAAAATGTTCGCGCAGCAGATTGGGAGGAATGTCCAAGTCTATGTGGACGATATGTTGGTGAAGAGCCGAAGGGAGGAAGATCATCTGGGAGATCTCAAAGAAACATTCGACACACTTCGCTCCTACAATATGAAGCTCAATCCAGGAAAGTGTGCCTTTGGGGTAACGACAGGAAAATTCTTAGGATTCATGGTGTCTCAGAGGGGCATCGAAGCAAATTCGGACAAGATCCAGGCCATCCTGGATATGGCACCACCAAGAAATGTGAAGGAGGTGCAAAGCCTCAACGGAAAGATAGCAGCACTAAACAGGTTCGTGTCAAGGGCCACGGACAAGTGTTTACCCTTCTTCCGAACATTGAAGAAATCCTTCGAGTGGACTGACGAATGCCAACAAGCTTTCGAAGAATTGAAGGCTTACCTCTCCTCCCCACCATTACTAAGCCCGTCGCAGCCAGGAGAGGAGCTTTTTCTCTATCTAGCCGTCTCCCCCGCAGCAGTTAGCGCGGCCTTAATCAGAGAAGAAGAGAAAGTGCAAAAGCCCGTGTACTACGCAAGCCGCGCGCTTCATGGGGCCGAAGAAAGATACCCGCCCATGGAAAAACTTGCCTTTGCATTGGTTACGGCAGCCCGCAAACTCAAACCATACTTCCAAGCCCATACGGTGAACATCCTGACTGACAAGCCTTTAAGGCGAGCAATGAGCAGTCCCGAGGCCGCGGGACGATTGGCACTATGGGCCATAGAACTGAGCGAATTTGATATTCAATACCGCCCACGGACTGCCATCAAAGGACAGGTCGTCGCCGACTTTATAGCTGAGTTCACTCATGATGAAGACAAGGGGGCAGCAGAGTCCCCTCAATGGAGCATATATACGAACGGGTCATCTAACAGACAAGCCGCAGGGGCCGGCATTGTGCTATTATCGCCCGAAGGAGACACCATTGAATGTATGGTCCGTCTTGATTTCCCTGCCACTAACAATGAATCAGAGTATGAGGCTCTGATAGCAGGGCTCGACCTTGCCAAAGCGGCAGGAGCTGCGAGGGTAGTCATCTATTGCGATTCACAGGTCATCACTAACCAAATAAATGGAGACTATGAGTGCAAGGGCGAAAAGATGAAGAAGTACCTTGGTGAAGTAAAGGCGAGAGTGGATGACCTAGAAGCTAAAGTCGTCCAAATTCCTAGAGAAGAAAACGAGCGAGCCGACCGCCTCGCGAAAGCCGCCTCAGCAGAACAAATGGTCATCCCTGGTAATGTACTCTCCTTCATACAGCTTTCTCCACTAATAAACCTCAGCAACATGCAGGAAATATGCTCCGACAGAAGCTGGGCGACGCCGTTAGTTTCATACTTGAAAAACGGGGTCTTACCAGACGAGAAGGAAGCAGCAAGGAGACTTAAGGTCCAGGTGGCGAGGTTCGTCCTAATAAAAGACGTCCTTTACAAAAGAGGTTTCTCCCGACCATATTTAAGATGCTTGGGTACGGAAGAGGCAGACTACGTCATGAGAGAGGTACATGAAGGAATCTGCGGAAACCACTCAGGGTCCAGATCGTTGGTACACAAGCTGGTGCGAGCAGGGTACTTTTGGCCCACCATGCAGAAGGACGCCGAAGCCTATGTCAGGGCCTGTGACAAGTGCCAAAGGTTCAGCAACATTATTAGGCAACCAACCGAAGAGCTGACCCCAATGACGGCCCCGTGGCCGTTCGCACAGTGGGGCTTAGATATTATGGGACCCTTCCCTACAGCAGCACGACAGCTAAAGTTTCTGGTGGTAGGCATCGACTATTTCACAAAATGGGTAGAAGCCGAAGCTTTGGCCACAATTACGGAGAAAAACGTACGAAGCTTTGTTTGGAGATGCATCATATGCAGGTTTGGCATTCCTAGAGTCTTCGTCTCGGACAACGGACGGCAATTCGACAACGACTCATTTCGAGATTTCTGCTCGCAACTAGGAATAAAGAACCACTATTCCTCCCCCGCCCACCCTCAAGCTAATGGCCAAGTCGAAGTAACGAACCGATCCTTGCTCAAGATTATCAAGACTCGGCTCGAGGGGGCAAAGGGTATATGGCCCGATGAATTGCCAAGCGTGTTATAGGCTTACAGGACGACAGCAAGAACACCCACAGGAGAAACACCATTCCGGCTGACGTACGGAGGCGAAGCAGTCATTCCAGCAGAAGTTGGGCTCGCAAGCTACAGGGTGCACAACCACGACGGGAACAAAAATGACGAAGCTATGCGACTACAGTTGGACCTGATAGATGAAATCAGGGCAATAGCAGAACAAAGGCTCGCTCGGTACCAGGACCGTATGGCTAAACATTACAACTCCCGGGTTCGACACAGGGACTTCCAGGTTGGAGACCTTGTTCTTAGAAAGGTCATGGGAGCCGCTAGGGACCCTACCCAAGGGAAACTCGGCCCCAATTGGGAAGGACCCTACAGAGTCACGTCATGGCAAAGGAAAGGCACGTACCATCTAGAGACGTTGGAAGGAAGGAAACTGCCGCACCCATGGAACACCGAGCACTTACGAAAATACTACCAGTAGGAGCGACAGCACGAAGTTGAACTTTTTCTTATTTTATTTTACATTCCGGCAAGACTTTAGTCTCACTCCTCAGAACTATCATTTACTTTAATTTTTTGCAATAATTCTTCTTTTTAGCCCAAGGGGCAGGATTTACTTTTAATTACTTTTTGAATGCATGGTAATAAGAGGAGTTTTTTCAGAAATTACTAGTGTATTTTTTCTACGATCTAGTAAGTCCGCAACCAAAACCACTAAATCCATAACATATGGACCAAAAAAAATGTCAAAGACATCAAGGCTAAGGCTGACGGTCCGGGAAATCTTAAAAGCCGACGGGCCATGAAAGATGTCAAATACATCAAGGCTTAAAAGGCTGACGGGCCAAAAAGATGTCAAAGACATCAAGGCTAAGGCCGACGGTCCGGGAAATCTTAAAAGCCGACGGGCTATGAAAGATGTCAAATACATCAAGGCTTAAAAGGCTGATGGACCAAGAAAGATGTCAAAGACATCAAGGCTAAGGCCGAAGGTCCGGGAAATCTTAAAGGCCGACGGGCCATGAAAGATGTCAAATACATCAAGGCTTAAAAGGCTGACGGACCAAGAAAGATGTCAAAGACATCAAGGCTAAGGCTGACGGGCCATGAAAGATGTTAAAATACATCAAGGCTTAAAAAGCTGACGAGCCAAAAAGGTGTCAAAAACATCAAAGGTAAGGCCGACGGTCCAAAAAATCTCTAAAAAGCCGACGGTCTAAAAGATGAAACAATCATCATAGGGACAAGGTCCTAAAAAAAAAGGGGGGATGTTAAAAACATCAAGTCCTAAGAAACTGACGAGCTAAAATGATGTTAAAAACATCGAAGCTAGAAGCTAAAAAGGCTGACGACCATTAGATGAAGCAATCATCGTATGGACGTAGCCCTCAAACCAAGACATACAATAATGAGTCATCAAAATGACGGATTTAAGAGATTGACGACCTTAAAACAGTAGCAAGGGCTGTAGACCAACGGTCATCAAGCCGACGGAGCTTAAGGCCTAGGCATGACATTCATGCCAACGGGGGCTTCCAACAGTGCAAAATAGCTGACGTAATCCAAGTAGACGAGAATAATTACCAAAATTTCGTCTAAGGCCACCATCAACAAAGGGATATAAAAGTTACGGAAATTAAACACAACTATACACAAACAAAAGCCCAAGGGAAACAAAGAGAACACTTAAAGATTGTTTGAAAATTACAACTACAACTGTTTTATACATAGCCAAAATACAAAATAAGAGCTAAGGGGCAGGAACATCAGCATTCTTGCCGTCAGCATCCACAATCACAGCAGGAGAATCAGAAGCAGCAGGATTAGCAGCAGGCTGAGCCAGGACCACGCTGTCGTCGCGCCTCGGAGTAGACTGACGGAGGCTGTCGTCTCCATCACCCATGGTGATCCCGGATAAATCCAACTCCGGGTAGGCCGACGCGACTTGCTGAAGGCAGTCTTCAAACCCGGTGCCATAATATTCGCCACACGAGTCAAAGAAAGCCTGCGACGCTTTGAAATCTCTGATCGCGTCAGCCTCTGCCGTCTGCAGCTTTTCGCCCAGAGCCGTCACCTCTTCCTGGAGTTTATCACTCCGACTACTGCTCTCCGTCAGCTTCTCCTTAACTTCTTGCAGCTCCATGTTGAGGGTACGGACGGCATCCTTGTACTGAGCTTGCTGGTTCAACAGGCTTTTATTGTGACTGCGGACTCGAGTGACGACCCCCTCCTTCGCCACACAACGATCTTGAAGGGCCTTGACACGAACCAAGGCCTAAGAAAACACATCCGTCAGTTGAAAAGTATACCAAAGCAAAGCAAAGCTTCCCCAAACAAAATTTTAGTAAACATACCCTGGTAAGGTCAAAAAGGGCTGACGCCCCTAGTTCCTCCGTCCCCACCTGGTCACAAGGTTCAATATCCGTCGGTTTAATCAGGGACCCAACCTCCCCGACGGCATAATCCTTGTGGGTCAGGAGACGGCAGGGGCCCTCGCTGACGGGACCGGCAGAAGTCATCACCCCCTTGCCCGCACCATGACTAGGCTTGGGAAGGGACTTCTCCTTCAGTGGTTCGTCCCTTGGAGTGACGGCAGCTTTCTTTAAGGGACGGCTGTCATCACCGTCAGGCGTCCTCTTCGTCGACTTAGCGACGACCTTTGGAGTTGACGAGGCCTCCCCTGCTGCCTCCTTATTCTTTCTCTCCTCCTTCTGACGGGCTGCGGCGGCCCTTATCCTTTGCTTCGCAGAGTCCATTTCTACAACACAAAGAACACCATTAAGGTAGGTAACGGAGGAATAAAAAACTGACGGGATAAATTAAAGCCTACTCACGACGGCGTGCAAATTCTTCCAACTTTCGAGCTTCCGCTGACGGATCTGGACCCCCACAGTATAAGTGAAGGGTGTCGAGGGTGATCAAATCCCTACACTTACGTTCTTCCAAAGGAATTTCCAGAATCCGTTGGATAAACTCCTCCTGCTCGTCAGTTATGTGAGGACGGGTATAAGCTGAAAGAAATAAAAAGTATTGTTAGCATCGCCTCAGAAAACACACGAGCCTCATAGCTGACGGGATTAACCTGAATCCCTGACGAAGGCCCAGGTATTGTCAAAGTAACCACGGGGCATCGTCGCCCACTCCTCCTGACGGCAAACCCAATCCGTCCCCTCAACAAAAAAGTACCGACTCTTCCAGTTCCTGTTTGAGTCTGGCATATCTGACACTAGCCTTAGGCCTTTCTCCCTGGCATTAAAATGATACGTCCCCTTAGACGAGGCGATGTGGTGAGGCCTATAACAATGAAAGAATTCTTCTAAAGTGAGCTGACGGTGTCCTCCGCTAAGACTGCCCCAAAGGATTTCAGATCCTATAAAAGTCCTCCAGGCGTTTGGGGCGATCTGGGTGACGGATATTCCAAGGAAGTCAGCAAGCTGACGGTGTAGAGCCGTCAACGGTAATCTCAGACCGGCAGCAAACATGGCGTCATACATGCCAACGTCAGCTGTCCTCCCGGAGTAACACCTCTCATTCTCTGTAGGGAGACGGAGGGGAATGTGGTCTGGAATTTGATAACGAACCCGTAACTCCCTAAAAACTTTGTCGCTCATCCCAGGCGAAAATTTGTTGACGGCCCAATCCTCAGGAAGAATGAAGGGACGATTATCTCCGGGACCCTCTGAGGTCCCTTCACTGGATCTCTCATCCCCGTCACTGTCCTCTCCGTCAACATCCACTCCATCCTCGCCATTTCCATCCCCTCTTCCCACATCCTCATCTCCCTCAGCAAAACTCTCATCGTCGTCAGGAGATTGGGCTGACGACCCTCTCTCTGACGGAAGGGAGAAGTTTGACTCATCTCCAGAGCCAAAGGTTTCGTCGTAGCCCGCTCCTTCGCGGACTGACGACTCCTCACAAGACGCGTTACTCGACATCTGACTACCTACAAGTGACGGGCTTAAGCTAAGTACCTAGGCTGACGACCATACTAATGAGGCAAAATAACAAAGGGAAAAGAAGAAGGAAGGAAAGAAAAAATGAAAACTTACCGGTATGAAGGCTTTCTGGACGACTCTAAAAGACAGCGCCAAATAAACCGACGGAAGTAAAGCTGACGAAAGGGGGGCGACGGTCTTTCTCTCCACAAGATCAGCAAGAATGAAATAGTGAAAAATGAGGGGAGGTGCTGTTTATATATATAAAAAAAATGGCGCGAAAGACGAAGCGACGTCTCGTCGAATGCAAAGCCAATAGGAGCAAGCCACCTGTCCAAGGCATTAAATGCACAAAATCCACGCGAACGATATCCCAGTAAAACAAACTCCACAACCCGTCAGTACAAAGTCTGACGGAGGTATGGAGTAGGGGGCAAGTGATGAGGATAAAACTAGTTAGATAAGGGTGACGGGCAAGCTTGACAAAGCTGACGAGAGGGAACTGTACCGTCAGCATGTCTTCAAGACTGACGGGGGAGTAAAGGAAGAGCACACATGTAACCGGGCATCCTGAAGCTGACGGAAGTAAAATTAGACTGACAGGAGTAATTAGGCAGACGGGAGTAAAACTTGGGCAGACGGGGTTATCCTAAACTGACGGCGTGGGTCTACAAGTTGATTGACCTGCCCGTTTACGTATATAAGTAAAATAACTTGCTCTCCGCGTTTCAAGGAACCTAAAGACTCCTATATGGAAAGAATCCCGTAAAATACGCCCAAGAAGACTCCTATAAGGAAAAGACTTCTACTCCAAGGAAGAGAGGTCAACCATCTACTACTATAAAAACCCAAGCACCCTCACAAAACAAGGTACGCATAATTTACCCTCTCTAGCACTCTAGAGCAGTGAGAATAGTTCTAACTTGACCTTCGGAGGGTGTTTGGCCGGTACCACACCGGTACTCTCTGCTAGGTTCTTCCTTTTCGTTGTGCAGGTGCCGTTTGATCGTACGAGGAACGTGTGACTCACTGGTGATACTATTTTCGGCATCATCAACTAAAACTATAATCACAATTTTTGCCACAGTTTAATGACCATGGCAAGGTGTAAATCATGGAGCAAGCATTAATAGCTTGGCTTTCTTTCATTGGATCTCAGTGCTACTGTATTATATAAACAAATCATTTTCCATGTTCCTGACTCCTGAGACTTCTGAGTCTGAGCAGGCCGAGCACAAGACTGATCATATAAATATGGGCATCCCTTCTTTCAGTGTCTCCATGCACCTAGTGCTCTTTTCCATACTCATCTACCTAAGCATTTGGGGTGAAGCAGCTGAATACCGCTACCATTTCTGTTCAAACCAAACCACTTTCTCCCCCAATAGCACCTACCAGTCTAACCTCAACAACCTCCTCTCTTTCCTTAACACAAATTCCACGCGTGAAGCCGGTTTCTACAACACCACCGTGGGTCAAACTCAAACCCCAGAGAACACAGTTTACGGCCTCTTCCTCTGCCGCGGTGACCTCGCCACCATTGAGTGCCAAGACTGCGTGTCAACAGCAACCAAAGAGATTGTTCAGCAGTACTGCCCAGAAGAAAAAGTGGCCGTGGTATGGTATGATGAATGCATGTTACGCTACTCAAATCGATCATTCTTCTCCGTCATGGAAGACGAGCCGAGTAAGATTCTGTGGAACTTGTTGGATATAACAGAGCCGGATCGATTCATTCAGCTAGCGGAAAAAACATTGAGTGACTTGGTGCCGGGGGCGGCAGCAAATGCTTCGTCCGGTGCTAAAAGATTTGGTACCAAAGAAACCAAATTTACTGACTCGCAAACACTATACAACCTTGTACAGTGCCTCCCTGACCTATCCAGCTTTGATTGCAATAGGTGTCTTCGGGAAGCCATAACAAACTTGTCCAAATCTTTTGGTGGAAAGAGAGGGGGTCGAGTTCTGAATCCTAGTTGTAACGTTAGGTATGAAGTTTTCGCGTTTTACCATGTACAAGCTGCTGCCGCACCGGGACCTGGACCAAAAGGTACATATTCTATCAAGATGATGTTTATTGGAAAGGATTTTTTTTATTTTTATTTAGTTCATGAGGCAAATTCTTAATTTTATTGTATTAAAAATATAAACAATTATAGACTAAACAATTGTGTCCAGTATACAGTGTACAATATGTAGTGTACATTACGCTTTTTGCAAGGGTATACTTTTATTTAGGGTATAATGTAAGATTTATACTGTTAGTACAATGTAAACCTATTAATGTCCTAAAGGTATTTATTAATTAAACATTTATTATTACGTTGTCTAAACTTTTTATTAATTTTGTATTTTGAAAATTCCATAGTTAGACTATATGTTTCAAATGTTGTTAAGAATCACATCAAATTTTGTGTTAATAAGATATTATTTACTATTCAATATATAAACTAATATTTTATGTATAATTTTAAAACACAAAAACATTAATTTCAAACATTTTATAGATGAGATTGTTATTGATCTCTATCACTTAAAAATTTCTCAAACATAGAGGATATTATAATAAAATGTAATTCAACAATGAATTTTTCAAAATTTACATCAAATATAACACTCATAAAAATTTAAAACTCATAAAAATTAATTAAAAATTTATTTGAATGCATTAAATTAAAATTCATAAAACATTTTAAAAGACAAATTCTAACATTAAAAAACCTTTTCAAGCATAACAATCCAACAATTCAAGTTATAAGAAGTATAAAAACAATTCAAACATAACAATACAACAATTAAAAAATATAAACAACATAAATATAAGAACATAAAAGTATAAGTTCAATAATACGATAAAAAAAAAATCATAAATTTATAATTAGAAGGCTAAAAACATTTGTTTATTGTCTTATAAAAAACTTGTAAAATATTGTTTTAATTATTTAAATATAAATGCGGCAGGTGCGGGAAAAAACGTTAATCCCCCATCCTCGTCCCATTTGTCATGCAGGGCAGGTAAAACCCTCCCATTAAGGGCTAGTGAGGCGGGTAATTGCAACTACGGAATTATATTGCCATTCCTAACTCTGGGATTTCTTCGATGGCGTCATTTATTTATTCTTTCAGCTTTCTACTTTTCTTCTCTAGCTTGTACGACACGCACAAGACGATAGATACATCCTTCAGAAATTTGGCTTGACTTTTGCACATAAAAGCTGACTTCATTTACTTGACAAACTTCTCTCACAAGCTCATCGAAGGTGCTTTGACAAAGAGTGTGGGCTGGACTTGTGGGCATCGGCACCCAACAGTTTTTGTGGGTGTTTAATCATATTCTTAGTAGGCTAGTTTGACTAGCTAGACGAGAATGCTCTAAAAAGTCAAGTATACTAGCGAAGCCAATATGGTCCTATGGTATAATAGTGCTTTAAGCATTTCTTATAACTGACTATTAACTATTCTCAATAAAACATGATATTGTTTTTGCAGGGAAAGGCAAAAGCTCAAAGGTAATAGCTATCGTAATTGCTGTTACAATTGCTGCCTCTGTGCTGCTAGTCATTCTGCTTTACTGTTTCCGAAGGAGGAGAGCAAGAATGAAGTCCAATGATATAAAAGAAGAGAATACTAAAAAATCTGATGGCCTCCTCAATTATCAAGGTATGCAAGTGGAATCCTTTCATTAACGATGTATTTCAAGCCGCACGTGAGGGAATGTTAAAAGCTATATAAATTAGAATGTGAAAAGTTAATAAATATCTTAAGAAAATTGGCTAATGAACTTTTTTTTTTCTTTTTTTCTTTTTTATAAAAAAATTATGGAAATAGAAAAAAAAAAATTAAAGAGCTTTTATATTTTTTATAAAAGTGATATTAAAATTTTTAAAAAATGATTTATTAACAAATATTCTAAGAATACCCATTAACAAAACTCTTTTCCTTGTATAAAGATTATATTGAATATGTATAAACACTCACCTCTATCATGTCTGCAAACAATGCTCTTTGTAGTGTAATCTCTTACGTTTATTTATTTTTGGATCTTTAGCTGCAAGTGAAATAACAACTGTAGAATCCTTGCAATTTGATTTTGGGACAATTGAAGTTGCAACAAATAAATTCTCAGATGACAACAAGATTGGTGAAGGTGGATTTGGTAAAGTTTACAAGGTACGTAGAATCAAAATTCATTTCTTGTGTTTTTTAGTACTCAAAATTAGCAAACATTGCAAATTTTCTGCATATAAATATGAAAAAAAAATTAGAATTTGAAAAGCTTTCAAAGTTGGGATTTTATAAATTCTGCGAAGGGAACTATTCTACAGCCATTCTAAGCATTGGACACATCGTCAAAATTTACTCTAAAGTCCAAACCCCTTGGCGATCAACAATTTAGAAATACTTAATTGAAACGATTAATCACACAATATTGAAAATAATACAGATATAACACAGTAGTATACATATATATATATATATATATATATTTCACAATATACTCTACATATCATCCAAAAATATATATATATATATATATATATAAATAAAATAAGTAATAAAAATATGTTGACATAGAGAATGGAAAACCATACTTCATAGAAAACCGTTGAAGACACTAAAAAGATTCTTTGTCATGTTAAGTCGGCTAGGATTCTTTTTTATGTTGTTTGCGATTCCGAAGGATTCTTTGTCATGTTAAACTCCAAACTGAGTAGAAAAAGAGGTTAAGTCCGAAAGTGTTTCGTATTTGCTTATTGTTTTTTACTTTTTCCTTTTTGTTTCAATTTTTTTGCAAATAATTTAAATTTTAGCCTATTAAAAATAAGCAAGCTTTTATAGATTTTATCACACATTTAACATAAAAGTCACCAAAAGCTATACATTTTGATAAAGACTATTCAAATAAGTTGTCCCAAACATATGAATCAAAGTGTGCTTATAATATTTTTGTCATGCAGGCCAAAGGCTTCTAATTAATGGTAATCTAATACAATCCATACCAATTAACAACTAGGTCCTGAATTTTGTCTGATTGGAGGTTATTTTCACTCAGGGTGTGCTACCTGAAGGGAAGGAAGTGGCAGTTAAAAGGTTCTCAATGAAGTCATTGCAAGGCTTAGAGGAGTTCAAAAATGAGGTCATACTTATAGCAAAACTTCAGCACAAAAATCTTGTGAGGCTATTGGGATGTGGCATAGAGGGAGAGGAAAAGTTGCTTGTATACGAGTTTATGCACAACAAAAGCCTTGATAATTTTATTTTTGGTTTGTTTCTTCCTACATTCTATTTTTTAAGTCTGACAATATTTTGGATTTCTTGTAGACTCCTACCATTCATATTTATACACTATTTCATAACTTAACATTAATATTGAATTTTAGATTCAAAAAGGAGGTTGCAACTTGATTGGAAGACTTACTATGACATAATTAATGGGATTGCTAGAGGACTTCTATATCTTCATGAGGACTCTAGGCTTAAAATCATTCACAGAGACTTGAAGCCTAGTAATGTGTTGTTGGACCATAACATGGTTGCCAAAATATCAGATTTTGGAATGGCGAGGATCTTTTCTGAAAACCAAAATATAGCTAACACCAAAAGAATTGCAGGAACATAGTAAGCCACTTCTTCTTTTATTTCTCTTCTTCTTGGTTTTTTAAATAATAATAATAATGATGTTGGTATCCAAAAAGTGGGTACATGGCTCCAGAATATGCAATGGAAGGAATATTCTCTGTTAAGTCCGATGTCTTCAGCTTTGGTGTAATCTTGCTTGAGATTATTAGTGGCAAAAGGAGTAGTGGCTTCTATCTCACTGAACATTCGCAGACACTCCTTGCATATGTATGTTAACTTTTGTTGGATTGAATTAGAGTTAGACAAAAATGGAAATGGGATAGCATATATGAAATATAACTCCATTTGCAATCTAAATTCATAGGCATGGAGACTATGGAATGAAGATAAAGTGTTAGAGTTCGTGGACAACTTCTTGATAGAATCAGGTTCGACATCAGAAATTGTAAAGTGCATACATATCGGACTTTTGTGTGTTGAGGAAAATCCACAAGACAGACCCACCATGTCAACTGTGATAGTTATGCTGGGAAGTGAATCAATAGCCCTTCCTGAACCAAAACACCCTGCATTTTCAGTGGCTAAATTCATGCCAATGGATGAAATCTCTGTAAATGAGCTAAGTTTTTCTACTATTGTACCAAAATGAACGCTTACAACTGTACAAGATTGCCATTGGTTTTGCAAGATGGTGAACTTAATATTGTACCCTAAATTTCTATGAAATAGGATAGGATATGTATTGGAATTTGTGAAGGAAGATCCAGTTAATTGAGCAAATGATTGTACTGTAAAAACTAAATGGTTATTAAATAATAATGTATTTTGTATAAAAATGTTTTTCAATTTTCAAATTGAAAAAGGAAATTTCAATTATAATCAACAAAAAAGTGATTTTTTGTGTTGAAATTTCTTTTGTAGCTACGAGGAAAATGTCATTTATTATTATTATTTCGATGTCTGTTCCTTTATGGGTTGGGCTTCTCAATAGCGCATTTGATACGTAGGCCGTTGATGAACTGGGGGACATTTGTACAAAATAAACAAGAGACTTGGACATTTTGAGCCGCTATTATTTTCTTGTCATATCTCATAGGTGGGCCTGCAGAATGAATTTGGCAATCTAGAATTTGGATTCAATCAATTACTCACAGTCATTACCCACAAGAAAAAGTGCAAATAGATCTCATAGGCTTTGCCATGTTGTAATGAGCTTATAATTTGAGGCCCGTTAGCTCGCGAAACATTTAGGGTTTCAATCCAAACTTATTAGGCATATAAGGAAAGCCTAAAACACGTTTTCCAAGTCTTGAAGACCTACTCTTGTGTGATTTGTGAGGTAATTGTACCTTCTAACTCTTTCAAGAACCTAATGGAAATTACACAAATATTATTTGTACTGGTGGAGTAAAAGTTGCAGCAAGCTTCAGCTATCAAGTGTATTGAAGATCAAAACATAAACTAGAGATTCATGTTGGAGCAAGCTCACATCAAATAAGTCTGAGGGGTTCATAGCTCAGTTTGGTAACTGTAGTTAGATTTACTACAAATTGGTATTATTGACTGTGAATCTTAATTTGATATAGTGGATTGTTCTCTTGAGATCATTCCCCCCAATTGTTTACCTTGAAATTAGATTGTTTCATTAGTTTTCGTAGGTCATCACATTTTGTATTATTTCAATTTTCACTGTGCACGTTTTCTTGTGATGAATCTTTAACCTAGATCTGAATAATTAACCTAAGTAAGAACTTGGCTAATAAATTAGGTTAAACACTATGTTTTCCAGAGGTCCAAAACTTACAGTAACCCTTTAGCAACTCTTGTGTGGGGGCAAATATTGTCTAAAGATAATATTCAATTGTTCCTCCAAGCCAATCAAAACTTTTGATTTTCTACTAGATCATTTTGTTATTTCATTATATTACTCTTCTAAATTCCCAACGGTGAGTAGATACTGAAACTTAATGGGTAAAATGAAAAACACACAACTGTTCGAAGTTTTTAAATGTGGCATAAATTTATGTAGTCAGGTGGCACAATAAGAAGTGATCAACAAAAAGTCAAACGTTCCGCTTTTATCCTATGTGAAACGGTGAGAAGATATTGAAACTTAACGGGTAAAATGAAAAAGGCATAACTGTTCGGTGTTTTTAAATGTATATGTGGCTTGGATTTATATAGTTAGGTGGCGCAATAAGAAGTTGTTAACAAAAAGTCAAACGTTTCGCTTTATATATATGTGTGTGTGTGTATTCTATTTTTTAAAGGTTAGGGTGTTCAAATATATATATATATATATATATATACACGTGGCACCGCCACTGATGATGTTTTTTTGGAGGGCCATGATTCCATCTTATTTGGTGTTTTTTGCAACTAAAAATCTATTTAAAAGCTAAGAGCATTGTATCTTAATTGGCACCTCCTCTTCCATTTGTGCTTGGGGGTTTGGGGGTGGGGGGGGGGGTAAAATTTGCAATTTTTTTACCTTTTTTTCAATGGGTGGAATTCCTTACATGTGCCACATAATACATAGCGAAGACATTTGACTTTTGGTTGACCAAATAAATATTGTACCTCATAAAAAATTTTGAGGTCTCAAAAATTGTACACTTCATTATTTTAATATGAGATGGGTTCCAGTTAACTCAACTGGTGAAGTTTCTGATGGTTGTATAAAAGATCTGAGGTTCAATCCCCACTTACACCAAAAACTGATTGGTGTCTTAGTCTGATGATAAAGAGCTATCATCAGGAGCGGACGTCATAGATTGAAACTCTCTTTCAAAAAAAAAAAAAAAAAAATGAGATGGGTTCAAGTTCACATAGTGTAACTTCACAAAAGTTATACCTTTTTATAACCATAGATCTTCATAAGATCTAAGGGTGAAAAACACAAATGCCATATCATTAATATTATGTCTAAAAATTAATGAGTTACTTGCTCCCACATTAATTTCCCTAAATTCAATGCTTCTCTCTCTAAAGACTAAACCTAAACATCTTTTCTCTCTAAACTCACATTCTTCTCCATAGCTACACACTCTCCATGGATCAGGTCACTGTATAAGAAAAAGCCATGAATAAGAGACGAAAATCACAAACACAGACAAGTTAATTATTTGCTATTGACTAGTACTTACTTTTCTTTAAGATACGGCTAGTTCACCGGTTTTGGTGGCAGAGACGCATAGTGCCCAGGAGATTTTGTCTAGGGATGGCAATGGGGCGGGGTGGGGCAGAAGGATGGGGTCTTCGTCCCCGCCCCACATGGTTTTGTCTTGCCCCATCCCCGCCCCGCCCCGCCCCGCATGACGGGGAATATTTTCTCACCCCATCCCCATCCCTTGGGGCCCCATGAAGCCTCGTCCCACTCTGTAAAACTCTACTTTTTGTTAATTTGCCTTACAACTAGTACAATTTTTTTAATGAAATCTATTTCATTAATAAAAATATACTTGAAATTACAACTAAATTTATCCCATCAAATCAAATCAATTTTTAGAAAAAATTAAATAATATATCCAAATGTTTAACAAGACAATCATTAAAAAATAAATAAATAAATAAAAATCTCATAGTATAACACATAACAAAATAAAGGCAAAGAATTACATTGGGTAGATTAAAATATGCTAATATTAATATGTTTGTTTAAATAGTAGGGTTTTAGGATATGAAAAATTTACAATTATAACCCTTAGTAACGCAGGGCGGGGCGGGGATGGGGAGGGGCGGGGCGGGGTGGGTCTAAAAAGCCTAAACCTATCCCCACCCCGTCCTGTGGTGCGGGGCTAAAATCTTGCCCCATCCCCGCCCCACTGTCTTTGCGGGGTGGGGAAAACCCGCGTGGGGCAAAGCAGGGAGGGGCGGGTTAAGTGGGGTGGGGAAAAATTGTCATCCCTAATTTTTTCCTTTCAAAACTCTGTATTTCCAACATTGGAAAAATGGGCATTTTAAAAAAAAAAAAAATTTATTTTTGACCTTAAAAAATTAAATTTAAAATTCATACAAATAAAAGAAGACACAAATAAATATGGTTAGCCTGAGCCATACCGATACATTGGTTCCTTTCTTCTCTCTTAAAATGTTGGAATATTCTTTCTTAAAAAAAAATGTTGGAGTATTTGCGATTCATGATCAACATGTACAAGGGAAAGGGAAGAATAGATTTGAGGAAATGAAAATTATTACTCTCGTTTTGTAGCATTATTATTTGTCTCTTGATCAATCAATAAACCAAATTTACAATGTGACAATAAAAGAACCAAATTATTTCTTTTACTTACAAAAAAAAAAAAAAAAAAAACCTCTCTCTTCTACAAGGGAAATTGAAACCTGATTTTAGCAATTGCAGGTTCATCAAATACAAAACTTGGACTTTAACTGCAAAGAAAATTCTATCAGCTGTCAGCAGGGCGGAGGAGAGTCTGGAGCCGTGGAAAAGAAGTTGAGTTTAGAGGGAGAAGTTGTTCAGGTTTAGTCTTTAGAGGGAGAAGCTTTGAATTTAGGGAAATAATTAATGTGGAGACAAGTAACTCATTAATTTTTAGACAATATTAATGATACGGCATTTGTGTATTTTTTTACCCTTAGATCCTATGAAGATCTATGGTTATAAAAATGTGTAATTCTTGTGAAGTTATATTAGATGTAACTTCAATCTATCTATTTTTTTTTTTTTTTTGAAACATATCTATCTATTTTAATATAATATATATATATATAATTAAATTTAAATTCTATTCTATATTTAAACTCTCCATTAAAATCTTGATTCTATAAATGATAGAATATATAGTTCTATATGTAAACACAATCATAATCAATGCGTAATGATAAAATATATAGTTTCATATACAACCACAATCCTAATAAATAACTATTAATAACTACTTTAATTATTAAATTTTATATATAGAGAATTTAAAAAATCACATTATATTACATTTCTATGCATTGCACGCGTTATGGACCAGTATTATAAATCTAGGATTCAAGTGATTGTCAAACGCTCAGGGTCGAAGCTTTGAATTTAGGGAAAATTTTAAAAAACATTTTACTGTAGGTAGAAATTAGATAGAAATGGGACACAATGCTTTTTTTTTCTTTTTCTTTTTTGTATGAACCGACCGCCATAAGGAAATTTATTGGTTCCCCACGGGCTACGGCATGCCCCACCTGTCCATATCTTTTTTTTAAGCCTCAAATTGTTTTTCCAAATACGTTAGGCAATAGCCAATGAACACTACCTTCCATGAACCACCCAATTCTAAACAATTCCCTGCTGTGGTTTCTCTCACAGTCACATTCATCATTGACTTTCCATCCATTTAGTAGTCTCATAGTCACATTCTTATTCTCTTTCTTAATAAAGACTATTCCTACTGGAAGTTAGGGGAAAATGGATTTTAAAATTTTGAGAAGTACAAAAATTTTCTCTCTTTTTCATTTATATTTTAGTTTAATTTCTATTTATTTATCTTGTGGATGATTTTCAGTTTTTTATTTTATTTATTTAAGTTCATTACAGCTCTAAAGTGTGAAGATCAGTGCATTCCATTGTTTAGGTTTCTCACTTCAGAGGTTATGCAGAGTCCTTTCAGAGTTTTAATTTTTCTCATATCCATAGATAAAGAAATTTTGTAGTTCATAACCTTGTTAAATATGCGAGACATGTTAGCAATTTATTGTGGATGAAAGATGTTCCTCCACAACTCAATAATGTTTTGATAGCCAATTGTGGCTGAATTTTATTTATTTATTTATTGAAAGTCTAAGTTTTCTTATAAAAATAAAAAATAAAAAATCTTGTGGCTTATTATTTTCATTTTTTTATAAAGTCATGATGAATAATTTTTCTTGTTATGTTTGGAACTTTGGATGTTTAGTCATTCGCTTATTTAAACCAGAGTTAAATTTGATGCCAAATGTTTTACTCATAGCATAATGCCACATATATTGCCACTTTAAGGTCAAGATGTTGAGTCCTTTTAAGAAAAAATATTTTTTATACATATGTATTGCAAACTATAAATTTTGGTATACTCAAAAGGATTTAGAAAGATATAATGCTTTCACAATATTTTGAGTTTTTAATTGAATGGTGATTCAAAATCATAGTTTAGTCTTGTCCCTCAAACAAAATTTCTAATTCTACCCTGCAAATACTAATATATTTTGTGGTAGCTCTTGTTTAAATCTCACATTCCCCTCCCCGCTATTTACCTATCAAAAAAGAAAATAATAAACACATAAATGTATTATTCATGAATCTCATGAAAAAAGAAGTCTTCGTTGACAAACTTTAATTTTCCATACGGTATTTGAAAAGTGCAAGGGTGAGTGGCTTTGCTTTATTCACTTATCACTTCAGCCCAATTTCTAGTCCCTATCATCATTTCATTAATTCCACATTTTTATTAGATGGACCACACATCAACTAATCCTTAAAGAGACCGTAAGGCTCCTGCTAACATTTGCTAGTTTATTATTCACGAATCACAAATTGTGGAAAAAGAAGCTTTGGTTGATAGACTTTAATTTCCCATTTCCGTATCACTTGAAAAATAAAAATGCTAGAAATACAACTAAGATCCCGCACTTCCTACCTCGGAGAATTCGTTGAAATGGGTCCTCTTGAAGGTCCATGGTTCAGGAATATGCTTTAGCACTGGGAAAAGCAAGCGCACTACTCCTTCAATCATCACATGATCAACTTCCTCTTGAGTTGCATAGTCAGATATCATGGCACAAGGAAAAGTTAGGAGAAACCATTTGAAAACATAAACATATGCCCCTGTATAAAAGCTTCTATTATTTAGATGTTTTTAAAAAGTCTTTAAATTCATTTTAACGAAGGTCCAATTACAAAATCACTCTATTTCCTCTCACGAGCTTTGCCCTTTGCTTCATAGGATTTGGTTCATTTACAATAAAGCTTTCATCTTACACTCATGGGTTTTTATTAGAACATGCTTAGAGATTTTCAATCATTTGTCTCAAATATGGGCCAACAATGTATTCATCACATTTGGACTATTCTTTTCTTATATTCATTTGTCAAATTTTTATTTGAAGTAGCCTTTTAGTTAGAATATGTTGTAGCCTACCCCTCAAAGCCCATGAATCTCTCATCATTTTGAGCTTTTACATACAACAAGGAGGCTCAAGACTTTCTTGATTTT
Source organism: Quercus lobata (assembly GCF_001633185.2). Classification (NCBI taxonomy): domain Eukaryota; kingdom Viridiplantae; phylum Streptophyta; class Magnoliopsida; order Fagales; family Fagaceae; genus Quercus; species Quercus lobata. Next base: position 75,939,517 of record NC_044908.1, read on the forward strand.
GGGCTTATGATAGCAACTAGACTATGATCCTATGAACCTTTCAAGTTAAGATATACCTTTGTATTTTGGGATAAGCCTTTTATATGTGAGAACTTCTTTTCTTTTCATCCCAATGTCTTTGGGTATGACATAACTTTTGGGCCACCCTTCCAATTTTTATATCTTTTATTTGTCCTTTAGAATTAGGTGAACATAAGATATATGGTTAAACAAACAAGAGATATAAATGTTACCCTCTTTTGATAGGATCTATGATCTCTCTATGTGTGAGTAAGCTCCTTAAAGCTAAAGGGATATATCAATAGGTCACTCACAACTAGTGGGCCATGATTCCAACCTTAGGCCTAAATGAACCATAATGGATTGCTGGCAAACTATTAACGTGCTCAAAGTCCATTATAGACAAATTATGAGATGGTGGGATGAACTTCAGAAAGTCTTGGCCCAAATGAAGCCTTCACTTTTTCATCACCAATCATGGCAGAAGGACAAAAGAACCAAGTGAAAGTGTGCGCAAACAATATTAAACAAGCCTTTATCAAGTTTAAGAAATGGAACACATTAGAATCAAACTCTCTATCCCCAGTGGAATTACCATTGACATTGAGGGCGCAAGCACCCACGACGGGCTTTTGGGTTTCTCCAAATTCGTGGGAAGTATTCCTTGGCCTAAAGTGGACCATGGCGGAGGGTGAAAGTGGAGTCACTACCTAGTTTAGGTCTAGGAATCATAAATATAGCATCATTCGTGGAAGGCTTCACTAGAGCATGTGTTTGGGGTTTAGTTATGGGGATGGGAAGGTGTTAGGCACCCAATCCCACTCGACCCGTGGGTCGGCTTCCACTCATTGTGTTCCAAATCTTAATCTCATTCAAGATATTTTTAACATGTTATTCAAACCCACATACACTTTAACATACATCTAAGAGCAAACATGGCATAAATATCCCCAAGCCTAGCATTCATCTATCATGGTATCAAGCATTTATCATCAAGGGCAGCAAGCATATCCAATGCATATTCAAAAAAAACATGTTATAACATCTAAACATCAAAAGCATGGGATTCAATTAATCATAACATGTTCATTACCCATATCATACATCATCAAGCAAAAGAATGCATGTTCATGTGATTATGTATGACTTACCTTGCTTATGTCACTGCATCACAAAACCTATACATCAATGCGTAATCATATTCATATGCATGTTCATGGCATTAAAACTATCTAAAACCTTAGCAAACATCAAAGAGATAAAACTAAACAAAACAACACAAAACAAAGAGATAGAGGCTTAAGTATAGGTAAACTAGGTTAAATAAAGGCCATAACAAATAAGTAAAACAAAGGGAAAAACAACAGGAACAAATTAGGTTTTTTGGGCAAGAGTATGCGTGCGCATATATAGGGTATGCATGTGCATCCCAACTGTATGCGTACGCAGACCTGAAGCATGTGTACGCAGACACACCCGAAGAACCCTAACCCTGAAAATGCAAAATAGAAACTCATAAAGTAGGAAATCTAACAACCTATCATGCTTTAAACACAGACACTATATAAAACTAAAACAAACAAACATTATAAACACATAAACACACACACACACACACACACACACACACACACATATAAACAACAAAAACAAAGGAAAGCAAGGAAAAGCGAAGAGCTAAAATTAAAAACTTTATCTCAACACTAGAACTCTTTAGAGCTTAATTTTAACCGTTCCTCTCAGTCAATCTATTTACAACCAATTCAAAATGAGTTAGTAAACTTTAGAACTCAAAGATCAAGACCAGAAAACGTCGCAATCAAACAAAATTAGACTTGAGGATATTTTGTGAAAAAATCCCTCTTTGATTCACTATTTTTTTAGTGAATCTTGTGTGTTTTTCCACTATTTCATCCTCCTTTGAAAAAAGTACATTTTATGGCTTTATATAGGCAAAAAATAGGGGGTTTGGGTTGGCTCTCAAATGATGTGGGATTCATTCCAAACCAAGTTTAGATGCAAAAAACTTTCCTTATATAGTTTTTAGAACCCTAGCATGCATACGCATGCACGTGTATGCATGTGAATGCATTGAGCATGTGTACACATATCTTGAGTGTGCGTATGCATACACGTGTATGCATGCACACACTCTAGGGTTTCCATAGCCTTTATTTTCCAAAAATAATTTTATTCTTCCAAAAATAAGTTGTATTTTTCATAAACACTTTCCCCAAGTCAATTTTCATCTCATTGGGTCCTAAACCAACCTTAGGCCTTAGAAAGAGTGGAGGCATTTGGTCTAGACTGATTGGGGAACGGGGGCCTAAGTCGTAAGAGGTATAAATGTGATGTCGACAACTATCTTCCTCTTTCAATTGGTAAATTCCTCCACTAGAAAGAGTGGAGGCATTTGGTCTAGACCGATTGGTACTCTCAACACTATTGGGTCCAGTCCAAGTGTGGGCTTTTTCCACTAGGTCATTCAAATACCCTATGGCCTCATTGGGGTCTTTTTGCAAAAATTCCCTATTACACATCATCTCAACAAATTGACGCTCTCTATTGTAAGTCCCTCATAAAAATAGCTCACATTGCACCAACTCATAACCATGGTGAAGATACAAATTCAAAAGGTCTTTAAATCTTTCCCAAGCTTGGTACAAAGTCTCACTTTCTTTTTGTGAAAAAATTGAAATTTGTCCTTTGACAGCATTTGTTTTATATTCAGGAAAATATTTCTTGAAAAATTCATGTGTCATCTCACCCTATGTCCCAATCGACCTAGGTCTCAATGAATACAACCAACTTTTTGCTCTCTCTTTCAAGGAAAAAGGAAAAAAATTTCAATCTAATTATATCCATTGCTCCTAGTTGATAATGGAAGGTAGCCACCACTTCTTCAAATTCTCTAATGTGCACATAAGGGTTCTCATTCTCCATACCATGAAAGATAGGGAGAAGTGGAATCATTCCTTGTTTAAAATCAAAGTTTTACACATGGGTTGGAAACATAATGCAAGATGGTGCACTATTACATGTTGGGTGCAAGTAATCACGTAAAGATTTAATGGGCAACTCGTCTTCATTCATGGTGTTAGATGTGTGTGAATATGTACTCAAAGAATTAGATGAATTGGATGAATAAGATAAATTTACTAAGAGAGCTTCAAAATCTGTATCAGGTCTCTTTTAAAATCTATCGTATTCATCCCTATATCTATTTTGCATATCACAAAATTAAAAAGAAAGGAATGAGTTTACCGGGTTTGAAGAACTCAACACCAACCAACCTATTCTTCTTGTGCTCCTTGCTTTGCACCTTTTCCTCAGCAATGACGCCAAAAATTGATATCGTCCAATTTTGTAACGGATATTGTAGTGTAGCTAAGGTTGTCGTTCCACCAAGAAAAGGAAAACAAGAACATGTCAAAAGCACCAATAATATGTAGAAAAATATGATTGAAACTTAGGAAAAATAACATTTGGTAAATTCAATAATTAAAATCACTAGGACGTTAGGGTTTGTCCACCAATTTTGTTACGCATCCACTACCAATCCAATTTAGTACACGATTGGGTAAGTAAACACATAAACTATCCGATTGGATGATTTAGAATTATGTTTTATTAATAAAACTTTCTTTGGTTGATTATATTCATCAATTTTTTCAACAATTTAGTCTAGAAAATAATAACTTTGCTAGAAAAACTCAATAACATCACATACCTTAGAGGCAATACTATGGCAAAAGTAATATCCAACAAGATTACCACGTTTTACTAAAAAAATTATAAAACCTTATTCTAAAAATAAGAAGATTCAAGAATAGACTTATGAAACAATTAAAAATTAAATATCAATCTAGAAAAACAATTATGAAAAGAGAACAATTGATTTCAATAATCAAAATGTGAAAAACATGCTTGGATTGAATAGTAAACAACTTACAAACATTGAGGATTCACCCCTAACCCTAACTTAGGTTCTTAAGCTTACATAGAAAATAAAAAACTCTCAAAATTAATGAAAAATAAGGTTTTCCAGCAGCCCAAAACGTGGCTGCCCTTGTATCCTTTTAATATTTATAACATTCAAATCCCTAAAACACATGCTCTCCAAAAAGGAAAATATAAAATGTCAATTCCTGTTTTTCAACAATGAGTCAAGTTTTAGGTAGTTTTTGGCCTTGAATACAACAAATTCTGAAGTTCTGGTAAACTACAAAGTTTTAGATCTTTAAGTCCTTGTTCCGTAGCCTCAAGAATCAAGTCAATCCATCATGGATTAAAAAGATATAACCAAAATACCAAAACTGGTCAGAATATTTTCATGCCAGGATTTTTTCCATCTTTGGCTCAAATGAATTTCTCTCTTTCTTTTTATGTTTCTACATGTCTTTGACTCATTAAATTCTTCAAAAGCCACTTCTCAATCAATCTTCACCCTTGGATTCTCTTGGCTTCATTTTTGCATGCTTAGCTCATTAGTTTAAATCTTGTACAAGAGAAAAATACATGTAATGAGTATATTTTAGAGAATACATGCAAACTCTCATATTTACGAGTAAGTGTGGGAATAAACACAAAATAGATGTGATAAAGTCTACCAAAATTAAGATAATATTGTACTTTAAAGCTTTTATCAATGGGCTATCACTTTAATCCCACAAATTCTTTGAATTTGATTAACTATAATACATATGTTGGAATTGGACCTCCTGTTAAGATTAAATAGTTGGACCCAAATTTAGCTTTTATTGCATCTGTACCGCACTTTGTTTCTGGGTTTTGATCTTCATGACCCATCCCTACTATGCCTAAGTAAATCACTCACGTCCAAATATTTTTGGTTGATATTGCTTTAAAGTTGTTTTAAATAGCACATACAAAAGTATATAGTTTTGTTGGATATGATTTGTGTCCAGTGCATTTATATACTAGACATGATACAATTTTGGACACGTATCCAAATCATATCATATTCAGTGTACAAATGCATAGGACACAAGCTTTAATTGTCTTTGTTACTTGATAAATCGAATATATTCAATTGCTGTTAAAACTGCAACTGAGTTTTAAAGATGGTAAAAGCAAAATTTCCTATTTATCGTGCACTCTGTCATGAACATTCTTTTGGTACAAGTACTAAAACTATTGTTTAAAAGCAAAGGAACAAGGGCCCAAATTAAGCGATATCAATGTACTAATAATGAACACAAGTCACGTTAAATGTGGGGTATTGGACCTCCAATCTATCTCAAGAATTGTACCCACTTACACTTTTTTATTTATTTATTTATTTTTTTTGAGGAACGTACCCACTTACAATTTACAGCTGGAAAGTAGCAAATGCCAACGAAATGTGAGCCCGCAATGGTACGTAAAATGTACAAATAATTCTAGTCTTTTTTTTTAAGCCTCAAATTGATTTTCCAAACACGTAAAGAGCACCTCTAATAGTTTCTCTAAAACTAATTTTGGAGAACAAACACTCTAAAAACTCACTCTAATAGCTTCTCTAAAAGCAAAAATTTTTCAATTTTTTTTTTGTTTTTTTGTTTTCTTTGAAGTTGCTATAGTCATTCTCTTTATCTAGAGAATACTATAGTAACTCCAAATGAATTTTTTTACTTAAAAAAATCATACAACTCATTCGCTCTCCTCTCACCATGGCTACAAACACAACAATTTTTTCTCTCAAACATCTCTAAACTCAAGCATAATCAAAATACAAACTCAAAAACATAATCTTAAAATTAATCAAATCATAACAATAAAAGGAAAAAAAAAATACAGACACAAGCCATCTAACCCATCTGGACTGCGTTGGGGAGAAAGACGAGCTGCAATGGCGGAGCAAAGTCATCTAACTCATTTGTTCTTTCTCTCTCTACCTCTTTCTCCATTTCTTAGCACAGAGAGAGCTAGAGAATGTTCTGGAATCAAGTAGAAAAAGAAAAAAAAAGTATAGAAAGAAAGAGCTGGAGAAAGAAAGTGGAGGTTCTGGAATCAAGTGGAAAGTAGAGAGAGAGAAAAAAAAAAAAAAAAAAAGGATGGAGATATATGGGTATACCTGTGTGGTGGAGAAAAAACAAGAAAAAAAAGGGAAACGTATGGATGAAAGAAAAGAAAAATAATATAAAGAATAAGAAATGACAATTTAGAAATGTTACCACAATATTTTCACACAATTTTCACAATAAATCTTAAGTAACATATTGTTATTAGCTAATGTTGGAGAATAAAAATATATTTTCAGTAGTGGGTTCAAATTAGAACTAGTAACAACTTTCTATATAAGATTTTGTTATGATTCTTGTGAAAGTATTGCAAAAAATATTGTGGATGTAACACTTTTTGTTGAAAAATATAATTGTTGAGAATGAATAGAGGAAGAAAAAATAAAGATTAAAAAAGAATAAAGAATGAATGAAGAAATAATATTTAAATGAGATGAAGAAATGATAGAGAATCTGTTGGAATATGTATTTGAAAAAGTGGGTAGATAAAAAGTAAATGTCACTTTTCATTATTCAAACAGTACAAAAATTTAGACAAACTGCTGCAGATACTCTTAGGCAATAGCCAATCAACACTTCCTACCATGAACCATCCATTCTAAACAATTCCTTGGTGTGGTTTCTTTCACAGTCGCATTATTCATTGAATTTCCATCCATTTAGTGGTCTCATAGTCACATTCTTAAGTTAAGGGGCATTTAGTTTGCTGTGATGTATCCTTAATGTGTTCCACGTTACGATGATGTGACATTAAAGTTTTTGATTTATTTTATTTTTTCTAATATTACCATAATTTAAAATTACAAAATATATCACATCATCTTAATTCCACCATCTTTCTAAACATTGTAATATTGTTGTATTCTTGTAGTAAGATTATATTAATGTAAGATCACAATAACATAATATTATGGAGTAATATAACATCACGGAGAACCAAACTCCCCTTTGAGATTCCAGTAATGTTACATCACCCAGAAGTGAAATTAAATAAAGCTAGCTATTATTAATTTTCTACATGCAATATTCTTTGATACTGATGACTTTTGAGTTTTGAGAGATTAATGTTGTGAAAATGGTTGTGCGCACATGCATAGCATAGTGTACAAGCTTGTAAACATGTGCATTGAGACTAGACCTATTGACTATTGTAATTTTCACCTCTTGTTGTTTTCACGGGAAATATATATATATATATATATATATATTGTGGGGCCCACATGATCTATGGGACAGGCCCATCTACCTAGGGAGAATCCAGAGGCCTAAGCCGAGGAGGGCTATGGCCCAAGCTCGACAAAATAGCCTTTGGATACCGCCGAGGACAGCTCAATCCTCGGCAGACCCAAAGTCCCCCCAAAGAAGAAATAAGGGTAAAGATGGTATAGGACTGAAACTTGGAAGAAAGATCTAAAATATCAAGGGAAAGCTGCTGTTACTGCCATTTAATGCTCTGAACCTGACAGAGTCGTATTCTTTGGCTTTTACAACCATCCCTAACGACTTTGAGTATGGACTGATGGGACAAGTATCAACCTTGGAAAGTTTAACCCTACGCGTGGACGAAGGACAGTGGACGCGAGCTAGTATAAAAGGAAGAGTAAGTAATCTATAGAGGGGGTTGGGAAAAATGACCAGAAACCAGAGCCTCCCAGCCCACCTCCAGGAGAAAGACTCCAGGGGTGAAGGAAAACTCAAACTCGTACGAACACCGTGAAAACCCACCGCCTGTCAACCAGGGCCTAGCCTTCCAAACCCACGCTCTACAAGTGATATTGTTAGGGGCCTTTTTACGTGCGAACCCGACACTGTTACGGTCCGTCACGAATCGCGTCCTTACATATATATATATTTATATATGATTCAAATTCTCACTCTTTTATTGTAACTATGAAATTATAATTTTTTTTTTTTAAAAAAAGACGTTCTTGATTAGAGAAGTTGTTGAGTAGTTAGACGTTGTTAGGCCAGCTGGTAGTTGGTTAGCGCAAGTCTTGGCCTTATTTGCATGTTAACAAGGTTGTCAATGGCCTTATGAAATGCCATTGACGTTGTTTGTGAAGTTGAAAGTGCACATTTTAGAATTTTGGCAAACAATTTCACAAACATAGAATCAATTACATCTTCTGGCTTGCTTCCTGGGAATGTAAAAGGAGCATCAAAAGGAAAAAGCCTCTATTGATCCCAACTTCACTTCTTTCAATTAAGAATCCAGACTCCAGATCGCCCATTTATTAACCCCTCTTTCATTCCGAGTTAAAGTTAACGTGTAATGGGATGTCTTCTATAAAGTTTTGGTTTAGAATTGGCATGTTCTATCACTAAAATGTTATTTCAGTGACTTCTTCCGGCTTGCATCTATTGATATGATTATAAAAGGCTTGAAACAATTTAAGGACTTCGTAATGAGAAATAAACAACATTTTGGGTTATTGTTTTAAATATCAATTTTAATTTTAAAAAATATATAGCAATAGAATGCGATCGCAACATAAACTACAAGAACGAGATTAAGGGAAAATGGCTTTAAAAGTTTGATTTTCTTTTTCATTTATATTTTATTTTAATTTCTATTTATTTATTTTGTGGCAGAATTTCAGTTCAATTTTTATTTTTTTATTTAAGTCCGTTACAGATCTCAAGTGTGAAGATCAGTGCATTGCATTGTTTAGGCCTCTCACTTCAGAGGTCAAACTTTATGCAGAGTCCTTTCAAAATTTTAGTTTTTCTTATATCCATAAACAATGATATTTTTTAGCTCATAACTTTGTTAAATATGCAAGACATGTTAACAATTTATCCGTGTGGATGAAGGACGTTCCTCAACGCTCAATAATGTTTTGTTAGCCAATTATGGTTGATTTTTTTTTTTTTTTTAATGGAAAGTCTAAGTTTTCTTATAAAAATAAAAAAATAAAAATTCATGTGGCTTATTATTTTCGTTTTTTTATAAAGTCATGATGAATAAATTTTCTTGTTATGTTTGTATGTTTAGTCATTTGCTTATTTAAACAGTAGCTAAATTTGATGCCAAATGTTTTACTCATAGCAGAATGCTACATATATTGCCAATTTAAGGTCAAGATGCTGAGTCCTTTAAAAAAAAAAAAAATTATACATATGTATTGCAAACTAAATTTTGGTATGATTAGAAGAATTTAGAAAGATATAATGCTCTCACAATGTTTTGAGTTTTTACTTGAATGTTGATTCAAAATCATAGTTTAGTCTTGTCCCTCAAACAAAAATTTCTAATTCTACCAGGTAAATGCTAATATATTTTGTGGTAGCTCTTGTTTAAATCTCTCATTCCCCTCCCCGCTATTTACCTATCAAAAAAGAAAATAATAAACAAGTAAATTTGTTATTCAAGAATCACCAATCATGACAAAAGAAGTCTTCGTTGACAAACTTTAATTTTCCATACAGTGTTTGAATAGTGCAAGTGTGAGTGGCTTTGCTTTATTCACTTATCACTTCAGCCCAATATCTAGTCCCTATCATCATTTTATTAATTCCACATTTTTATTAGATGGACCACACAACAACTAATCCTTAAAGAGACCGTAAGGTTCCGCTAACATCTTTTTTTTTTTTTTTTGGTAAATAAAAAAAATAGGGGATTTATGGTTATATTACATCCCGGACAGGATGTCAGGCGAATTGAATTTATGGTTACTGCCTGTGCGGGATTTTAACCCCACTAAGGATACCCACCAACGGACTCCTGTGGGCAGCAAGACTAGAACCTAGGTGTGTTGCATGAAGCGTCCGAGCCTTACCCACTCAGCCAAGCCCCCGTCAGCGGTTCCACTAACATCTGCTTCTTTGTTATTCACGAATCACAAATTGTGGAAAAAGAAGTTCTGGTTGATAGACTTTTAATTTTCCATTTCCGTATTACTTGAAAAATAAAAATGTTAGGACTAAAATTATAACCACAATTTTTGCCACAATTTGATGACCGCAAGTTATGAGTCATGGGGCAATGATTAATAGCTTGGCATTCTTTCATTGGATCTCAGTATTATTGACAGAAAATTTCTGAGAAATAAAAGAATAAATATGTTTTATAAACAAATCATTTTCCATTTTCCTGACTCCTGAGACTTCTGAGTTTGGGCAGGCTGAGCACAAGACTGATCATATAAATATGGGCATCCCTTCTTTCGGTGTCTCCATGTACCTAGTGCTCATTTCCATACTCATCTCCCTAAGCATTAGGGGTGAAGCCGCTGAATACCGCTACCATTTCTGTTCAAACCAAACTTTCTCCCCCAATAGCACCTACCGGTCTAACCTCAACAGACTCCTCTCTTTCCTAAACACAAATTCCACGCGTGAAGCCGGTTTCTACAACACCACCGTGGGTCAAACTCAAACCCCAGAGAACACAGTTTACGGCCTCTTCCTCTGCCGCGGTGACCTCGCCACCATTGAGTGCCAAGACTGCGTCTCAACATCAACCAAAGAGATTGTTCAGCTGTACTGCCCAGAAGAAAAAGAGGCCGTGATTTGGTATGATGAATGCATGTTACGCTACTCAAATCGATCATTCTTCTCCATTATGGAAGACGAGCCTAGTAAGATTCTGTGGAACTTGTTGGATATAACAGAGCCGAATCGATTCATTCAGCTAGCGGAAAAAACATTGAGTGACTTGGTGCCGGGGGCGGCAGCAAATGCTTTGTCCGGTGCTAAAAGATTTGGTACCAAAGAAACCAAATTTACCGACTCGCAAACGCTATACAACCTTGTACAGTGCCTCCCTGACCTATCCAGCTTTGATTGCAATAGGTGTCTTCGGGAAGCCATAACAAACTTGTCCACAGCTTTTCGCGGAAAGAGAGGGGGTCGTGTTCTGAATCCTAGTTGTAACGTTAGATATGAAGTTTTCGCGTTTTACCATCCCGCAATCGCAGCCCAGCGCGCGTCGGAACGCCACCAAGAGAGTTACAGACCAGCCGACGAGGTCAAAGATCCATGTTACTTTCTTCTCTCATTTTTTTTTTTTTTTTTTTTTTAAGTTTTTTATATGATTCATGAGGATAAAAATCTTACAAGTGTGTCCAATATACAGTGTAAAATATGTAGGGGACAATACGCCTTTTGTAAAGGTGTACTTTTATCTAGCGTACAATGTAAACCTATTAATCACTTAATGATATTTATTAGGGGTGTGTATAGGTCGGGTTAGGTCGGGTTGAGGGGATTTTTTGACCCAACCCATCATGATGGGCCAAAAAAAATTCAACCCAACCCAACCCATCACATAAGTCTAACCCAACCCAACCCAACCCAACCCACATGGGTCGGGTTGGGTCGGGTGAACCCATGGGTTTGACAAATTTTTTAATTATTATTATTATTAAATTGAATAGAAAAAAATATAAGTATTTATATATTAAAAAAACCTAAAGATTAGTATCAATGTAACTCTTTAAAGGCAAACAACACTAATGACTAAATAACAATAGTAATTTATTAGAATTTGTGTCAACTAATTAGCTTTTATATAGGATAGAAAGAACTAGTTATTTAAAAAATTTTATTAATTATATAATATTTTATATATATATATATATATTAAATTAGTATTAGTATAAGGAGCTGAGGAAATGCTGCTCTACAGTTGGTTTTTTTTTATAAAATTATTAAATATATAATAGATATATATATTTAAATATATATAAGTGCCCTACAATTGATTTTTTTTTAAAAAAATTATTAAATATAAAATGTATTTTAAATATATATTAAATATGAGTGGGTCGGGTCGGATTTGGCGGGTTTGTAATTTTATGACCCAAACCCAACTTGACCCGCTATAAATTTTTTTTTTTTTGTAACCCAACCCAACCCACCAAGCCTTAAAAACCGACCCAACCCGGTGGGTCGGGTTGGGTTGGGTCGGGTTTGGCAGGTCGGTGGGTTTTCTGCACACCCCTAATATTTATAAATGAAACATTTAATGTTATATCATCTAAACTTTTTATTAATTTTGCATTTTGAAAATTCCACAATTGGACTATATGTTCCAAATGTCGTTAACAATCACATCAAATTTTGTGTTAATAAGAAGTTATTTACTATTCGATATATAAACTAATATTTTATATATAATTTTAAAATTCAAAAACATCAATTTCAAACATTTTATAGATGAGTTTGTTATTAGTCTCCGATCACTTTAAAATTTCTCAAACGAAGAGGATATTATAATAAAATGTAATTCAACAATCAATTTTTCAAAATTTAAATCAAATACAACATTCTTAAAAAAATTCATAAAAATTTATTTGAATGCATTAAAGTAAAACTCATAAAACATTTAAAAAAACAAATTCTAACATTACAAAACATTCTCAAAGCATAACAATACAACAACTCAAGTTATAAGAAGTACAAAAACAATTCAAACATAGCATTACAACAATTAAAAATATAAACAGCGTATTATTAAAACATAAAAGTATAAATTCAATAATATAATATATAAAAATATCATAATTTTAAAGTTAGAAGGCTAAAAATATATATATTTATTATCTTATAAAAAACTTATAAAAATATTTTTTTAATTATTTAAATATAAATAGGATGGGTGTAGGAGGAAATGTTAATCCCCATCCCTACCTCATTTGTTATGTGGTGTGAGTAAAATCCTTCCATTAAGGGCTAGTGAGGCGGATACCTGCGGGTATGAATTTATATTGCCATCCCTAACTCTTAGACTTCTTGCCGAATGTCCTCATTTATTTATTCTTCAGCTTTTCTTCTTTTCTTCTCTAGCTTGTACGACATGCACAAGACAATAAATACATCCTTCAGATATATGGCCTGACTTTTTTGCACATAAAAGCTAACTTCATTTACTTCTTGACAAATTTCTCTCACAAGTTCATCTAAGGAGCTTTGACAAAGAGTCTGGGCTGGAATTGTGGGTGGCGGCACCCAACAGTTTTTGTGGGTGTTTAATCATATTTTTCGTAGGCTAGTTTGACCAGCTAGATGAGAATGCTCTAGAAACTCAAGTATACTAGCGAAGCCAATATGGTCCTATGGTATCATAGTGCTTTAAGCATTTCTTATAACTGACTATTAACTATTCTCAATAAAATCTGATATTGTTTTCGCAGGGAAAGGCAAAAGCTCAAAGGCAATAGCTATCGTAATTGCTGTTACAATTGCTTCCTCTGTTGTGCTAGTCATTTTGCTTTTCTTTTTCCGAAGGAGGAGAGCAAGAATGAAGTCCAATGATATAAACGAAGAGAATCCTCAAAAATCTGATGGCCTCCTAAATTACCATGGTATGTAAGTGGAATTCTATCATTTACGATGTATTTCAAGCCGCATGTGAGGGAGAGTTAAAAGCTATATAAATTAGAATGTTAAAAGTTAGCAGATATCTTAAGAAAATTGGCTTATGAACTATTTAAAAAAAAAAATTATGGAAAAAGAAAAAAGAAAAAAAGAAAAACTAACTTTTTATAGAGCTTTTATATTTTCCATAAAAGTGACATTAAAATTCTGAGTAAACTAAACTAATATGACACTGAAAGGTTATGGATCAAATTGACACAATTGAAATATTATAAACCAAATTGTAAAATGGTGTATTGGATAGAGACAAAATACATAGTTTACCTTAAAACTTTTTAAAAATTGTTCATTAACAAATATTATAAGGATACCCATTAACCAAACTTTTTTTTTTTTTTTAATTTTGGATAAAGATTATATTGAATATGTACTCACCTCAATCATATCTGCAAACAATGCTATTTGTAGTGTAATCTCTTACGTTTATTTATTTTTGGGTCTTTAGCTGCAAGTGAAATAACAACTGTAGAATCTTTGCAATTTGATTTTGGGACAATTGAAGTTGCAACAAACAAATTCTCAGACGACAACAAGATTGGTGAAGGTGGATTTGGTAAAGTTTACAAGGTACGTAGAATCAAAACTCATTTCTTGCGTTTTTTTAGTACTCAAAATTAGCAAACATAGCAAATTTACTGCATATAAATATGAAAAAATTTCGAATTTGAAAAGCTTTCAAAGTTGGGATTTTATAAATTCTGCGAAGGGAACTATTCTACAGCCAATCTAAGCATTGGACACATCGTCAAAATATACTCTAGAGTCTAAATCCCTAGGCGATCAACATTAATGTAAAAATAATTAATTGAAACAATTAATCACACAATATTGAAAATAATACAGATATAACACAGTTGTATACATATATATTTTCACAATATGCTCAGCATATCATCAATATATATATATATATATATATATAAAATAAGTAATAAAAAATATTTTGACATAGAAAACCGTTGGAAACACTGCAAAAAGGTTCTTTCTCCTGTTAAGTCGGCTAGGATTCTTATTTGTTATGTTGCTTGTGATTCCGAAGGATTCTTTGTCATGTTAAACTCCACAACTGAGTAGAAAAAGAGCTTCCGAAAGTGTTTGGCTTGTGCTTATTTGTTTTTTACTTTTTGCTTTTTGTTTCAATTTTTTTGCAAATAATTTAAATTTTAGTCTTTTAGAAACAAGCTAGATTTTATAGATTTTATCACACATTTAACAAAAAAAAGTCATCAAAAGCTATATATTTTGATAAAGACTATACAAATAAGTAGTCCCAAACACATGAATCAAACTGTGCTTATAATATTTTTTGTCATGCACGCCAAAGCCTCCAATTTAATGGTAATCTAATCCAATCCATACCAATTAACAACTAGGTCCTGAATTTTGTCTTTTTGGAGGTTATTTTACTCAGGGTGTGCTACCTGAAGGGAAGGAAGTTGCAGTTAAAAGGTTCTCAATGAAGTCATTGCAAGGCTTAGAGGAATTCAAAAATGAGGTCATACTTATTGCGAAACTTCAACACAAAAATCTTGTGAGGCTATTGGGATGTGGCATAGAGGGAGAGGAAAAGTTACTTGTGTACGAGTTCATGCCCAACAAAAGCCTTGATAATTTTATTTTTGGTTTGTTTCTTCCTACCTTCTATTTTTTAAGTCTGATAGTATTTTGGATTTCTTGTAGACTACTACAATTCACATTTATACACTATTTTATAACTTAATGTTAATATTGAATTTTAGATTCAAAAAGGCGCTCACAACTTGATTGGAAGACTTACTATAACATAATTTGTGGGATTGCTAGAGGACTTCTATATCTTCATGAGGACTCCAGGCTTAAAATCATTCATAGAGACTTGAAGCCTAGCAATGTGTTGTTGGACCATAACATGGTTGCCAAAATATCGGATTTTGGAATGGCGAGGATCGTTTCTGAAAACCAAAACATAGCTAACACCAAAAGAGTTGCAGGAACATAGTAAGCCTTTTCTTCTTTTATTTCTCTTCTTTTTGGTTTTTAAAATAATAATAATAGTGATGTTGGTATCCAAAAAGTGGGTACATGGCTCCAGAATATGCAATGGAAGGGATATTCTCTATTAAGTCCGATGTCTTCAGCTTTGGTGTAATCTTGCTTGAGATTATTAGCGGGAAAAGGAGTAGTGGCTTCTACCTCACTGAACATTCGCAGACACTCCTTGCATATGTATGTTAACTTTTGTCTGCTTGAATTAGAATTAGACAAAAATGGAAATGGAATAAGCATATATGAAATATAACTCTATTTGCAATCTAAATTTGTAGGCGTGGAGACTGTGGAATGAAGATAAAGCGATAGAGTTTGTGGACAACTTCTTGATGGAATCAGGTTCGACATCAGAAATTGTAAAGTGCATACATATCGGACTTTTGTGTGTCGAGGAAAATCCACAAGACAGACCCACCATGTCGACGGTGGTAGTTATGCTGGGAAGTGAATCAATAGCTCTTCCTGAACCAAAACACCCTGCATTTTCTGTGGCTAAATTCATGTCGACGGATGAAATCTCTGTAAATGAGCTAAGTATTTCTACTATTGTACCAAAATGAATGCTTACAAGTGTACAAGATTGCTGTTGGGTTTTGCATGATGGTGAACTTAATGTTGTACCCTTAATTTCTAGAAAATAGGATAGGATACGTATTGGAATTAGGGAAGGAAAGTCCAGCTAATTGAGTAAATGATTGTATTGTACAAACTACAAAGTTATTAAATAATAATGTATTTTGTATAAAAATGTTTTTCAATTTTCAAATTGAAAAAGGAAATTTCAATTGTAATTAATAAAAAAGTGATTTTTTGTGTTGAATTTTCTTTTGTAGCCTAAAAGGAAAAATGACATTTACTATTATTATTTTGATGCCGGTTTCTTTGTGGGCTGGGCTTCTCAATAGCGCATTTGATACGTAGGCCGTTGTTGAACTGAGTGACATTTGTACAAAATAAACAAGAGATTTGGACATTTTGAGCCACTATTATTTTCCAATCATATCTCATAGGTGGGCCTGCAGAATGAATTTGGCAGTCCAAAATTTGGATTCAATCAATTACTCACTACCATTACCCACAAGAAGAAGAGTAAATAGATCTCATAGGCTTAGCCATGTTGTAATGAAGCTTATAATTTGAGGCTCGTTAGTTAGCAAAACATTTAGGGTTCCAATCCAAACCTACTAGGTATATTAGGAAAATCCGAAAGCATGTTTTTCAAGTCTTGGAGAGCTACTCTTATGAGATCTGTGAGGTTATTGTACCTTCTAACTTTTTCAATCACCTACCAAAAATCACACATGTATTATTAGTACCGGTGGAGTAAAAGTTGCAGCAAGCTTTAGCTATCAAGCGTACTGAAGATTAAGACGTGAATTGGAGGTTCATGTTGGTGTAAGTCCACATCAAAGAAGTCTGAGGGGTTCAGAGCTCAATTTCGTAACTATAATTAGATTTACTAGAAATTGGTATTCTTTACTGTAAATCTCAATTTAATATAGTGGATTATTCCCCTCAAATTTTTACCTTGAAACTAGTTTGTTTTACTAGTTTTCCTAGGTCATCATTTCTTGTGTTATTTAGATTTTTCATGTGTATGTTTTCTTGTGATGAATGTTTAACCTAGATTTGAATAATTAACCTAAGTAAGAACTTGACAAACAAATTCGGTTAAACACTGTGTTTTTCAAAGGTCTAAAACTTACAATAACCCTTAACAATTCTTGTGTGGGGGCAAATATTATCTAAGGATAACATTCAATTGTGCCTCCAAGCCAATCAAAATTTCTGTTTTCCTACTGGTCAACCATTGAAAGGGGGTATTCATGTAGGATGACCATACGAGCAAGATTATTTCTCACTTTGACTTGATCAAATTGGTAAGCATTTAAACTCATCGTTCCATCTATCTTATTTTTTTGTTTAATTAAGACTTGTTGTATATCCCTTATATCTTTAAACTTCAACCATGGACATCTTGCTAAATGATTACTGAAATGGGTTGTACCTTGGCTAGAATCACCCAAGTAAAGCTTGCCACAATGATGGCATCAGGCTTTAAATTTTCCATCAACCTTCTTTTTTGTAAAATGCTCCCAAACATCTGAGGTAGTCTTTCTTTTTCTACTTGTATCTAAGTCCTCATTTGTAGGCTATTGCTCTCCCTCTTCCTCTGTCCCTTCTTGTTTCTTTACCTCTAAGTCTTCTCCCACTAAGTCCACCACTGGGGATTTCAGACTCCTAATTGGTTCAAAAGTTTGGGAGTTAGAATCAAAACAAATATTCAAAAATTCATTATTACAAATACTCATTGATTAACGGGCACAAATTCATAATTACATAGATTCACAAATTCTATCAACCCAATCATAATTAAACATGATTAAAAACTTACTCATTGTTTAATGGGCATAAAGGTGATGGTGATCCTGAGGGTGAGCTACCAGGTGAAAATGGCGAGGGTGATCATGCAAATGGCGAGGGAGAACCAAATTTGTTTGTGTCTCCCATCTCCATTTTAGGCTCTGCATTCCCAACAAACAAAAAAAAAAAAAAAAAAAAACAATAAACAATTCCTTCCATTAGAACAAAATGGTTGAATTTTTAGTTTTTCAATTTAACGAAATATCCTCGTTAAATCAATGCAGCAATAAGGATCTAAGCACACACATTTATTGATAAGGAGACTCAAGATAGGATAGTAATTCGAAGATATGTAATCAAGAAGAGCCAGTCCAATACAAATAGAAAATTATTACCCTTATTATATCTGTTTATAAACCATTGAAAACAGAAACTTCCTCCCACGGGTTGCTCCTAGATTTTCACTTTATGGATGGGTCCAAGCATGATAAAGAGAAAAGTTTAATTTTTTTTTTTAAATTGTTATTATTTTGAGAGAAGTAACAAGTTGAACTTTTAGGAAATGAGAAAAGTGGTCAATTGTTCCAAAAACCTTAACAAACATAGACATAACAAATTAATTTTAATTGTTTACATGCCATCAAAAAAGAAGAAGAGCTCAACTATTTCCAAAAAATTAAGTTACAATGAACATAAACTAAAAATACATGTCTCAACATTATTATTGCAATTAACCTCCACACCCCTTTTTAAAAAAGAAATACTCCGCATATGGTTTCTCTTGTGGAACCATTATTTAACAAAACATAAAAAATAAATAAAATAAAATAATAAAAAAAACCAAAATAGTCCTCACACACACACACACACACACACACACAAACTCAAATTCACAAAAGAACAAAATCCAATCAAACACTCAACAAATTCAAGTATGTAACAAAAACAAACTACTCTCCAAATATGGTTGCTGCCCTGTCACAGTTGCAACAAAATCATCAAGAAACCAAACTACATTTGCGATTTTAGATAGTAACCTTATTTGAGCGCATCAAAAAAAGAAAAAAAAAACATTTTATGAAATACTTAATAAAACTATGGGCTTTTGTTGGTTTTTGGATTTACAAGGGAATGTGATTATGAAATAATTAAGAAAAAAATTTGAAGAGAAGTGGAGAACAGACTGGCGGTGACAACTGGGGTGCCGATGAGACCTTGGACTGGTGGTGCAGAGAGCTTGGACCGACGATGAGAGGCAGTGAGCTTGGACGGCGGTGCTTGAAAGTGAGTGAGATGGAGGTCATGTGACTGTGAGCTATGAGATTGAGAGTGAGTGACAGAGTGAGGCGGCTGTGGCTATACTGTGAGTGTGCTTGTGTGAGGCGTGAGCGTGCTCTTGTGTGAGGCGTGAGCTGAAATGATATGTGGGTGGGCTAGGGTTTATAACTATTATATATATATATATATATATATATATATATAAGGGGTTATTAATAATTTCAGAATAATAGGGTCGGGTCCGGGTCCGGGTTACGAGCCGAGTTTTCGATAAAACGCGGACCCGCTTCTGGGTTTTTTTTTTTTTTTTCCCATACCCGACTCTATTCTTTATCAGGCCGGGTAAAACCTGGCCCATTAGGGTCGGGTCGGGCTGGGTACCCGTGGGTCAAGCAGCAATTGCCATCCCTAATCTCTGTCTAAAACATAGAAGAAAAAACTAGATCTTTACACCTTTTAAGCTAAACAAAAGATGAAGAAAAAAAACAAAACAGAGGTTGTGTGAGAGGAAAAAAAATAAAATTAAAAAAAAAAAGAAGAAGAAGAAAGGAAGAACAAGATGAATAGAGTGTAGATACAATAAAAGCATTTGCACTAACTCCTATTTTAGTATAAGAACCGAATTTTTTTATTATACATAATCACTTTTCAAAAAAATTCATATCATATTATCTATTTTACACTACATTTCATTATAATATCATTTTTTATACAATTTTGTTTTACTCTCCCAAATCATCGCTCTGTCTACGACTAAAGAAAATATTCTAAAATACATATTTGTATATGAATAGTAACCATATATATTTACATAGCTATTGTATCTAGAATCCTATTTTGCACAATTTTGCATAAGTTGATGTAAGTATTTTTTGAGATTAGTTGAGCAAATTGTAGGGCTAATGCTATTTTAGATAGACTAATATGAATAATCTAAGACATGATGAAAAATAATGAAGGGTTTAGCCGATTAGGTGAAAACTTTGTGAGATTACAAAAGCAAATAAATTGGGTAGGTGAGAAAGAAAGTCAGTAGGGTTGGACAATGTGAAAAGTGAACCTTTCAAGAAGGTTCCTTGTACCACCATGTACTTTTGGTGTGATGGTCACTCCACAAGTAAAAGTGCTTGTAGGGTGTGGGGACAAAGACGGAGGTTCAAGTCTCTAAGTGGGAGCTTCAAGTCTCTAGGTAGGAGTTTCACAAATATATACACTTAAATTAGGTTAGAATAGAATTTCTATCTTGTATCCAAAAAAAAAAAAAAAGTTATTCGTTTCAATTACTCAGTATGTTCGTTTTAGTTACAAAAATTCCATAAATGATTTAAAAAAAATAATAATATGCCCACATTGTTTTATTTTTTTAATTTATGAAGAATTATGCTCATTTTATTTAAGATTGAAAAAAAAAATTAATTAAATTCATTGTTTTATATATAATAGGGTCCTCGAATATTCCCTTCCAACTGAAATGGAGTCTGAAATGATATTCAGAACTTTGCCAGCTTAAGTAAGGCCCTCATAGTGTAAGAAAGTCCCAAGTATAGATTAAGGCCCTCATAGTGTAAGAAAGTCCCAAGTATAGATTAATAAAAAAAATTAAAATAAAGATAAACATCCCAAATATTAGTTGATACATTCTGTCAAAAAGAAATCCCAAAATATTTATCTAAAGAAACAAGAGCAAAAACTTTTGGGCTATTAATTATCTTTTAGAGTATAATTAAACCCCAAAACTTACCTAATGCATGTAATTCTCCATCTAAAAGGTGTGCAATTTGTCTACAACTCTTTTAATAGTAGGAGTTATTACTCTATAAATGTGCCACATAATATATACCAAAGATGTTTGACTTTTGGTTAACTATATAATATTGTGCCATATAAGTTTTTGGAGGAAATTACACTCTATCACCCTAAATTATTCTCTCAATTACACTTTACACCATAAACTTTTAGAATGCACACTAAATTATGATCCTTGTTATACCTTACACCTCAACATCAAGCTTGCCGTTAATTTTAATGGAAAAATATGGCACAATGTGAAAAGACCTAATTGCCCATCTTCCTTATCCCTTAATAACAAATGAGAAACTACACTTTACCATCATAAATTATGCTCCTATGTATACTTTGCACCCTAAACTTTAAATTTCTATCCATGTTAAACACAAACTTAACATCAGAGTGCAAAATGTAACAAGAGTCATAATTTAAGATGCAAAATGTGTATTCAAATATTTTAGGGTGCTAAGTGTAATATAATATATAGTTTAAGGTGGTAAAATATAATTTTCCGAAGTTTTTGAGGTCTCCAAATGTTTACATTTCATTATTTTAATAAATATTTTTAATTAAATTTAAATTCTATTCAATATTTAAGCTCTCCGTTAAAATCTTGATTTCTTTAAATGATAGCATATATACTTTTAAATATAAACACATTTATAATAAACTAGCTGATATTCCGTGTGATGTGCATTGCATTTTCAAAAAATTTATAAGAAATTTTCCTATAACCCATCGGGTTCATCATTATTATTGTTGTTTGTCATAACTAATCTAAAAATTTTGCTAGTAAAAATAAATTCAAACTAAACCCTAGTTCCTACCCATTTTTTTGATTCCAAAGTTGTTATGTAGTGGTTTGTCATGAATTGTAAGAAGGGAAAGTAGACATATATATTTTACAATGTTTAAGAAATCATGGACCTTAACATTGAAGAAAAAAATGTGCCACTATCCATGGCAATGTTTAATAAAAAAAATTACCCCAATAAATCTTTCAAATCTTCATCATATACACGTAGAACATTTTATAAATTACATAGCAAACTGCCGAGTACATGCCTAAGAGCTATAAATTATTATAATAACAGCTTAAATAGAGAGCATATAAACAAAATATGGTACTACTTCATTAATAATTATAAAATTAACTCCAAAGAGAAATGGCTATTTAAAGGCTTAGATTTAAGCAGCAAATTACATGATAGGAGGTTATGTAATCTATAATATCTTTTTTCCGCTTAGTGAAATAGCTTACTAATATATTATTTAAAAAAAATTAGAAAAAACCAATTAGCATTTAGAGAAGGCGACAACTGAGGGGTGAAGAAGATGAACCATGAGGTTGAAAAGGTGTAATTGACATGTTGAATCTAAAGGGCGGCATCCTTCTTGGTTTGGATAATTTTATGTGTATTTAAGATGAGATGACATGAAAGAATATGACTAGGTATATATAAAGGATGAGAGGTGTCAGATGATAAAATCCAAACTGTTTGTTTAATCTTGTGAGGAAAGTGAGGAAAAGTCTTAAAACAATGAACCAAAGAAAACAAAGAGTCATTATCTTTTAATTGGTGAGTCTTAAAACAATGAATCAAAGGAAAGGAAACAAAGAGTCATCATGGCAGAATCTCATACTCTTTCACATGAGGTCTCTGTTTATATATATATATATATATATATTGATTGATGTGTAATGAAAAAATATACATTTTTCATATACAAACACAATCATAATAAATAAATATTAATAACTACCATAATTATTAAATTTTATATTTAATAAAATTACATCATGTTACTTTCTGCTCATTGAACGGGTTATAGATTAATATTTTAAATTTTGGAGTCAAGTGGTTGTTGAACGTTGGAACTATGTATTTGATGGGAAAATTTCTCATGCGCCAGGTGCATAAGACCTCTCTCTTACTAACAGGTGGGTCACACACGTGTGGGGCCCACTTATCAGTGAGAGAGTGGTCTCTTGCATGTGAGGCTCACCTACCAATGAGAGAGTGGTCTCATGTGCATGGCACATGAGATACCAGCTCATATTTGACATGGAGGCTTTGGCCCCCACAAATATTTTACATTTTTTTTTTCAAGTAAATACAAAAAAGTTTATTTTAGATAAAATTTACAAAGAAATATGTCCCTAGCTTTTTTTTTTTGTATGAGATGACCCAGCCCCCCGCCCCTGTCCATGTCCATTTCAAGTCCCAAAATGCTTTCCCAAGCACGCTAGCCACTAGCCAATCAACACTTCAATTTTATTTTTTATTTTATGTGTTTCAATAGTATCTTTTCAAAAGTTTCATTCAACTTTACATGTGTTTTACTTTACTTTACTCAATTTACTCATCTCGCGGTAGGTAAGGGGTATCTTGTGAGATCATTGTATCACACGGGACCTACATATCAATGAGACAATAGTTTCATGAGATTGACATATATAAAATTTCTTCTCATCTTAGTGCAATTTCTCTCACAGGTCAGTGACTTCCGTCTCTTTATTGATCTCATGGTCGCATTCTCATTCAACTACTTTCTTTTTCTTAACAAAAATTGCTTTAAAATCATTAAAGGTACACAAATTTTCTTCTCATTTTTCTTTTATATTTCAATTCAATTTCTATCTATTTATCTTGTGGTTTATAAATTTCTCCTTTTTTTTTTTTCGTTTTTTTCTTTTTATAATTTCAGGTTCCACCCCTGCCAATGCTAATACCATATTTGATGGTAGTCCTTTTTCAGATCTCAGGTTCCCCTCTCCACTACTTACATATCAAAATAAATAAATAAAAATCAATTTTATTATTAATGAATCACAAATCGTGGAAAAAAGAAGCCTCGTTTTGACTGATTTTAATTTTTCAAACCCATATCATTTTTGAAAAGTTCAACGGTAGGTGTCTTGGCTTTCTTCATTGAATCTCAGTATTATTGACACCTGAGACACCAGAGAGTCAGAGACTCCTTAGTCTGAGCGCAGTACGAGCACAAGACTATTCATATATATATGGAAATCCCTTCTTTCAGTGTCTCCATGCACCTAGTGCTCCTTTCCATATTCACCTCTCTAAGCCTTACGAGTGAAGCAGCCGAATACCGCTACCACTTCTGTTCAAACCAAACCACCTTCTCCCCCAATAGCACCTACCAGTCTAACCTCAACAACCTCCTCTCTTTCCTCTCCACAAATTCCACTCGCGAAACCGGTTTCTACAACACCACCGTGGGACAAACTCAAACACCGGAGAACACAGTTTACGGCCTCTTCCTCTGCCGCGGTGACCTCGCCACCATTGAGTGCCAAGACTGCGTCTCAACATCAACCAAAGAGATTGTTCAGCTATACTGCCCAGAAGAAAAAGAGGCCGTGATATGGTATGATGAATGCATGTTACGCTACTCAAATCGATCATTCTTCTCCATTATGGAAGACGAGCCTAGTAAGATTCTGTGGAACTTGTTGGATATAACAGAGCCGAATCGATTCATTCAGCTTGCAGCAAAAACATTAAGTGACTTGGTGCCGTTGGCGGCAGCAAATGCTTCGTCCGGTGCTAAAAGATTTGGCACCAAAGAAACCAAATTCACTGACTCGCAAACGCTATACAACCTTGTACAGTGCCTCCCTGACCTATCCAGCTTTGATTGCAATAGGTGTCTTCGGGCAGCCATAACAAACTTGTCCAAATCTTTTGGTGGAAAGAGAGGGGGTCGAGTTCTGAATCCTAGTTGTAACGTTAGGTATGAAGTTTTCGCGTTTTACCTTGTACAAGCTGTTCCCGCACCAGGACCTGGACCAAAAGGTACATATCCTATATCAAGATGATCCATTTTACAGTTCAAATTAAATATTATTGATTCAAGTTTCACCCTCGATCATCTGTATTGATGAAGCTTGATTACTTTACTTCACTAACATGTTATTGTTTTTGCGGGTAAAGGCAAAATCTCAACGGTAATAGCTATCGTTATTGGTGTTACAATTGCGGCCTCTGTGGTGCTAGTCACTCTGCTTTATTGTTTCCGAAGGAGGAAAGCAAGAAAGAAATCTGATGCTATAAACGAATTGAATTCTGAGAAATCTGACAGCATCCTAAATTATCATGGTACGCAAGTGGTTTTATGTTCACATCCTATGTCACACACTACTCATTTTCAAAAGTACACGAGAAGGAATCATTTCATTAAGATTGTGTTTTAAGCCGCACGTGAAAAACAATATAAATTCCTTACTATTTTAAAAGTTAAATTTCTAGGATGGTTGGTAATTTGTCAAAAATAATAAAGATTATATTGATTATGTACAAACTCTAACCTCAACATATCTGAAATCAGTGCTCTTTGTAGTGTAATCTCTTACATCTATTTATTTTTGGATGTTTAGCTACAAGAGAAATAACAAGTGTAGAATCCTTGCAATTTGATTTTGGGACAATTGAAGCCGCCACAAACAAATTCTCAGATGACAACAAGATTGGTGAAGGTGGATTTGGTGAAGTTTACAAGGTATATAGAATCAATATAATCTTTGTCATTTCTGAAATAAGGAATAAATATAAGGTGGAAAATTAACCTCTCGAATAGAAATACCACAACATAGAGAAACGTTGAAAACACTAAAAAGGAAAGATTACAATAAAGACTACGGCAAAAAAGTTGTACCTAAAGTCACATGAATCTAGTGAGATAATGTAATTTTTGTCGTGTACGCAAAAGTCTTCAAATGGTAATCTAATACAATCCACACCAATTAACAATTTGGACCTGAATTTTTCTGTTTGGGGGTTATTTCATTCAGGGTGTGCTCCCTGAAGGGAAGGAAATAGCAGTCAAAAGGTTCTCAATGAAGTCATTACAAGGGTTAGAGGAATTCAAAAATGAGGTCGTACTTATTGCAAAACTTCAACACAAAAATCTTGTGAGGCTACTGGGATATGGCATAGAGGGAGACGAAAAGCTGCTTGTATACGAGTTCATGCCCAACAAAAGCCTTGATAATTTTATTTTTGGTTTGTTTCTTCCTACATTTGTTTTTATAAGTCTGATAGTATTTTGGATTTCTTGTAGACTTCTACAATTCACATTTATTCATGATGTCATAACTTAACATTAATATTGAATTTCAGATTCAAAAAGGCGCTCGCAACTTGATTGGAAGACTTACTATAATATTATTTGCGGGATTGCTAGAGGACTTCTATATCTTCATGAGGACTCCAGACTTAAAATCATTCATAGGGACTTGAAGCCTAGCAATGTGTTGTTGGACCATGACATGGTTGCAAAAATATCAGATTTTGGAATGGCGAGGATCTTTTCTGAAAACCAAAATATAGCTAACACCAAAAGAGTTGTAGGAACATAGTAAGTCACTCTTCTTTTATTTCTCTTCTTCTTGATTTTTTAATAATAAAATAAATAATAATAATTATGTTGGTATCCGAAAAGTGGATACATGGCTCCAGAATATGCAATGGAAGGAGCATTCTCTGTGAAATCTGATGTGTTTAGTTTTGGTGTAATCTTGCTTGAGATTATTAGTGGAAAACGGAGCAGTGGCTTCTACCTTACAGAACATTCTCAGACACTCCTTGCATATGTATGTTAACTTTTTCTCCTTAAATTAGAATTTGAAAAAATGGAAATGGGATAGCATATATGAAGTATAACTCCATTTGCAATCTAAATTGATAGGCATGGAGATTGTGGTGTGAAGATAAAGTATTAGAGTTCGTGGACAACTTCATGATGGAATCATGTTCGACATCAGAAATTGTAAAGTGCATACATATTGGACTTTTGTGTGTTGAGGAAAACCCACAAGATAGACCCACCATGTCGACTGTGGTAGTTATGCTAGGAAGTGAATCAGTAGCCCTTCCTGAACCAAAACACCCTGCATTTTCAGTGGCTAAATTCATGCCAATGGATGAAATCTCTGTAAATGATCTCACTTTTTCTACTATTGTGCCACAATGAACGCGTACAACTGTACAAGATTGCAATTGGGTCTTACATGATGGAGAACTTAATATTGTAACCTCAATTTCTATAAAATAGGAATAGGATAAGTATTGGGAAGGCTAGGCCTTACGAAGTTAATAAATAATATTGTAAGTTCACCAAATTTGCAAGGGAGAAAGTTTTACAGCAAATAACATTGTATGTTGTATAAAAATGATTTTCAATTTTCATTTAGAAAAAGGAAAATTCAATTGTATTTAAAAAAAAAAAAAAATCTTTTTTGGGGTGAGTTTTCTTTTGTAGCTAAATGCAACATGACATTTATTATAACTAGTCGCTAACCCGTGCAATGCACGGGAAAATTAATAACTAAGTTCCAAAATAGTTTTATTTATTTATTTTTAAGATTGTTAAATAATACATGAGTATTTATCGAAGTTCAAATCTCTTAAAACACTACACCAATATGAGAAATTTGATTGTTGTGTTCTACCGAAGTACAAAGTTAAAAACAACATCTAACTTTGTATTACTTATTTGTACCTTTAGTTAACAACCTCAAACTACTGGTAGGCATCCTACATCTATTATCAATTGCATCCTTTCTTTCATGAAATTTAAGGTCTCTATCATTTTTTTTAACATAATCCCTTCTATTATTCAGTGTATTTACAAAATCCTGGTAATCCTAGTTGTTTATTCCTTGTTCTTGTAATCATTAATGTGCTTTAAAAATCACATTTAGGAGTATCATTTGAAAAGTCATATATGGTGCAATTAATAAACAGTAGAAAGGGAGCACAACATGCAAACACAAGAATGCTTTACATATCTTTAAATAAACTACATCCATTTAAATAAATAAAAAAACATATTAAAAGAAAAACATTAAGGACCTTGATCTTTGTGAAATAAGGTTATAATGTTATTACATATAAAGTTATTCATCAGCCCTGTCTCAGTCTTGTGTGCACTGCAAGCAGTAGTTGGAGCATTTGAAACAATTGCAGTCTTTTCTTTTCAAGGCAACACTTGCAGCGGTCTCAGTCTTGTGTGCACTGCAGGCAATAGTTGGAGCATTTGAATCAACTGCAGTCTTTTCTTTTCAAGGCAACACTTGCAGCGGTACCCCACATTCCATCTTGCCTTTGGATGGTTGTCCTCAGAGGTTGCTATTAGAGATATTTGAAATCACGGTAGCAGCCATAGCCTATTGAGGGTACAGAGATAGAGAGAGGGGGAGTGCATTATCGGGTTCAAAGTAGTTCTAAGTTCAAACTAAGTAAAATATTTAACTAAAATACCGTGCTAAAAATAAAAATTAAAAATATTGTTGAGGTGTAAAATTGTGAAGACTCCAAAGCTGAGGTGGCACACTCTTAAGAGGCCAACTTTTTATTAACATTTGAATTTCCTTGCAACCTTCTATTAACATGAAGCAAACAAACACAACCTATGTTAATATTTCTCACTAAGTGCTTTTTTAAGAATCTGCCAATAACTACCAAAACATCCTAGACTTTGCATCAATTCCTAGTACAATGCCAAAAATTACCAATTATCACAATTAAGCTAACACTAAGTACAATAGAAGCATAATGCATATTAGCATGTACAACAACAACAACAAAATTTCACAAACAGCAGCACCAGGCCTTAGTATAGCAGCACACAGCAACAATAATGTTAGTTTGAATACTGAAAAATGAAGATTAGCCTTATGACCATAGGAGCAACATAGAAAGCGTATTGACTAAAACCTTATCTTCTTTCCTTTTTTTTGGTAAGTGAAAAACTTTATCTTCTCTCTAAATCATTTTATTTCAAATTACTGAAGCTCACCCTTTCAAGGGTTCAAAAGAATGATGATAGTGAAACATAAGCAATTGTGAACAGTTGTCGGCCTAATTAAACCATCAACACAATAATTAGACTACAAATATGAGTTATATTAATAATTATTTTTCACAAAATTAAATCTAAAAAAAAAAAACAAATAACAAAACCTAAATAATATTTAACACAAATTTTTGTTGTTAAAAGTACCCTGTATTGGTAGTGGTTCTTGCAGTATATGAAGGTGTCAAGAGGCAGGGTTGAAGGTGGGTGATGATTTGACATGGTAGTAGTTTGACAGTCCTAGAATTCCTCTCTTAATCTCTCTCCATCCATCTCTGTGTGCACATTTACGATTACCTTTATCGGCTACAAAATCATAATAAGAAATTATATTAAAAAATTAATGAGATGGAAACAAACGAACAAACCCAATTAATTGAACAAATTCTTAGGTGTGATTAGACTATTATAATCCAAATCGACTTTTGAAACCAACAATACTCAAACTAAAAGCAATTCAAATATAAACCAATTAGTAAAACTAAATAAAAGTTAAAACGATTCAAGAATATCTAATGCTATTCGTACTAAAATGGATTTAGTCGGAGAGAGAGAGAGAGTGACCCTCTTGGAGGAGTTGGCTCAAATGGGAGTGGAGACTGAGTATTGAGGAGATGGAAAGAACAACAACTCTGACTCTTGTTTGTCCACCGCTTACTCTCCAATATCCTTATACGTGTGTAAGAAGAATAAAAACAACTGTTGCGGCAATCGCAAGAGGTTAAGAAGTTTAAATCAATTTTGGCCGTTCATTGTACCTTTTGGATTGTGTCAAAGATGGGTATAATTTGATTAATAAATTATAAAATGAGAGAAGAGATCTAACCTTTGGAAATAAAGTACAGAGAGGTAGTGAGAGGGAGGAGAACAAATAGAAAGAGAGGGAGAAGAAATAAATGGTTTTTTTTTTTTCTTGGGGGGCTGGGGGGGTTGGGGGAAGAAGAAGAACTATGCAACTTGAGAAGTTTAAAAGACACGTTAGAGTCTAAAATAATAAGCGCTTCACTTTTTTCTTTTATTGTTAATGGTGAAAATATATTTGACATCAAAATATTCTGTAAAATAGCATTTTGGGACAATCTACAATCTGGCCTTACTATAAGTAAAGCCATGCAAAATAGCAAGGCATCAAAACCAACCACCCATAATGTCCTTCCCCCACCCCAAGAAGAATCCAACTAAATAGCAAGGAAAATTAATCACCAAGATTAACTCCTCTTACCATGAAAACAAAATTGAAGTCAGCAGAACTAAAATCTGAAAACCCTGACAAGAAAGCTTCTTCAAAGTATCTAGTATTCTCAAGCCCGGAAATAGAATAAAACAAAAAGCTAAATAATAAGCGCTTCACTTAATCCCAAAAGACCCCGTTGTTCTATGTTATGGCAACATAGCAAAGAAAAATAACCCACAATTTGCCCATTAGATTCAACAATCAATATATCATCTTGGATGATAGTAAAGACTTAGGAAATATGCTTCAAAAATAGATATAGAAGAAGGAAAAACACAGCTCTACCTTTTCACTTTGCTATTGCTGGAATTTGCAGACAGCTTCTAAACTATATAGATTTGGTCTTTAACTGTGCATAACAGAAAGCAGAAAATAATCCCGTGGGTTACTGAAGGACATTGGAAAAGTAGCTGGGGTCTGCAACCAAACAAAGAATCAAACAAAACCCCTCAAAAATCTAGATGCTACTCTTAAAGAAGATTTGGATCAAACTAAAATACAAAATAAATAGAGACTAAACATGAAACCAAAGCTTGAGATAACCTAGAAACTTTAATTAAATAAAAAAAAATAATAAAAAAACAATAATAATAAAGGTCTCATATTAATACAAATAGAGCATAAACTGAGAATTCATTATGGTGGAGGACATCAAATACCGAAACTACACAATTAAAAATTTGCTAAAAACCCCTTTTTAAGGGCATTGAACCAAAGGCCAACCATTCAACCATAGCAACCCAAAAAACCAAAAGTAGATCAAACCAACAGAATTCCCCAATTTCACTCCCCCTTACGAATAACAGAACAGATAAGTGGGAAAACAAAACTTGAAAATTAAAGTGACATGATTAAGTTTAAAAGATCACTAACCATTAATACTCAGATAGGATTTCATCTTCTAGGGGTTTTCCCTCATATCAATAAATAGAGAGGAAAAGGGGTATGAACAAAAATTCCTAAATTGACAACAAACCATAATTGAAGAGAATATTAGAAAAAGAAATTAATACCTTTGTTGTGATGAAATTAGGGTCTCTACATTGTGAAAAATTCCACTTCATCTCTGCAAAGAAACTGAATGATTTAAATCCAAAGAGACGAATTAAAGAAAAAAAAAATATATATATATATATATATATATAAACGAAAACATTTAATAAGTCACATCAGAATCCTATTTTCTAAGCCCTAATTTCTGAATTTAAATCTAGAACCAAAGCCAACTAAAATTGTAAAATTTGAAAACATATAACAAATCTAATTTACCTTTTAGATTTGTTTTTTGTTTTTTAAAAAAAAAAAACAGAGAAAGAATGGGAACCCATCGGAGGTGTTGGTTCAGAGAAAGAGGAACCCATCAGAGAAAGAAATAACAGGAAGTTTTTTTATCAGAGAAAGAGTAGGAACCCATCAGCGGCGGTGTTTATGGGCAGAGGAGATTACCTTTTGAGAGGAAGTAGGCCACAACCCGAAAATCAAAGAGAATGGCTATCTATTTCACTTTCTTCAATTGAAGCTTACCGTCGCCAGGGAAGAGAGAAAGCTCTGTGTCTAGGTTTTCTGTTTTTGGGTTCCTGCGTATGGGTCTTGCAATGTTTGAAGGAGAGACAGAGAGTCAGAGAAATAGGTTTTTATCGGGCTTGTTTTTAGGGAGAAATAGTTAAGGGTTTTAGTTTTTTTTTTTAATAGTTTTTTATCCTCTATTTTCGTTTGCTATTTTTTTTCCACTCTTTTGTTTTTTTTTTTTTTTAATAATGCTAACGTGGAAAATTATGGGAGCTTTAAAAGTTTCGATTTTATATATATATATATATATATATATAGATAATAATTATTTTATCAAAACGTTGTAATCCTAATCCCACCACCCCGACCATAAGAAACAATCTTCGGTGCTAAAAATAGTTAAGAACTCTATACTTATTATTAATGCCCTGTTCATCTCTTTGTGGGCTTGGACATTTTGGCCCAGTATCTCTTCTTGTCATTATTCATGGATGGGCCTGCTGGATGACTTGGACAGACCAGAATTTGGATTCAATCAATAATACCCAAGTGTAGTTACCCACCAAACAAAACTAAACAAAAATCATAATTCATGAATGCTATTTTCTTTCAGTTCTATATGGCAATCACATTTTGGATTATTGAATTATTTATGAGAGAGAGGATAATCAAGAAAATAAACCGATTGCTTAAGTGAAATTGACAAATATTTAATTATTTTCACTCATTTAAGCATATTTCAAAATCAATTGTTTCTTACCTAAATCAATTAAAAATAATCATAAAAATTCATTTTACATAACTAATAAGTGCATCACCTACAAATATTATCACATAAAAACAAATGTATTTACACTAATAATATTGAGTCTAATTACATAAGACAAATGTAGACTACTACGATGTTTGTTCCACACACACATATATTATGTTAATAAAAATATTTACTAAATATAAATTTTTCAGATTAATATAATAAAAAAAATGAACATATCACTTTAGTGAATTCAAAAAAATATTTAATTATTTCAACTACTTTAAGCTTTCCATTATTTTTAATATTTTTTATTGGATGTATTTACCTTTTTTATACCTTTCCGATCATATATATATATATAAAACCGAAGCTTTTGAAGCTCCCACAGTTTTCCACATCAGCATTTAATTTATTTATTTATTTTTATTTTTAAAATTTCGATTTTTTTCCCAGTATTTTATACGACTGACTCTCTCTAAGTTTCTAACCTATACGCATCCTCAAAACCCAAAACCCTAACCTCTGACTTTGAGCTCTCTCTCTCTTCGCTTTGTCTTGGGTCCTGCCGTTTCCCCTTTCTCTCTTTATTCCTCAAACCTCTCCCTTACAAGCCATCCCCCCATTCACTCATTCGCTCTTGCTTCGCTCGCTCTTCACCGATTTCAGCGTATTTTCAGGTAATTTATACGATTTCACATTAAATTTTCTGCTTTTTTTCATTAAAAAATATACAGATTGCATCAGATGGTTGAATTAGAACTTTGTTTCAGAAAATTAGGGTTCGTTTTCTTCTTCTTCTATTTCTTATTTTTTGAGATTTTCGATCAAAATCGCATAAAGCTGAATTTTTTTTTTCTTTATCAAACCTAGGGTTTGATTTGATTAATTAGCAATCAATTAATGCTGAGTACTTCGATTTGTGTGTGTGTGTCGGATCTGTAAAACTATTTGTTGATTTGAGTAAAATCTTTATGGATTTTCAGTGGACTAGAAATTTAACTAGGGTTTTGTAAATTTTGTTCGGTTACTGATTTGCTACGATTTCACATTAAATTTTCTGCTTTTTTCATTAAAAAATATACAGATTGCATCAAATGGTTGAATTAGAACTTTGTTTCAGAAAATTAGGGTTCGTTTTCTTCTTCTTATATTTCTTATTTTTTGAGATTTTCGATCAAAATCGCATAAAGCTGATTTTTTTTTCTTTATCAAACCTAGGGTTCGATTTGATTAATTAGCAATCAATTAATGCTGAGTACTTCGATTTGTGTGTGTGTGTGTGTGTGTGTGTGTGTGTGTGTGTGTGTGTGTGTTCGGATTTGTAAAACTATTTATTGATTTGAGTAAAATCTCTATGGATTTTCAGTGGACTAGAAATTTAACTAGGGTTTTGTAAATTTTGTTTGGTTACTGATTTGCTTGATTCTGATTTGATCATTATTTTTTTTGGTTGGATTTTTTTCGATGAAACGTTTGGTCTTCACTACTCATTTGATCTGTTGAGTTGATTTTGCTTTTGAGTCCGTTTGATCTGTATGTATATTTATGTTCTGTTTGTGTGTATATGTGTAAATACTATGTATGTATTTAAGCTTTGCTGAAATTAATGCTATGTGTTTCATATTGTTTTGTCGGGACTAGGTTTCTGTGTTTTTGTGGTTGGTTTCAATGTTTTGCTTAATGAAATGATTTGGGACATGATATTTTCTGAACTCTGTTTTTAGTTTTTAACTGCCTTGATTTAAAGCTTTGAGAACTTCTAATTTGTTCACTTGATTGTGGTTTACTTTTATGCCAAAATGAGTTGTGCTTAGAAAAGATGTATATTCTTTTGGGGAAAACAGATATTCTAATGTAAAGTTCACATCGTTTGTAAATTTATGTAAGCTGAAATTTTTATTTTAGTCTACCACCAATAGTATTTAAGTTTTTAGAAGTAGAAGTTATGGCAGAATGCTCAAGGTTTTTAATGTCAGAGCTCAAGCTCCAGGTATGTAGTTTTACGATGTTTTCATCACCATAGAGTAGCCAAGGTGTAGTGAGCCAACTCTATTTCCCTTTGAATTATCAAAAAAAAAAAAAAAGACTCTATTTCCCTTTGATTTGTATTCTTTGAAATGGGAGTGTATACATCTTTTAATTTTTCCTCTCTTTTCCTTTTCTAATAAAATTATTTACTTAAAAAAAACACTAACTTATAATTTGATACAAAAAATTATTTGCTAAGATGTAGAAGAATGGTAATAATTTGAAATACTTTAGGGGAAGTAAATTCATATGGTGTGTAATTTTATGGAACTTGCTATTTAAGTGAGTCTCTATTTTAATTTGTTTTAATAGTTGGGAGTTAAATTCAGTTCTGATTTATTATTATTATTATTTATTTGATTGAAAAGGTAGAAATTGTATTACTATCAAAAAGAAAGTTTGAAAAGTATAACATGGGAATGATACAAGCCAACGCAGTGGCTTAGGTTCCAAGAAAAAATATATATATACAGGGAAATAAATAGTATGACCATGTCAACCAGTGGTTAGATGAACTCCAATATACATATATTTATATATTTCGTTTATATTCATATTTTTTATTGAAATGTGAATCTCAGGTTTGTGTTTTCCTATCAAATTGAGATAGATATTTACTTCTTCAGTACTTTCCACTCTTCTGACAATGGGCTCTTCCTCCTCATATAAATGGATAGTGTGTAGGCAATTTTTACATTTTGGTATAATAAGATTGGACACTTGCACTATTGCACATTCTGAGTCTAATAGAAATTCTTACTCTCCCATCCCATATTCCAATTTTACTGTTTATTTATTCTTTTATTAAATTGTTTGTCTTTCTTACAAATAAACAATATTGGATATGATATTGATAGTTTGCTATTTCAGTAAAGCACTGATTCATAGCTTTCATATATATGAATGCATGCTAATTATTGGATTAAATCTTAAATAATTGTTGATGCATTTGTGTCACTTGGATTGAAGGTTTAGAAAAGTACATTTTCAAGGTATGACTTCTTTGGGTGTAATATTTTAAATTTTTGAGAAGATAATCATGTTGACAGATTAATAAGAATATAATAGTAAGTGCATTTTTCCATAGAGGATTTATTATGTATATTGGAAGCTTCAAGGAGGCTGAAAATAATTATAAATGAATCATTACAATTCCATTAGTCAATTTGTGTTTACAAATCAATACATTTTTCAGGTGTTTGAGAAAATCATGATCTATGTTCAATTGAGATGAAGATTACGAATAAATTGAGCATCCCATTTTAGTAACTGTTTTCTATGGTATCAAAAAAAAGAAAAAAGGAAAAAAAAGAGAGTTACATATAGTCTTCAACTATGTTAATTAGAATTATTTAGAATTTAATAAAGGGATCCAAAACTAAATAAATTTTGAACAAATTAGGATTGATGTTATGTAAAAAAATTCTAACTAAATTAGGTAAACTGTTTTTTTTTTTTACAAATAGTCCAATTTCATTTTTTATTTATTCATACTTATTAACTATCAATTATCTATAATTATATATTTTCACAGCTAGCCCGTGCATTGCACGGGTTAGCGACTAGTTAATATATAAAAATCAATGCACTTAACTTATTAATTAATACATTAATATAAATAATTTTTTTATGAGATAGAAGCTTAAATGAAAAGAATTCTTTACTCCTTAAATAATACCCTACTGGACTGAACCTTAGACTAGCTAAGAGATTCATATGAGCACATAGCATGCTTGGGCTTTGACCTTTGGACTCGCACATGCAAGTTGTTAACCAATACAAAAGCCTTCATATTGGTCTCCTTCCCAACAATTAAGAGACTCTTTCGGCCCAAAAACGAACTACGAATTTTAATATCTATTTTTGAAAGGAATTTCAACACTAAAATTTTGCTACAAATTTGGTTGTAGCCTTAAGACTACAACTTTATTTGATATATTTTTATTAGATGTAAATTTTGATAAATTTATCATTGAATTATATTTTCTTCATTATATCCTTCATATTTGCAAATTTTGAGAAGATAAAAAATCAATAACTATGTCATCAATTAAATATTTAAATTTTAAGTTTATGTAAGTCAAAATTATGTATAAAAAAAATTTGTGAATTGAATAGTAGATAATATCTTATTAGCACAACATTTGACATGTGTGTTAAGAATATTAAAAACATACAAACTAACACTTAGATTTTTAAAATATGTAGTTATATTAATTATTGGACAAAATTTAGCTACGGAATTGGTTGTAGGCTTAGGCTACAACCTTACTCCATATTTTTTTATTGGAGGTAAATTTTCAAAAATTCACCATTAGATTATATCTACTTCTTATATCTCTCATACTTGCAAAATTTTTAGAAATAAAGATCAATAACTATATCATCAATAAATTGTTTAAATTACAAAATTTTAAAGTTTAATAATATGCATAAAATATAAGATTATAGATTATATAGTAAATAATATCCGATTGACACAAAATTTGATATGTGTATGAGGAGCATAATGAACATGCAAAATGTTGTGGATGTAAAATTTCTCTTTTGATAAAAAAAATTATTGTTTTATTTTTTGGCTAATATTTGGGCTTTGCTTAATAGTGTTTTAATGAAAGAAATAAATCTATTAGTTAAAATTAAGGGGCCTTTTTCTACTTAGTGGGTCTTAGGCAATAAGCTCGTTTACTGTAAAGCCTATCGTGATCACATATAATTGACTACTTAAATAAATTTTGGCAAAAGTTATGTTAGCAAAATAATTTTTTCTTCTTTTTTATCTTTTAATTTGTAGAAGAAAAAAAAAATGAGTGCAGAACTTCGATCGTCCATAGGCAAAAAAACTGTCATCTAAAAGACTAAAGTCCAAATCTCATATGCAAATCAATCTGTTCACGAGGCTTTCACATTGGATTTTTTTTTTTAGGGGGGGAATTTCAACACTCGACACAGGATTCATAGACAAAAACGCTATAAAAGACCGCATTTCGTCACAGTTCCATTCAATCTCCACCTGTCTACCTCTCTATGCCCTTTTAGTTGTCAGTCCTTTCTTATTATTATTATTTTTTTTTGGGGGGTGAGAAACAAATACACACGAGAGATTCTAATGCAATATCACGACTCCATTTAAAAGTTATGATAACTTTTAAAGGAGGGTGGAGCAAGTTATACTACACACAACACATTTTTTTAAGAAACATGAGACAATTAGTTGTCAGAGTTAAAGGTGCGCATCTCTTTGAGACTGTCTAATATATAGTTCCATTTCAATTTATTTGATTTGACCCTTATCACTTTTTTAAGATTTTTTTAATTTTTTTTTTTTTAATTATGACTAGTTAGGGCAACACGTGCAAGGCACGTGCTTGTTGTATGAAAAAAGTACTGTAGTAATTAAGATCAATTCAAGATTTTATTTGTATTACAAAACAAAGTTATGAATCATTTGATTTTTAAAGTATATAAAGATTTATATTAATCAAAAGAGACATTAATTTTAAGAATTTGTATAATTATGTCATAAAATGTTAATCTCATTCATTTAAGAATTTTGATAAATCACAAAGTGAGGGTAGCTATTTAACATATAAATATTTATTTAACTATAATAGTTTTTTTGTACCTACTTGCTAAAGATAATATATCTATTTTCTAAAAACTTGTAAGAATGATAACGAATATTATCATCTTCCAACAATAAACAATTGAGTTTTGCTAAGAAATTTTAAAAAATAAAATAAAAGATAACAAAAGGCTTGTGTTATCGAATATCATCATTCTAACTTTCTAAAAAAATTTATCATTTAAAACTCAAAATACGTAAAGAAAATTTTTAGGATGTTAAAATTTAGCAGGAGTAATTTAGACATTACACAATAAAATATTTTAAGAATCATA
Source organism: Quercus lobata (assembly GCF_001633185.2). Classification (NCBI taxonomy): domain Eukaryota; kingdom Viridiplantae; phylum Streptophyta; class Magnoliopsida; order Fagales; family Fagaceae; genus Quercus; species Quercus lobata. Next base: position 75,977,690 of record NC_044908.1, read on the forward strand.
AACTTTCATTAGGGTTTAACAGAGAGAATGATAATATGACAGATTTGCTCTTTTCCAAAATATTAAGGAAAAAATTGCTTGATTTTAAAGTTGAAGGAAGAATTGTAAATTACCCCAAACATAAATGGTGAAAAATGTTTTTTTTCTTAAGTTTTTGTGTGCAAAACTATGTGTTTTTACTTAAAATATTATGTAAAGAAAAAAATATACAAAAAGTCAACCTAAGAAAATTGTATGTGGAATAGTGAATTTTGGCTCAACAAAGTTGATTAAACCAACAAAAAACTTCTAAAAACACTACAGAATGATGCAACATTTTCATAGTACCTTTATAATTTTGTTATATTTTATTTTAACTTGTAAAGAATTGACAATTCAGCAGTTTTAAAAATATTGTGACAACATCAAGATGTCTTAACATTTTTCACACAAAAAAATGTTATGTCCATGACATTTTCACAACAAATCATAAGTAGTAGATTACTACAAGTTGTTATTGATAGGCAAAATAGTAGTTTCATTGGTAAGTTTAAATTAGAACCAATAACAATTTACCATATTTGATTTGTTATGAAAGTGTTGTGAAAATTATTGTGGACAAACCAAAAATAATATAGCAAATATACTACAACTTTATGCATTCACAAAAAAATAAATAAAAAAATAAAAAATAAAAAGGCCAGAAAAACAGTGAAAGTTAAACAAGCCAAAAATACGGTAGCAAAATTACTGTAACTTTTCACATTCACTCTTTATATATATATATATATATATATATATATACACACACACACACATTGCACTTACAATGTAAATTTATATTATAAACGCATAAAAATTGGTAAATGTTGTACACATTTGCAAAATTTGTACAATTTTTTTTTTTTTGCAAATGTATATAATATTTGCTACTTCTTTTGTGTATACAATGTAAGTTTACATTACAAGTAAAAATTAAACATATAAAGATCATTTAAAAGAAAAAAAAAAAAAAAAAAAAAAAAAAAAAAAAAAAGGAAGCTCAAACCAAGTTGGGACTTGAAGGGAAAAGGCAGTCATAAACTAAAAATACTGTTCATAACACTATTCATGAGCCATTGCTCTTTTTATATATAGAAAAAAAAAAAAAAAAAAAAAAAAGAAGCGATGAACAATACATATTGAACAAACCAAAAGTACAATAGCTTTTACACATTCACCCAACAAGTGTCACAATATTTTTACAAAACATTTATTTTCAATTGTGGTTAGTCACAGTTTCATATTTTATTATTTTATTTTAACTTATAAGAAATTGACACCTCAATAATTGTAAAAGTATTATGAAATTTATTGTGTCAGTATAATAATATACATGATGGTTCTTATAAATTTTTAAAAGAAAAAAAAGTACTAACGGAAGACTAGGAAAAAAAAATGTTGTACCACTTGGACAAACCAAAGTAGCACTGTAGCAACTATTCAAAACTTGGGGGAAAAAAATGGCTCACTACACCAAAATGGGCACTTTAGAGGCATTGCCTCTTTTTATATAGTTAGTAGAAAAAAGAGCACAAATCGATAACTAAAATATATATATATATATATATGTATATATGTATTGAACAAGCCAAAAGTACTATAGCTTTTACACATTCACCTGACAAGTGTCACAACATTTTCACAAAACATTTATTTTCAGTTGTGATTGGTCACAGTTTCATATTTTATTATTTTATTTTGACTTATAAAAAATTGGCACCTCAATAATTATGAAAATATTATGAAATTTGTTGTGTCAGTATAACAATATATATAAAAGGAAAAAAAAGGTACCCAAAAAAAAATGTAGCTACAGTGCCGCTTGGTACTAAGCTATTGTTCAAAACTTATAAAAAAAAAAAAATGAAAGACAAAGTGGCTCAATAAACCAAAATGGCACTGTTGAGGCATTGTCTTTTTTTATATAGTTAATAGATATGAATGGCAAGAAATTATTATTATTATTTTTTATTTTTTTTTTTGGGAATGGCAAGAAATGAATTTGTAGCTTGAAACTAATACTATATCGAAAATTTACCCAAAAACTTTGGTGGGTATATAAAGTAATACAAACACCAATAGTTAAAATAGGCCAAATTCCAGAACTATACCCTATAAGTTTGGATTAATTGTCATTTTTGTTATACAATTTAATTTTTGTCATTTTAATACTAAACGTTTAACATTTCTATCAAGATCGTTCTTCCATCCATTGTCATCAACATAATTGCGGTTTGGTCCAAGAAAATAACATAGTATTACATATATGAATAGTTAAACCAAAGTATAAACTTGACATTAGAAACCAACTGAGATTGGGTTCTTTTAATAATTGGATCCAATTAATGAATTTCTTTAAAACATTTGTTAATAGACTTTTTTAAGAAAATTTTGAATTCATTTTTATAGAAAATATTATCGGTCAAGCTATGAACAATGTTATTTTCCAAACTAGTTTGAGGATAAACTCTTCAAAATTTTGATATATCTTTATATTGAGTGTGAATTTTCAAAATTTAACCGTTAAATTGCATGGTCTTATTATATACTTTATACCTTTAATATAAAATTTTGTACAAAAAATAAGTTTATTAAAAGAATAGGAAATAATACTCAATTTGAACAAAATTTAATATACATATTAAGAATATAGAAAATAATAAAAATCAACTATTAAATTTTTAAAATTTACCAAAAAAGTATATAATTATAAGAAATTTGAAAAGCCAAGCCATAACACGATGTCATTTAGACTTTTTAACTTGCGTGGAGCAAGAAAAAGGATACTCGAATACAGGTGTATATTTATCTCCCCTCATAACTGGTGGGACCAGTTGTGAGTCCCACCAACTTGTGAGAGAGAGGAAATATACACCTGTTAATGGGTATATTTCCTCGTGGAGCAGACCCTACCAGCTTCTGAGAAGGGGGAAATATACACCTATTTAGTGTGTATATTTCCTCGTGGAGCAGACCTCCATCCTAAAAGGCAGATCTGTACGTCCTCACTGCTCATCATACCTACCCCCAAAGCATCTGAATCCCAAAACATACATGCAATAAAAACACCACATAAACTCTTTACATAAGTGCGTAGAGGAAGAGTTTGATTCATCGAAATGACTTCCTTCTTCAATCCCTTCTCTCTTCCCATCTTGTTCCTTTCCATTCTTACCTTCCTCAGCCTTACCGCTCATGCTGCTGACCCTGTTCATCTCAACACCGTATGTGAAAACACCACTTTCAGCGCCGATAATAGCATCTACCAATCCAATCTAAACTCCCTCCTTTCTTCTTTCTCCTCCAACGCCAATGTTGATTTCTACGCCACCACTAAGGGCGGAAACACCTCCGACCCTGTCTATGGCCTCTCGAACTGTCGCGGTGATGTCACCCGTCAACTCTGCCGAGAATGCGTGGAAGCAGCGGTGAAAGAGCTAACCAGCAAGTGTTCAAGAGAAAAAGTCGCCGTGACATGGTACGATGAGTGCATTTTGCGCTACTCCAACCGGTCTTTCTTAACCACCGTCGACGAAAGACCAAGGCTCGGTTTGTTAAACACCCAGAATGTGACAGATCAGGACAAGTTTAATCAGTTAGTGAACACGTCGATGATTGCGTTGCTGACTGACTTGGCAAGGGAAATCTCGGACGTTTCAACCGGTGCTAAGAAGTTTGGGACCAGGCAAGTGAATATATCTGCGTTTCAAACACTGTACAACCTTTTACAGTGCACACCGGACCTGTCCGGCGCCGATTGCTATAGTTGTCTTCTGGACGCTATAAATCTTGTTCCTTGGTGTTGTGGTGGAAAGCAAGGGGGCAGAATTGTTTTTCCCAGTTGCAATATTAGGTACGAATTGTACCCATTCTACCGGATGGCAGCAACGGCGCCCCAACCTCCACCTCCAGATTCCGTCAGTGGACCTAAAGGTAAACTGCACGAGCACCTGTTTTAGTTTACTGCTTTTCATTCTTGATTAGACTTAGTCTGGATTCAATTACTTTTTGAGCAGTATGTGAAACTGTGTAAATCAGTTTATGCGCAACATGTTTAATCCATTACTTTTTTGTTTTTTTGTGCAACATGCTTAATCAGTTTAATCCATTAGTTAATGGTTAATTACTGTTACACATTTGCATGTTCCTCACATTAGTTAGTATCACCAATAGATTAGCTAAATCTATTTTTTAGAGAGCAAACCCCAAAGATCAGCTCTAATAAATTCTTTAAATGCCAAATTTTTTCAAATATTTTTTGAAGTTGTTACAATGGTTCTCTTAAAAAAGAAATAGATGTGAACATAGAGCTCCATCAGAAGAAAAGAAAAAAAAAAGTAAAGTGAAGATAGAGTTAAGGGAAAGGTGTGGAGGAGAAAAAAAGAGGAAAAAAAAATAAAACGTGTGGATGAAAAAAAAAAGATAAAGAAAAAATAAAATAAAGAATAAGAAATTAAAATTGAAAAATACTATTACAATATTTTCATAATACTTTCACAATAAATTTTAAGTGGTGGGTTGTTACTAACTAATATTGATGAAAAAAAATTATTTAAGTGATGTGTTCAAATTAAAATTAGTAATAACTTATCACATATGATTTATTGTGAAAATATTGTAAAATGTTAAGAACGTAGCATTTCTCATCAAAATTAGATGAATGAAAGAAGATTGAAAATGAAATATTAAAGAAAGAATGAAGAAATAATATTTAAATGGGATAGAGAAAATGATAGAAAGTCTGTTGGAAAATATATTTGAAAATGTAGGTAGATAAAAGGTAAAATGAACTGTTCACTTTCCAAACAGTACAAAAATTTGAAGAGACTGCTGGAGATGCTCTTAATATAGAGAAAATTGTAGTAACTCTAAATGAATTTTTCTACTTAAAAAAATCATATAACTTAATAAAAAACAATTCTTTGGGTCTGTTTGGATATAGCTGAAAATTGAAAATTGAAAAACACTGTAGCAAAATAATTTTTAAATGTGTGAATAGTACCGTAGGACCCAAAAGGCATGGCTTGGCACAATGAACGCCGATTCTGTGCCTGCCTATGTCCTTTGATCAACGGTGGAGCAAGCAAGATATCTCTCGCTTGTTCTTTCTTTGTTTCTTATCGCATAGAGAGTTAGAGAATGTTCTAGAATCAAGTAGAACAAGAAAAAGTAGAGAGAGAGAGAGAGAGAGAGAGAGAGAGAGAGAGAGAGAGAGAGAGAGAGAGAGAGAACTGGAGAAAGTGATCTAGAATTAAGTAGAAAAAGAAAAATAAGGGAGGATAGAGATAGGAGTGGGTATACGTGTGTGGTGAAGAAAAAATAATAGAAAAAAAAATGGATGAAATTTAGAAAGGAAAAATAATATAAAGAATAAGAAATGACAATTAAGAAATGCTACCACAATATTTTCACAATAAATATTATGTAATTGATTTTTATTAACTAATATTGGTGAGTAAAAAAATAATTTCAATGATGGGTTCAAATTAGAACTAGTAACAACTTTCCACATAAGATTTTATTGTGATTCTTGTGAAAGTATTGGGAAAAATGTTGTGGATATAACATTTCTCATTGAAAAATATAGTTGTTGGGAATGAACATAAGAAGAATAAATGATGATTAAAAAAAGAATAAAGAATGAATGAAGAAATGATATTTAAATTAGATGGATAAAATGATAGAGAATTTGTTTTAAAGTGTATTTCAAAAAGTAAGTAGGTGTTGAGGTCTAAAAAATCACAATATTGCACCAAGGTTCAAAACAGTACAAAGGATTACTCTATAGAAAAAAAGTAAAGTATTTGAGCCTTCAATAAAGAAAAGGGGGGAGAAGCCCAAACTCATTAAGGATTATAAGGAAGAACCCAAATCTATGAATGGGTAAGTTTCAAATCTCATGAGACAAAAAGAAGAAGAAAGCCCAACCCACCAAGGACAAAAATCACTAGGGAGCCTAGGGAAAGAACTGGGTCGGGATACTTGAGGATTCCCAGGAGCCTGGGATCCTTGGGACATGCAGCAAAACTAGGGTGGATTAAGACAATTTAGGGGGGGTGCCGAGAAACACAAGGAACAAGAATAGACATATCCCTATCAACCACCCAATGATGCTAAAAAGAAGTCAGAGGGCCTGGGAACCAGTAACTCATGAACAAGAGCCTTGGTACCTTGGGGAATCCATGAAGAAGAACCAGAAAGGGAGGAGACTTGTGATCTTTCGGCCTAGCAGAAAAGGAATCAGTTCACTTGGGAAAATGACAAAAGTGAAGGCAGCCAAAAGGTGGGTCTGAAAAAAGTGGAACCTAGAAACCTTGAAGAAGGAAAGAACAAAAAACCAGCATTCTAGGATCCCCCAGAACAGAAAGTCAGCAAGAGGCTTTTGAAAAAGAAATCCCAAAAGAAGCAAATAATGAGAAATGAGGAAAGGACCAGCCACCAATGATGTTGGCACAATAGTGGCTTTGGTATCCAAAGGAGCAAATGAAGGGAATTAGTGGTACCCTAGAAACCTTAGGATGACACTATAAAAGGTGCAGCAGCCAACTATGAAAGGGCAATTTAGCAACAGTGAATTAGAGTAAAATTATTGAGAAAACTCTGTCAGAATTCAAAAAAAAGAAAGAAAAGAGAGGGAAATACTACTAGGTATCCTCAAATAGCCACTAGAGAACACACTAGGATTCAAAGGGATTCAAGTCTTAGAGGCTTGAAGAGCCATCTAAGTCTGTGATTTTTGAACTTATTTGGACCTTGTAACGTGTCCTAGTGAGCATAGTGTATTACACAATGTTTTAAGGATCCTTAACGCTTTATTTTGTGTCTTTCTTTACCACTTCGTTCCTTTACTGTTTCTTGCTGTTCAATGCATATATTTCTTATTTGTTAGTATGTATGTATTGTAGGATTCGTGCTCTGTGTACCATATGGTTCGAAATCAGCCCATTTAGCTCCAGTGAACCAAGCCCAGTCCCTTAAAACAACAAGTAAAGGGCCCAGGATCCTTGTTTCTACTTGGGCCTGGGTACTATCCAAAAAAAGGACCCACACATTTTAGCGACTTCACTGGGGACTAGGTAATTGAGAGAGAAGAAGTAATCCCTTCGCAGAGCCTGGCTCCAAGACCAAGGAACAATAAAGGTACCAATGTACCACCTATGGCATCTGAGCTTGTAGGAGAAAATGAAGTAGCTTCCAGACAGAGGAACGAAGTACCTATAGTGGAGTAGGAGGTCTTCTCTAGACAGAGGCATGTGGGGCAGGAGCTAGATCATGTGGCCCGAATGGCAAAAATGCTGAAAAATTTGCAATAAGAGATTCGCATCCTCAAAAAGAGAAGGACCCAAGAAATCAGGGATAACGCCCCCTGTGGTCAACCAAGATAGAGCCCAACTAAAGGGAGGGTTAGCAGTAGGAAGGGGAGCTAACCCTCAGTGTCTCATGCTAGTAGATGTCAAAGCCCTTTTAAAACAAGAAAGGGAAAAGCTCTCGGAGATCTCCAAGCAATTTTCTCAGGATCCCCCATTCCTACCAGAACTCCTTGGTAAGCCTTATCCCAAAGGATATGAACTCCCAAAGTTCCATCATTTTAATGGAAGAAACAGAAGTGCTGTGGAACACATGAGTAGGTTCATTCATACTATGGGCCTTTATGCAGGAGACAAGAAGCCGTGTCTAAGAGAGTTTGCTAAGTCCTTAGTGGACAGAGCATATACATGGCACACCACCTTGAGGCTTGGGTCCATTAAGACCTAGGACGAGATGATGGAGAGGTTTTATGCAAAGTACTATCCAGGTGAAGACAAGGTCACCTTCCAAAGCCTTTAGATGGTAAGGCAAAGGCCTGGAGAGGATCCTATCTAGTTCATCAAAAAGGTTTGAAGATGTTTCTTTGTATTGCTATGGAGACTATGAAGAAAAAGAGCTCGTGGAGACTTGCATATCCAACACGTTCTTTGATTACAAGCTTAATCTCGAAAATCTTTGCATAACCCAGTTTGCTGACCTGCTACAAAAAACTAGGAGGATCACATTAACCATGAGAACAAAGAGAGTGCTAGTACCCTAGGCCATTACAGCATCAGTAGGAGAAAAAATGAAGAGACCTGAAGGAAAAATGGCCGAGGAACCACCTATGATCCTATGTACTGCAGAAGAATTGAATCATGTTTTGGATAAGTGGATTGGAGACAGAATCGTTAGGCCATTCACTGTATCTAGACCACCTACTGAGGAAGAAAGAAAGAATCTGCTATTTTGCATAATTCATAACTATGTCAAGCACTTTACTAAGGATTGTTGGACCCTTCATAGGCTTTTTCACAAGAAACTTAGGAAGGGGACCCTAGAGCTCACTTAAAAGGAACCCAAGGTACAAAGAAACCCTTTACCCAATCATAAGGGGAAGGGAGTGGTGGCTGTGGTGGTCCATGGAAACCCGGCAGAAGTAGAAGAGTCTAAAGGATCATTTCATCCAAACACAGTCAAGACCCTTCAGAAAAGGCCTAAATTCAGAACACTATTCAATCAATTGGCATTTGCGCTAAAAGCGAGAGGGATGGCCACAGAATCCCTCATGAGTATAGCAGCAGATTCAAGAGTAGAATATTTCACAGTAGAATCCCATGCCAGTCGAGTTTATTTGGAAACAACCAATGCGATAACCTTCACTGATGAGGACATGGAAGTTGAACACCCAGACCATTGCAGACCCCTTTATTTAATGGCCACCATAAACAATGTCCAAATCAGAAGAGTATTGGTAGACACAGGGGCATCATTCAATCTCATAGCCCTGAGTACCCTGGAAGCTGTGGGCCTGACTGGTAGGAAGATCTTGAGGGCTCCCATGGAGATAACAAGATTTGGAGGACCAGTAGAATCAATTGAGAGATATGTACAACTGGCTTTAAGGGTAGGCCCAATAGTAGCCTTAACCAGATTTCATGTAATTAATTCAGAAGTTTCTTACCATGTTCTGTTGGGACATCCATGGCTCTATAAACATCGCTTTATTCCCTCCACGTACCATCAATGTGTTAAAGGGAGATTGAATGGGGGGCCCGTAAGGATCCCTGCCAACCTGAACCTTTTCAGCCAAGGAGGAGTGAACTTTGTGGAAATAATGTTTTATGATGAGTTGGAACCAGATGATGAGAGCCCTACACTAGGAACCCTAGGAGCACCTGTCTTGGAAGAAGAAGAAGGAGGGGGTGCCCATGACCTAAGGAACCTCCTGGACAGACAAAGGCAAAAGAAGGAGACCAACTCCTTAGGATCCCGGGAATGTGTAGTAGTATGGGAGCCCAGAGGAAGGCTTATTTATCGTTTATGAAGGTGCACGGGACCTGAATCCATCATGCATGAGGGTCCTAGACCACTAGATTGTATGATGGCTCAAGAAGAAATCTTAGAGGACCTAGTCAATGAAGCACAAATCCAGCCCGAGGAGGAATTGGAAAAGGTAAACTTAGGAGTTGAGCTGGGATCCCAGAAGTCTGTTTTCATTAGTAGTCAGTTGACAGCACGAGAAAAGGAGCAGTTAGTGGCATTATACAAAAAATATGTGGATGTGTTCGCATGGACATATGATGAGATACCTGGTCTAGATCTAGGATTGGTGGTCCATTCTCTTAATATAGACTCAGGAGTTAAACCAGTAGTCCAACCAATCAGGGTCTTTCACACTGATATAAAGGCTCAAATAACTCAAGAAGTCAAAAAGCTATTGGCAACTGGTTTTATCAAGCCTATCCAGCATTCCAAATGGCTCTCCAACATAGTACCCATGAAGAAAAAGAATGGCCAAATCTGGTGTTGGGTGGATTTTCACAATTTAAACAAAGTATGTCTAAAAAATGAGTTCCCCCTGCCTAACGTTGACCTCCTTGTAGATTCAGCTGTAGGAAAATCTATGTTTTCATTTATGGATAGATATAATGGGTATAACCAAATCCGCATGGCTGTTAGAGATGTAGAGAAGATAGAATTCAGGACCCCAATCAGAATTTTTTATTATACTATGATACCCTTTGGCCTTAAAAATGCAGGGGCCACATACCAACGAACCATGACAGCTATCTTCTATGATATGATGCATAGGGAAAAGGAAGATTATGTGAATGATATTATGGTAAAGTCAAAGACTAGGGCAGGACACTTCCAGATATTTGAACAAGTTTTTAAAAGGTGCAGGAAGTACAAACTATGCATGAACCCCGTGAAGTGTGCCTTTGGAGTATCTGCTAGAAATTTTCTTGGGTTCCTAGTACATCACAGAGGCATAAGTGTGGATTCAGCTATGGCCATAGCCATCACAACAATGAAAAGGCCTGCAATGGTTAAAGAGCTCAAAAGTTTCCTAGGGAGGGTCTCCTACATCAGGAGGTTCGTGCCAAGATTAGCTTCGGTCACAAGCAATTTATTCAAAATGTTGAAAAAGGAGGTTGATTTCACTTGGGGAACTGAACAACAGGAAGCCTTTCAGAGGATCCAGTAGATCATGAATCATCTTCCTACCCTACAAGCACCAGTATGTGGGCTACCCCTGTTACTATATTTAGCATCAAACTCTCAGGCTATAGGAGCCCTGCTAGCACAAAAAGATGGTGATGGGAATGAGTAACTCATTTATTATGTGAGTAGGACACTTAAAGATATAGAGACCAGGTATCCTAGGATAGAAAGAGCGTGTCTAGTGGTTATCTACGCATCTCAAAAGCTAAAACGGTACTTCTCAGCCCACTAGATCCTCTTACTAACCAAGTCACATCCCATAAAAACACTCCTTCATCAGCCTCTCCTAACAGGAAGAATAGCATAGTGGCTGTTCACTAAGCGAGGAGATCCCCAGGGAAGTAGCAGTGGTAGAACTCCCTTGAAAGAAGTGGACAATGAGGTTTGATGGGTCAGCAATAACAACTTCAAATGGCCTGGGAATTGTGCTAAGTTGCAAAAATGGGGATACCATGCATTATCTTTCAAGCTTGGGTTTTCCTGTTCAAATAATGCTGCTGAATACAAGGTATACGTGATTGGGCTGGCCATAGCGCTCAACATAGGAGTAAAACATATAAGGGTTTTAGGAGATTCCAACCTCATGGTCTTCCAAGTAAAGAGTGACTTCGCACTAAGAGAGCAAAAATTGGTAGCCTACAAAACTTGAGTGCAAAGGGTGGAGCAGAAATTCCAGACCTCCAGTGTGGAGTACACCCAAAGAAGTGAAAACAGGTTCGTTGATGCACTAGGCACCTTGGGATCCCAGATACTGTTCAAAAGAAAGGGTACTTTGATAAGAGTAAGTAAGCAGGAACATTCCATCATAGGAATCTTCAAAAGGATGTTCCTTGAGGAATCAAAACAGAAAGATTGGAGAAATGAGGTAAGAGGGAAAATGGAAAAATTGGGGCATGAAGGAAACATCAAAGAACTAAAAGTACACTTTGATAAAAGGAGAGCTGTACAGGAGGCTGCCTGGAGGGATCTTGTCTAGATGTATCAACAAGAAAGAGGGGAAGCTAAGATTAGAAGAGTTACATAGCCAGATTTGTGGGATTGCAGAAAAAATCAGCCTATATAAAAGGATGCAGCGCATGGGGTATTATTGGCCAAATATGAACAAAGAGGCTGCAACTATATAGGAGGAATGTCAAAGGTGTCAACTTTTAGTAGACAAAGAAGAAAGTTATTTTGTGTTTGTGACGGAAGATTGGAGGACTCCATTCATGGAATACTTGGTTCAAGGGATCCTACCAACTGACAAGACATTAGCCGACTAACTCGAGAAACTTGCCATCAAATACTTCTTGTAGAATGGAATCTTATTCAAAAAGGGTTACAACGAAGATCCCCTAAGATGCCTAGGGCCTAGGGAAGCTAGAGAAGTAGTTAGGGAAGTCTACTCCGGTGACTGTGGAAGTCACCCAGGGAAAAGAAGGCTTTACAAGCAGCTATTGCAATTGGGATACCATTGGCCTACAATGAAAAAGGACTATGAGGAGCTGGTTAAAATGTGTCATGCATGTCAAGTACTTGGAGATGCAATCCATACTCATCCAAATGTGCTGCAAGATATGACCACACCATGACCTTTCCACACTTGGGGGCTTGATCTTATAGGACCCATAAACCCTCCTTGTAATGGCCATATATAGATCCTAGCAGCCACTGAGTATTTTACCAAATGGATAGAGGCTATCCTTTTGAAAAAGGCCACTGGAGCAGCTGTGGCAAACTTCATTCGAGAACACATCATCACAAGGTTCAAGATCCCCAGGAGACTGATCAGTGACAATGGAACCTCATTCATAAACAAAGATATGAATAACCTGATCAAGGCATACTACATTAGGCATGGAAGGTCCACACCATATTATCCATAAGGAAATGGTCAGGCCGAGGCTACTAACAGGGTGATATTGAAGATCCTCAAAAAAATGAAGCATGAGTACAGAGGAAAATGGAGTGACCACCTGACAGATGTACTCTGGGCATATAGGAGCTCCTTGAAGACAGCTAGGGGATTTTCACCATTTTCCATAGTTTACAAGACAGAAACCATCTACCCCGTGGAGCTAATCATTCCTACGCCAAGAGTAGTGCTCAAAGAAATCCAAGAAGGCACAGATGACACGAATAGTGAAAGGAGGTTGGTAGATTTGGAGGGGTTAGGAGAAGAACGAGAAGATAGAGGTACCAGTAGAGGATGGCTAAAGCGTATGCACAGACAGTACACCCAAGAGTCTTCACAGAAGGGCAGCTAGTATTAACAGCAACAGAGCATGTAAGTAAGAATGTCCTAGGACCTTCCAAATTTGCTCCAAAATGGGAGGGGTCTTACATCATCAAGGAAGCCCACGACAACAAATATTACTACCTCACAAAGGAAGATGTGACTGCCTTGATGGACCCTATAAACGGAAAATGGCTGAAACAGTACTATGCATAAAAAGAAAGGGGAGGCTTCAGTACACCAAGAGCCTTTTTTTTTGCCACTCTCCAATCTACTAAGTGTCCTGTCACTCTTTGTATTTTTCTCTTCTATCATGAACTTTACTTAGTTTTTTTTAAGGAACCCATGATAGAAGGACATCCAATGATCCTTACAATCTTTGTCAATCCTCTTATGTTCCTTAGTTTGGCAACCATATTTTATCTCAATGGAATCTTTTCTTTAAAAAAAAAAAAAATCTGGGTGGGGTACCTGGGCCAGCATAAAAAAAAAAAAAAAAAAACAATACCTAGTCCAGGACATGCTGCAAATTTTGTAGGGACCATAGCCTAGGACTCAGTTCAAAAAAGAAAGGCGTAAATGCACTTTTAATCCCTACATTTTGACTTTTTTTCCATTTTAGTCTCTATATTTTAATTTTATCACTTTTAATCCCTAAATCAATTAACGCGTTTCATTTTGATCCTTTCCGTTAGCCCACTAACGGAAATTACTTAGGTGGCAAACTGATGCTAATATGACTAATTAAAAAATAATAAAAAATTTTAATTAGAATTTAAAAAATGCCAGGTCAGCTTATAATTATAAAAAATAAATTTATTAATCAATTTTAACGAAATTAAAAAAGAAAAAAAATTAAAAACAATAAAATACATCAATTCAGATCTAATTCATTTTTGAACAAGAACACAATCATAGATTTAAACATCAAGCACAAACCAGAACCAAACACAAAAAACACAAACTTAAATTTATACATTAACACAAGATCACAAACACAAAGAACACAATAACAAACATAAACCAATTAAAATGAGTAATTAAAATTCCAAAACAACAAAAACTTTGACAAAAACCCAATACCAAAAACGCAAAACAAAACAAAACCCACAACCCCAATTCCCTCATACCTGAGCAGAAATCTCCTCAGTCGCAAAATGCTTCCCAATCGCTGGACAATCCAACTTCACATTTCCATTCTCATCTCTCACAACTCTATACGAAACCTGCTTACTCTCCTCATCCACCTCCGTCATCTTCCTCCCGATAAACCTCTTCGCAGAAAAGAACGTGTTCTCTGGGTTCACAACGGCCTGTCGTTTCGCAATCTGACCTACCAACATATCACCATTTTCCACATACGCCACCACAGACGGCGTCGTTCTCTACCCCTCAGCGTTCGTCACTATCGTCGGCTTCGCACCTTTCATTGCCACCACTGCCGAATTCGTTGTCCCCAGATCGGTGACAGTGGTGGTGACTGGTGGTTTGATCTGTTCATGTGGGTTTCAGATTACAGGAGTAATTGGTTGGTTGGTCAGATCGGTGATCATTGGTTGGGTTTGGGCTTCAAATTGCAAGGTATTTTCTGGGTTTCGGGTTACTGCTGTGTTTATTTTAAATTTCTGGGTTTTTTTTTTTTTTTTTTCATGTGGATTTTATTATTTTTCTGGGTTTATGGGTTTGATTTGTTGGAGGATTTGGTGGAAGAAAGGGATTTTGAATGAATTTTTGCATGTTTATTTGCTGAGAAAATGTAATAAAAGAAAAGAAAATATTGATTATTTTAATTTTTTGGGCAACCTTCATGTTCTTTCCCGAAGAACATGAAGAACATGTTACTTTGCTCTTCCAAAAATAATGAAAAGAAAAAAGAAAAAATTTTATTTACTCCTTTTAATTGGTTTGTGTTTGTTATTGTGTTCTTTGTATTTGTGATCTTGTGTTAATGTTTAAATTTGAGTTTGTGTTTTTTGTGTTTGGTTATGGTTTGTGCTTGATGTTTAAATATGTAATTGTGTTCTTGTGTCTTCTTATTCAAAAATGAATTAGATCTAAATTGATGTATTTTATTGTCTTTAATTTTGTTTTTTCTTTTTTAATTTCTTTAAAATTGATTAATAATTTTTTTTTAATTGGCCACGTCAGCAACATTGGTTGGGTTTGGGCTTCGGATTGCAAGGTATTTTCCGGGTTTCGGGTTGTTGCTGTGTTTATTTTAAATTTCTGGGTTTTTTTTTTTTTTTTTTTTTTTTTCATGTGGATTTTATTATTTTTCTGGGTTTATGGGTTTGATTTATTTGAGGATTCGGTGGAGGAAAGGGATTTTGAATGAATTTTTGCATATTTATCTGCTAAGAAAATGTAAGAAAAGAAAAGAAAATATTGATTATTTTAATTTTTTGGGCAACCTTCATGTTCTTTCCCAAAGAACATGAAGAACATGTTACTTTGTTCTTCCAAAAATAATGAAAAGAAAAAAAAGAAAAAATTTTAATTACTCCTTTTAATTGGTTTGTGTTTGTTATTGTGTTCTTTGTATTTGTGATTTTGTGTTAATATTTAAATTTGAGTTTGTGTTTTTTGTGTTTGATTATGGTTTGTGCTTGATGTTTAAATATTTAATTGTGATCTTGTTGAAAAATGAATTAGATCTAAATTGATGTATTTTATTGTTTTTAATTTTGTTTTTTTTTTTTAATTTTGTTAAAATTGATTAATAATTTTTTTTTATAATTATAAGCTGACATGACATTTTTTAAAAGCTAATTAAATTTTTTTATTATTTTTTAATTGGCCACGTCAGCATCAGTTTGCCACCTAAGCAATTTCCGTTGGTGGGCTAACGGAAAGGACCAAAATGGAACGCGTTAATTGATTTAGGGACTAAAAGTGATAAAATTAAAATGTAGGGACTAAAATGAAAAAAAGTCAAAATGTAGGGATTAAAAGTGCATTTACGCCAAAAAGAAAAGAAGAGAAGCAACAAAAAGAAAAGAAGAGAAGCAACAAAAAGAAAGGAGCAGCATACACATTGTGAGTGAACCCACATATTGTCAAAAGCAGTTTAAAAAAAGAAAAAGAAAAAGAAAAAACAGTTCCACATATTGCAAAAAAAAAAAAAAAAAAAAGTCAGAAGTAGTTCTCAAAAAGGAGAAATAAAGATAAACTTATACAACCTTAATTGTCTGAAAAGTAAACTTATACATTTGAACTGCTAAAAAAAAGGAGAAAGGAGCTAAGGCATAAGGCCAGCAAGCAAAGACCCTCTCGAGGGGATTGCAGGAACAGTTGATGAAGAAAGAACTAGTTGCTTCTTAACTTTCAGGTCTTGCAGTGTCTTATGAGCACGAGCCAAGGCCTCCTTAGTAGCAAAAATCTCGGCGTCCAGGTTCCTAGAAATCTTCCTCTAGAACAGCATGTGAGCCAAAGACCGTAGGTGCTCCAATAAAAAGGACAGGTTAAACTTGGCTTCCACAATATCCTGCACTACTCCTCTCCACTCCAAAAGCCTCTCCTCGCATAGGGAATCAAGAGAGGAGTCCCTCGAAGAAATCAACACAGGGTGCAGGAGTTCCATCAGGATGTTGCCTAAGAATACTTCTCCCTTGAACCCACTAGTAAAGTCCCCATGGGCTTTGAATAGTCCCTCCAACAATGGTAGACCCTCAACTGGCATGGAGAATCGTAGAAAGTTGCCAAAAGGAGGTCCAAAACGATGGAAATGGCTCGCAAGGAGGCTGTTGAACTCCAAAGAATCAAAGCGGGACAAGAAAGCAAGGAGTCCTGAGTCGGGATCTGAGACCATCATCTTTGGAGCTAAATACATTTATGCTACTTCTAGTGTTTGTCATGCGATTTGCATTAGGAGTTTATTAAAGGAGTTGCATATACCGTAAGCAAAATCTACAAAGATATTTGTGGACAACAAGTCAATACTACTTCATGCATAAAATCCATTCTTTCATGATTGAATCACTCACAATGATTTGAGACAACATAATACAAGAAAGGAACTTCAACTTGAGATCATGAAGTAATATGATCAGGTTGTAGATATAATGATGTAGGATAAAATATTCAAATTAATTTCTGTAATTTTTATCTTAGGTATTTTTATGTAATTTTTGTTATTTTAGGTTTAGGTTATTTATTTCCTTGTTTTAGGTGCTTTTAATGTTGTTTAGTCAAATTAGGGTTTTATATGCTTTCTTAGTTGCCTTAGCGTTTTCTAACCACCTTAGGGTTTCTAGCCGCCTTGGGGTTTCTTGCCACCTTAGGTTTTCTTTTTACTATTTGAATGCATTGAAACCTCCATAGGCAATTCAGTTTTCAAACTATTATCAATAAACACAGACTTTTTGTCAATTTTCTTCTCTAGTGGATTCTAGTTTTATCACTTTGTAGATTCAAGGAACCCCTTGTGAATGTGAGGTTTACTATCCAAAAATTAACAGTTTAGTTTTTGTCCATCAAAGAGAGTATCGTATGTGCTTTCTTCAAACTTCCGCGAAATCATATAATCACCAAACCAATCAAGTTTGATGTATTTTACAAGCTACAAGCCTTACTAAACTTGACTAGAAAAACAAGTTTAATGGGGGGACATTAGATGTTAAACTTGTTTAATTATTTTTTTCATTTTTTACTATGATTTTTTTGTATATTAAATAATATTTGAATGAATGCATATGAAAGACTTTCTTGAAGTTATGTGGAAAATTATGAATGTGGGGAGTTTATGAAGTAAATACATCTTGGAGGTTTTTGATGTTATGCAATAAATAATGAAGGTTAAGAGAGTGCATGGAGGCTATAAAAAGCCATTCCTACATCAATTTGCATGCAACAATGAAAGAATTTAAATAAAAGACATGAAGTGTTCTCTACCTCTTTCCTCTTCGTTCTCTTTCACTTTGTGTGCTTTGTGAGTGCGAGTCTCTTTAGTTGAGTCGTGTGTGAGGCTCACTAACTTCGACAAATATTACAATTTGAAGTGAGTGGAGTGAGGTGGGATGGGGTGGGATGGGTGAGGACCGGAGTTCAAGTCTCTAAGAGGGAACTTCAAACACATATACACATAAATTATTTTAAAATAGAATTTCTATTTTGTATAAAAAAGAAAAAGAAAAAGAAAAAAGTGAGTAACTAATCTAAGACTCAAGTATACCAGCCAAGCCAATATGTTCTAATGGTACTTTCAACCTCATCTACGCTGATCAGACGTAATTAATTTATCAGGCAGCACTTCTTGTAACTGACTATTATGGTATTACCTGTTGTCAATATAACATGATATTGTTTTTGCAGGAAAAGGCAAAATCTCACCGGCAGTTATTATCGCCATTGTTGTTACAATTGCTGCCTCTGTGGTGCTAGTCATTCTGGCCTACTGTTTCCTCCAGAGGAGAGCGAGAAAGAAGTCTGATGCTATAAACGAAGAGAGTCCCAAGCAATCTGATGGTTTCCTTAATTATCATGGTATGCTAATGCAAGTGGTTTTGTGTTCATACGATCATAGCACAATCTCCTCATTTTTAAAATTATACGTGAAGGAATCCTTTCATTATGGATGTGTTAAGCGGCACTTGAAAAACTATATAAATTAGGAATAGTAAATTCCTCTCTATTTGTAGGTTAAACTTCTAGGATGGTTGGTAATTTGTCTGAAAATGATAAAGAATATATTGATTATCTAAAAACTCTCACCTCATCATATCTGCAAACATTGATCTCTGTAATGTTATCTCTCTTATGTTAGTTTATTTTTGGATGTCTAGCTGCAAGTGAAATATCAGCTGATTTAGCTGTAGAATCCTTGCAATTTGATTTTGTGACAATTGAAGCCGCCACAAACAAATTCTCAGATGACAACAAGATTGGTGAAGGTGGATTTGGAAAAGTTTACAAGGTATATATAAATAAAATTCGGTTCTTGCATTTTTTTTTATAACTCAAAATAAGCATACATAGAAAATTTACAGCATATAAATATAAATTTTTTTTAGAAAAATTTAAAATCTTTTAAAGTGGTGATTTTATAAATTATACGAAGTAAACTATTCTAGAGCCAGTCTAAGCATTGGACACATCCTCAATATTAATCTCACCATTTCCTTACTGAAAAATATACTTTAAACACCTTAGTAATTAACAATGCAAGAATAATGAATTTGAACAATTAACTATGCACACAATATTGACAAATAATAAAAATACTGAAGTGAAACCTTTCAAATGAAAACCACTACTAGGAGAAAATCAATCCTGTCAAAAATCACTTTTAGAGGAACAATTACATAGCTAGCAACTTACAAAATCGTTGCCTTGTCTAAATCCATGCAACCTTTGCAAATTCCTAGTTTGCCTTCCTACCATGATAGTCCCACAAAGACTAACAACTTGGTCCTAAATTTGTCTGTTTGGAGTTTATTTCATTCAGGGTGTGCTACTTGATGGGAAGGAAGTAGCTGTTAAAAGGTTCTCATCCAAGTCATTGCTAGGCTTCAAGTCCCTATGAATGATTTTAAGGTGGGAGTCCTCATGAAGATATAAAAGTCCTTTGGCAATCCCGCTAATAATGTTATAGCAAGTCTTCCAATCAAGTAACGAGCGCTTTTTTGAATTTGAAATTCAATATTAATGTTAAGTAATGACATCATGCATAAGTGTGAATTGGATAAATTTACAAGCAATCCAAAATATTATCAAGCTTATGAAAAAGAATATAGGAAGAAACAAACCAAAAATAAAAATATCAAGGCTTTTGTTGAGCATGACCTGGTTGCCAAAATATCAGATTTTGGAATGGCGAGGATCTTTTATGAAAAACAGAATATAGCAAACACCAAAAGAGTTGTTGGAACATAGTAAGCCACTTCTTCCTATATCTTTCTCTTCTTTTTGGTTTTAATAATAATAATAATAATAATGTTTGTATGCAAATAGCGGGTATATGGCTCCAGAATATGCAATGGAATGAGTATTCTCTGTGAAGTCAGATGTCTTTACCTTTGGTGTAATCTTGCTTGAGATTATTAGTGGGAAAAAGAATAGTGGCTTTTACGTTACAGAACATGCCCAGACACTCCTTGCATATGTATGTTAACTTTTTTTTCTCCTTGAATTAGAATTAGATAGTGAAATATGGATTGCATATATGAAATATAACTTTATTCGAAATCTAAATTGATAGGCATGGAGATTGTGGTGTGAAGATAAAGTGTTAGAGTTCGTGGATAGCTTCTTGATGGAATCATGTTCGACATCAGAAATTGTTAAGTGCATAGATATCGGACTTTTGTGTGTGCAGGAAGATCCACAAGATAGACCCACCATGTTGACTGTGGTAGCACTTCTGGGAAGTGATTCAATAGCCCTTCCTAAACCAAAACACCCAGCATTTTCTGTGGCTAAATTCATTCAGATGGATGAATTCTCTATAAATGAGCTTAGTTTTTCTAGTATTGTACCACAATGAACATGTACAACTATATAAGATCGATTGGAATTAGGTCTTGCATAATGGTGAACTTAATATTGTAGACTAAATTTCTATAAAATAGGAATAGGATACGTATTGGGAAGGAAGGTCCAGTTAATTGAGCAAATGATTGTGCCGTACAAAGTTAATAGATAAGATTGTATGTTGTGTAAAAAAAAAAAAAAAAAAAAATCCAATTTTCATTTATAAGAGTTATGTAATAAAGTTGATTTTTTGGGATGATTTTTTGAGAAGGGAGTTATGAACTAAGGGACGTATCTCATTGATGGGCCTGCAGGATGATTTGGACAGTCCAGAATTTGGATTTAGCAAAAAATACTCCGTACTGTTTCCCACAATAAAGAAATAGATCTCATAGGAATGTGCTTCTAGCCATATTGGCACATCCCATTCTCTTCAGTTTTTGTGTTGTGCAATTCCTTCCTACCAAATTTTAAACCAAAAAACAAATCATGATTTGTGAGTGCTATTTTCTTCAGTCAAGTCCTATATGGGAATTGATGGTTTTTAGACCCCTTAAAACACAATTGATTTAACCTAGGTAATTAGCCAAGTTGTTACTTAGTCCAATTTAACAAATCTAGGTTATCATAATCACAAAGATCATATCATGCAAAGCAGTGGAAAGATAAATAACACAAGATATGATCACCCAGGAAACCAAACCGATAAAAATATGGGGAGGATTTGACCTAACTATCCTCAAGGTAAACTTGAATTTACTATCTTGAAAGAATTGAAGTTCATACAATAAGACTTACAAGCCTCCACGCTCGACTTCTTATTGCTACCCACCAGTAGAACTTACTGACACGATCATGTGCAAGCTCCGAATCCACGGACTCCTTCTTTCTTGGATTCACCACCAGATACAAGCACATCCGCTTGTGTTTTCTTTAAACTTCAATGGCAGCAATCGAGTTAATCATCAAGGTGTAGATAAAATCTTCTCTTTGAAAACCCTAAGTTTGTGTAAAGGAAAGCTCCTCTAGATCTCACAAGAGATTTACACAAACAGCAATATAAGCAACCTTTAGAGAGCCTTTGGGTACAAAACCCTAAATACAAAAGAGGCACAATAGGCACTCTAATATCTCTTTCTTCCCAGTCTCAAAAACGTGGCTTAGGGTTTCCTTTATATAGTGGGAGAAGTAGATCTGAAACTCTAACCCTTAATGGGCTTAAGTTGCTGTTTGGGCTGACTTAAAATTCTGCAAATACGATTTTCGATTGATCGAGCCTGTTCTTTGATCAATCGAACCAGGCAGAATATGAAGTCTTCTTCCTGCAGTTTGTATGTTCTTGAATCTTGACTTGAATCACCTTGAGTATTGTCTAATAAAATCTATAGACTCTAAGATCTATATCTAGACAAGTTTGTGTTCACAATTTGCCAATTGTTCTAAACATTTAGAACCTAACAGGAATCACATGTTGGATTCTTGAAGTTTACGATAAAGAGGATAATCAAGATTATAAACCAATTGTTTAAGTGAATTGAAAAACATTTAATTATTTTCGCTAATTTAAGCATACAATTATCTTTTATAATTTGATTACATGCAAGTAAATTTGATTTTATCTTTTGCCTTGCTCTTATTCAAGTGTTGTCAAAACAACTCATTTTAAATAAAAATGTCATATTTCAAAATCAATTGTTTCTTTTATAAATCAAATATAATAAAAAAAATTCATTTTACATAACTAATAAGTGCACCAACTACATATAATTAGGACATAAAAACAAATGTATTTACACTATTAATATTGAGTATAATTATATAAAACAAATCTAGATTAGTACAATGTTAGTTCCACACATGTATATTATGTCACTAAAAGGATTTAAGAAATATAAATTGTTCATATTAATATAATAAGAAAATGAGCATATCACTTTAGGGAATTCAATTTTTTTTTTTTTAATTATTTCAACTAATTTAAGCTTGCAATTATTTTTCATATTTTTTATTGGATGTTTTACTATTTTTTTTTTAACCTTTTGATGATTTTCTTTCGATGAGGAAGAATTTCATATTGTTATTTTTATATAACAATATTTTGTGCACTATCTATAATTAATACATAAAAATTAATATATTTAACCTATTAATTAATATATTGACATAAATAAAATAAAAAAATTTATGAGGTGGAAGAAAAAATGAAAAGAATTCTTATTCCTTCTTGAAGAATACCCCTTCTGGACTGAACCTTAAGACTAAGAGATTCATGCTGAGCAATGAGTACATTGCATGAGTGGGCTTTGGCCTTTGGATTCGCATATGCAAGTTGTTAACCAATACAAAGGCCCTTCATATTGGTCACACTCTTCTGGACCCCACAAAAGAACTCTACGAATTTTAATTTTTGTAAAGGAGGGGAATTTCAATACTGGACAAAGAATTACGACAAAAACACTACTGTAGACCGCTCTTTCACTACACTGGAAAGTAGATCAGTTTGGCCAATGCTTCGGTCATAGTTCCACACTTCCACTCCAGTCTCCACCCATCATTGACTTTTACCACTCGGGCAGCACAACAATTTTGACCGGAATATATTCTTTAATCTTTTTCACTGTTCCATATATTTTTTTAATAAAATCCAATAATATATTTTGATGGTTTGGTTTATTGTCAATTAGGTTCAAAAGTTTTCAAAATTCACTAATTTGTTTTTTAAATTCAATTACCTATCTAAAAATTGCTAGACTAATTAGTCATTTTTTTTAACTATTTTAAGGACTAAGTTAACTTTAAGAACCAAATTAATCAGTTTGAAAAGGTCTTGATTTTAATTAGTAATAGCCCAAATCTCAATTATGTTAATGAAATTTACTCTTTTCTTTTATTTTTTTTCTTTGGTAATCCCTTCTAGAAAAGAATAAGGACATATAAATTATTAAAAGTTTGACTTGCATCATGGCCAAAGTCCCAACCTTATCCTCACGCAAATGCTTGCATATTCTACGCCCTTGATATCTTACCCTCGGATCCCTATTTTGTTTTTAAGTTAGAAAATACTTTCACTGGCACAAAGTAAAACAGAAAACTACAAATTAAAGACAATAACTAAGAGAGAAAAAATATCACCATCTCCATCTTGTGGACAACAAACAAGAATTCCAGATATTTGATATGTGGACTAAACTGTAATAACATATTTCCTTCTTTTTTCTGTAATTTTTTTTTTTAAAATTTATAACATTTTTCTCACGTGTATCAAGTTATTATAAGACATGTGGAACAAAAAAACAAAACAAAAAAAAAATCATCTCCATGACAACATTTCCTTATCAAAAATCTTATCAATTCTCACTACATCAATATAAACTGAAAATCAGGTAGAGTAGACACAAAAGAGGAAGAGACCGAACTATCAAATGACTTCTTTGAACTCCATGACCCTTCTATTCATTTCCATGCTTAGCCTTAGCTTCCTCAGCCGTACCACCACTCATGCAGCTGACCCAGTTCACCTCAAAGAGGTATGTGCTAACACCACTTTCAGCCCCAATAGCATCTACCAATCCAATCTCAATTCCCTCCTCTCTTCGCTCTCCTCCAACGCCACACAAAACCTCGAATTCTACAACACAACCAGCGGCCAAAACACTCCCAACCCCGTCTACGGCCTCTTCCTCTGTCGCGGCGACGTAACCCCTCAACTCTGCCAAGAATGTGTAGCTGCGGCAGTGAAAGAGGTAACCAAGAAGTGTTCAGGAGAGAAAGTCGCTGTGATATGGTACGATGAGTGCATGTTACGTTACTCAAACCGGTCTTTCTTCTCTACCGTGGACGAAAAACCAAGGTTCGCCCTGTTGAACACGCAGAATATCACTGAACAGGATAAGTTTAACAAGTTACTAGCAAAGAGTATGAACGAGACTGCAGCACAAGCATCTAATGCTCCTATTGGTGCCAAAAAGTATGGGACCAAGGAAGTGAGTATCTCTGCTTTTCAAACACTGTACAACCTTGTACAGTGCACAGCGGACTTGTCCAGAAACGATTGTAGTACTTGTCTTCAAGCTGCTATAAAGCTTCTTCCATGGTGTTGTAGTGGAAAGCAAGGGGGAAGAGTTATTTTTCCTAGTTGCAGTGTTAGGTACGAATTGTACCCTTTTTACAGGATGGAAAATGCGACACTCCCACCTGCACCAATTCACCCATCTTCACATACAGGTTCTGTAACTGGACTTTTGACTGCTTTTTCCTTTTTCTCTTATATTATTGGCAATTGAGTGATGGGGCTTCAATTTTTCAAGGCATACTTTATGAATCTTTGTTTATGTTGGGTATGATTTTAATGCCGGTCATATTCTCCCATTAAAGAATTGGAAACATAGCTTTAACTTGTACAGAGTCAGGACCAATTGTTTCTCCAAAAAAAAAAAAAAAAATGTCAGGGCCAATTAAGTGAGTTATAAGTTATAGAAGTAGGTAAGTGACCATTCTATTGCCTACCAATATGGTTCGGTGAGGGGTAGAATGGTAGACCCAACCATTTGCAGAGCTCATGCCCAGCTATGATTCAATTGGCTAGTGCAAATCGTCATTTAGCGAAGAAAGTATTTCTTGTAAGTGACAGTTACACTAAAAGCCGAGTATAAGTCACATATATAAAACAACCTAACAAGTGAATAGCATGTGAATTGTTGGGAATACAAATCCTCAGTATCATTTTTTATTTTCCACTAATCACAATTTGATATGTATTTATTTAACTTTCTTTATAAAATAGTCCAAATTTTTTTTTTTAAGAAAAAATAGTCCAAATTTAAAATGGAAAAAAAAATATAAACATGATAAATTGTAATTGGTGTAACATAAAGTAAAACAGAAAAAGTAATACAGTAAATTTGTATTCAAAAGTTAGAGTTAACAACTTTGCAATAAATAAATATATTACATGGCATTTATAAAGTGAGTTTTTTATATGGGTGGTTTGGCATTCCTACATTTTTCAATTAGTGATCAATTAATGAGAGTGATGCAGTTTTTTTTTTCTTCTTCAGGACGACCAATTAGTAAAACTAGTAAGTTGACTGTGCGATGCGTGGATAACGTTATAATATTTTATATAATATGGTTTTAAAGAATATTGTACATATATTATAGTATAATTGTTGTAGAATTTTGTTAATAATGAGTTCATCATAAGAAGAAATA
Source organism: Quercus lobata (assembly GCF_001633185.2). NCBI lineage: Eukaryota > Viridiplantae > Streptophyta > Magnoliopsida > Fagales > Fagaceae > Quercus > Quercus lobata. Next base: position 76,003,119 of record NC_044908.1, read on the forward strand.
ATTATAAATTGCACACACATATATATTATAATTATTCAGTTTAAGTAATGAGAAATTAAAAAACAACTTTGGAGGAATATTATAGAATAAAAGTTTATATAAAATGTGTCTTTCTCTTTCTCCTTAATTCTAAAACAAAATACACATATCAAACATCCACAATCAATCACATCTTTTACAAAACCCACAAATCTACAATGTTTGACCTTAAATCAAAATTGAAATTGCTGTTATCACTCAATATAAAATGCATGCCCCTCCTTCCTTGGTTGTAGCCAACTCATACGGGTTAGAATCATATGAGACAACAATTTTAGAGCTAGGTAGGTGTTGTCAAAAGATTGAAGATAAATGAAATTATTTTTGGTCTATTATATTTGACATGAGATAACATGAAGAGCTATGGGTAGGTATATATAAAAGAGCAAAAGTGCAAGAGATGAAAACGGTGAATTGAAATGCAAAGAATATTGTGTGTATGCGTGAGTGAGGAAAAGTCTTGATATATTGAACCAAAAGATACAAAGAATATTTACTTTTTTAATTAGAAAAGTCTTGAAATATTGAACCAAATAAAAAAAAATTTTAATATTTAATTTGTTCTAATCTCTGATGTGGCACTTGAAAATATTTCAATTCTCTTTGTCAAGAATGTGCCACTTGACAGAATCTCATACTTTCCCACATGAGGCCTTTGCTTTTATATATACTAGCTTGTAACTAATACAAATTCTCTATACCATATTTTGTGTTCCATTTTATGTTCCACCAATCACAACTTGTCATAAGTTTATTTTTTTTCCATTTTAAAGTTTGGATATTTTATAAGGAAAGTTAAAAAAATACATGGCAAGTTGTGATTGGTGGAACATAAAGTGGAATACAAAAAATGATATAGAAGATTTGTATTTGCTTGTAACCTCATGCATATGCATAGATACATTTAAAAATATACAATAAGATACATAGTATAATTCCTATATATATAATTTAAATACTATTGATAGTCATTATTATATTTTGTTAACTCTTTAAAAACTCTTGTAAGAATATTATTAGGTATAAAATGTAAACTGTCCATATTTATTTATTTATTACTTCTTAATTTTTGTTATTGTGAAGCACTTTTTTTTTTAATGATTCATTTATACTAGATGTTTTGGTTTTTGTACTCAATAACTCACTTGGATGAATATTTATGATGTGGTCCCACATTTGATTCTAAAATTATAAAATAAAACTCTATCTAAAAATAAATAATTTAGGACACATGACGCAAAATTAGAGTCTAATTTGAAATTCTAATTGGACTTTCTCTAAACTTTACTTGTTAATATATATATATATATATATATAATTATAAGATTGGGGAGAAAATTGCCCCCTCTCCCCCCCTATATATACATATATAAAAGATTGGGGAGAAAATTACCCACCCCCCCCCTCCCCCGCGTGCGGTCAAGGGTGAACCCGTATATTCATGTTTTTCTTTTGTCATTGGTTTGTAAGTGTAAGGATTATTGCGTTCATTAAAATAAAAAAAAAATAAAAAAAAAAGGGTGTAAGGATTATTGTATGATTAAACACACAACTAATCTCTCTTCTTTTGTCATTGGTTTGTAAGTGTAAGGATTATTGCGTTCATAAAAAAAAATAAAAAAAACAACGTGTAAGGATTATTGTATGATTAAACACACAACTAATCTCTTCCTTACTTTATTTATTTATTTATTTAAAAAGTAATAATTCTATTATTCCTTACTTTATTTATTTATTTATTGAAAAATTAACAATTTTATTGTACGATGCCTAAGTTGAATAAGGGTTGTTATTCCATACTTTGGGAGTATACTCCTTCCCTCTCACAAAGGAGTGGGTCCCACTCCCTGGGTATACAATAATTTTCAGTTGAAATAATCAGTTTTTGACTCAACCATCATGGTCATTCCATTTGGTAGATTTATTGGGACATCCTTCCCTCCCCAATATGTCTTCTATGCATCCAATCGATGCATTCAACCTCTCATTGTTTGTGAACTCCACAATCATATGGTAACCACATTCTATGAAAAAGATAATGCATATATCGTATACATATGATACATTTTCTTCCTTATTTTCTATTGATCAACTTTCTCATAAAAAATAATAAATAAAATTAAAAGCCGATTTCATGGGTACAGGTACAACATTTTTTGAAAAACAAAAGTACAACATGACTAGGATACGGTAATTAATTAATTAATATTTTTTTGGGTATATTTTAAATATTTTTGGAAATAATATTTTATTTTAGGTTTTAAAATTAACAATAATAAAATTCTTGAAATTTTTTTAAAATTAATTTAAAGGCAATAATAAATATTGAAGAAGTACAATGACATCCATACAATGTTGTTTAAAGTACAAACTAAGAGTTCAGTTAAACTAAACACTTAAGTTGCACAAATACGCACACGAGTATGAGTACAAATACTTGACCATTTTAGCCATGTCCATGGAACATAGGATTAGACCTAATTAATTATTAGGCAGCTCTCTCCTAAGGGACTATTGTACAGTTGTCAATGAAACATGATATTGTTTATGCAGGAAAGAAAAAAATCTCAACGGCAACAATAATCGTCATTGTTGTTCCAATTGCTGCTTTGGTGCTAGTCATTCTGTCCTTCTGTTTCCTAAAAATGAGAGCAAGAAAGAAGTCCAATGCAATAAAGGGAGAGAGTTTTAAGAAATCTGATCAAATCCTAAATTATCAAGGTACGTATGCAAGTGGTCTTATGTTCACATCATATATATGTCACTGTCTTCTCATTTTCATGTCCACGTGAAGGAATCGATTCGTGAAACTGGTTTCTTAAGCCGAATGCGAGGACAGATTGTAATTTGTCAGAAAATTATAGAACCTATTGATTATGTTCAAACTCTCACCTCATGATATCTGCAAACATTGCTCTTTCTAGTGTAATCTCTTACGTTCATTTTTCGGATGTTTAGCTGCAAGTGAATTAACAACTGTAGACACCTTGCAATATGATTTTGGGACAATTGAAGCCGCCACCAACAAATTCTCAGATGACAACAAGATTGGTGAAGGTGGATTTGGTAAAGTTTACAAGGTACGTAGAATCAATATAATCTTAAGGTATAAATCAAAATTTATTTCTTGTTTTTCTTCTTCTTTTCCCTTTGATTTTTTTTGTTTTTGTTTTTGGTAGTACTCAAAATTAAGAATCTGCAGAAAATTTACTGCATACAAATATAATCAAATTTAGAATTTGAAACTTTTTTGAAGTTGGGATTTAATAAATTCTTTGAATTAAACTATTCTAAAGCCAGTTCAAGTACGTATGTTACCAGGGTACACTTCCTAGTGGACAAGTTATAGCTGTGAAGAGGTTAGGGAAAAGCTCTGGACAAGGAGTCAAACAATTTAAGAATGAGGTTGAACTACAAGCCAAGCTTCAGCACAAAAATTTAGCAGGGGTTTTGGGATTCTGCTTAGAAGGAGAAGAGAAGATACTCATCTATGAATTTGTGCCCAATAGAAGCCTTGACAATTTTATATATGGTTTGTGCATCAAAACACACATCCAATAGTGTTATGTGAATAGAATTGCATCATTGATGTGCATTTGCAATTCTTTAAATCTTATTAGATTTTTTTTCTTTGATGAACTTTTAGATTCAAAAAAACAAGGACAATTGGATTGGGCAACACGATATAAGATTATAAGTGGGATTGCTCGAGGAATTCAATATCTTCACAAAGATTCTCAACTTAGAATTATACATCGTGATCTAAAAGCTAGTAGCATATTGTTAGATGCCGATATGAATCCAAAAATTTCAGATTTTGGTATCGCACGGATTCTTGAAGTTGATCAAACTCAAAAAAATGCGAGTAGAATTGTGGGGACATAGTAAGTTCCAAATTGTTTTCTTCTATCTTGCATCATTAGAAATTAATGGATTTATTCAAGTCCCATTCCATCTAATGAATCACTGAAATAAAATATTAAAAAATAAATAAAAATGGTCATTTTGATCAGCATAGTCATGAGGCTCCTAATTGTCTTTTAGTAACACTGTTATGTTTTTGGTGTTGGTTTGCAGTGGTTACATGTCTCCAGAGTACGCAATGCAAGGAGAATTTTCTGAGAAATCTGACGTGTACAGTTTTGGTGTCCTAGTCCTAGAAATTATCACTGGTAAAAAGAATAGTAACTTTGAATCAGAAGGGGCTGAGGACCTCCTAAGCTATGTGAGTATAAACCATATAGTGTGATTTCTTCTCCTCTCTTAATGCCAATGTCACCACTTGTATTGTAGCATGACATTTTAAACACTACTTGATAAAATGTGCAGGCTTGGATACATTGGAGGGACGGGAGGCCCTTGGAATTATTGGATCCAACTTTGGAAGGTTTTTATTTAATAGATGAAGCCATTAAATGCATCCACGTTGGCTTATTATGTGTTCAGAAAGATCCAGCTGACAGACCAACTATGGCATCAATAGTTCTCACACTTAGTAGCCACTCTGTCAGTCTACCAACACCGCTACAACCAGCATTTTTCCTTCGCAACACAGACCAGAACTTGCCGCAAATGTATATGGAGTCTGATCAATCTACTAGCATGTCCATATCATGGTCTATCAATGATGAATCTGTTACTGAACCACACGCACGATAATCTACAGAAGCAAGGAATGCACAAGCCTTTGTGCAATTGGGTGGCCAGAATGTTTCGAGTTAATAAAACATTAGATAGTGGGTGTATGTACAATAAAGTGAGCAGACTACTGTCTATTTGTCTGGGGGGAGTCTGAGTGTAAATATTTTGTGTTGGGCAAAACTTCCGTCTGGTGCTTCATTGGATGGGGGCACAATACAAATATGTAATCAGTTTTAGACACGCACCATGTCATGTCCAATACACTAGTGTACTCGACGCATGTGAAACCCTTTAATATTTATAGTTTACGCATTCAAGAAGATAGTTAGGAATTGGTATAATCTACTGTAATGAGTAACATAATAATAGATGTTAGGGTTTTAGACCCAAGTTGTCTCAAATTTTATCAAATCTTAGCCAAATAATTAATTAAATTAATTATGCATGCATGAGATTTGAATCAAATAAACATAGATCACATGAACACCAAGAATGATGACTTAGAAAAACTTTTGAAATTGTGGTTTCAAAATAAAAAAACTATGAAGGATTTAACCTAAACAATTCTCAAGACAATATATCCATTAAATAGAATCAAAGTTTATATAATAAACTTAACCCTAAATCTAGTGCTACCTCATATAGTACTTATTGGTGTGACTACACGTAGCTCTGAATTCATGGACTCTTTTACAATGGACTTTTGCTCACAAACTCTCCTATTTGTGACTCAAAGAATTCCACTTGAAGGTTTTGACCAATGACTGCTGTAGACTATATTTCTTTATGGCTTCATACAAATTTGCACTATGGCAGCAACAATACCGTGTTGATCTTTCTCTATGTCCTTTTGAACTCTCACTATTTTGACTAGCAACTAATGGAGGCTCAAGTCCATTTTGAAAGTCTCCAATATAGTGAGATTGAGAGAAACTTTGTTATACATATCATAGCCATAAAAATGGTGATTTCTCTCTTTGAAAAGCCTTTCTACGATTGGAATGAATTATAATGTCCTTTTAATAGTACAACAAACAGATCACAAATCAGTCTTGAAATGAGAAAGTTATGGGCTTTTTTAAGTTTCAGATTTTTGTTGATATCGCAATCTCGATCGATCGAACTAGGTATCGAGCTTGCAATCGAAAATCTCGATTGGTCGATCAAGGTGTCGAGCCAGCAGTTGAACTAACAGAAAATTTGTTTTCTTGCTCTGAAATTGATTCTTTCTTGATCCAAACTTGGGTCTTTGTTTTGGACTTTGAAGCACACCTTTAACATATTTATGACTCACCAAAAACACTACAAATGGATTACAATTGATCACGGCTTGCAAACCTAAAAATATGGACTCTACAATGGATATTTTCCTAACAAAAATAATTGTTAACGCCATCACAACTAATGTACCCCTAGCCAAAGTTATCAACTTCATTCTAGTTTATCCATTAGAGTGAGACATTTCAAAATCGGTTTATTTCAATGTACTATTTCAAGTTTCTGGTTTATCCATTAGAATGAGATATTTGGATATCAGTCTATTTCAATGTACTATTTATAGTTTATCTATGGCAATCTTCTTCGAATTCTGGGATTGATTTTTTTTGTTTCTAGTTTTTTGTTTTAACTTCTTTGTTATGTACAAAATTTTCAGTTTTTTTTTTTTTTTTTTTTTTTTTTTTTTAGTATAACTATGCATTTTCGTGCCTTGGATGTACAATAATCATTAGAACACATTAAAAAAAATAATTAAAAAAAAAACTACAACTTTTGCAACAACTATCCATGTAAAAGAATGAATGATGGATAAGAAGTGGTGTGTTCATATAAAAATAACAGATAACCATAGCTGACTCAGCCAAACATAGGTTGCCATCTATGATGGTTGTGGCAAAAGTTGTTATATGGTACTAGAATTACTCTTAATGTAAAAATAAAATAAAAAAAAGTTTTCATTGCACATTAAATCAAAAGATCTAAACAATGACTTGCCAATTGCTACCACGACTTTTTAAAATATATGGACCAACAACTTTGATATATGTGTATATTTCAAGTGAAAAGGATAAATTTGTTCTTTCAAGCCCCGTCTCTGCTCCATTTCTCTCTCCCAATGGCCAAACAAAACATCGACAGAAATATCACCCAAGCTCAGGCAATATTGTTCCTTCCATCACAAATACTTAATAACTTCCCTGTGAATTAACTAAAGAATCTAAACCGAATTTTAAAAGTTGAATCTCGACTGATGAGGTATTATAGCTCCTTCCATCAAAATTAAGATAAATATGTCAAATGACAGGATAATTATTGGGTCCCAAATAAATTCGTCAAATATATTATTTATTATATATTTATAGTCAAAAAAATTGTTGCAAATAGTTTAATTAATTTAAATATGGATGAAATAGTTTCTCATCATCTTTATATATGAATAAAAATTTACAAATGTTTATTGGTAAAAAAATATGACAAAAATATCCTCATTTTGTTTATGTTTATATTTAAATTTTCTGTTTATGTTCAAGGTTTTTTTATTTAAATTTTATCTCGATAAATAATTCTAAATGTTATTATCCTTAGACACACGGATTTGGATCCTCTCCATTTCTTTTTGAAATGGAGAGCGTCCATCTCATGGATAGGATCTCTTTAATATAAAACAACGGTCTAAGAAGTGCCACATCAATTAAAACTTAAAATGCTTAAGCTCAACTATGGTTAACGTTTACTCAATAAACCTCCCTGATCTAAACAATTTTTTTTCTATATCTCTCTCGCCTCCAAGCTTCACTCTTTCTCAACCTTGCCGTTGCCGTTGCAACCATGATTCTCGTTCCAAATCACTGTCATAGGGGCCACATCTCAGAGCCCAACATCACTGAACTGCTCCACTAGAACAGCCATTGCCCAGTAAGTTTCTCTCTCTAATTTTTATTGATAAGCTCTGTTTGGTTGTTGGAAAAAAAAATAAATATATATATATATATATATATATGATACAACTATTTTTTGATTGATTTATTGGTGCTGAATTTGGTTTCTTTTTTTTTGTTTTTTTTTAAGCTTTTGGTTTTGAGCTTGGTGGGGTGTTTCAAATTTGTTATGTTATCATAACTTTTGATTTAGTTGTTTGCAAATGTTCAATTTGATTTTTTATCGATTAGGGGATAAAGAAAAAGGAAAATTTTGACAATTTTATCTAGTAAGCATGCATGAATGCACTAATTCACCTTAAAGCTTAGAGCGTTCTCGGTTATAAGGTTAATTATATTGGCTTGAGGATGCACAGAATCAAATATAAGATACTGTGAATGTTCAATTTGGCTTTCAAATACGAGCTCTTTGTTTTACTTAATTATTATAGTTCAACCAGTTGGAAATATTGGAGAAGTTTATAATATGAAGGATTGGCAATTTTTGGATATTGCCTGTAGGTTTCATCAATCCTTGGTATATGTCAAGAAGAAGGGTATGAAGATTATTGAGAACAGAGCAGTATTGAAGAAGCCAAAAGTGAAGAAGAAGAAGAACACAGTTAAGAAGGCTCTAAATGACACATTCAAAGCAAGGAAAAGGCTGACTTCATTGAGTGAAATGCATGCGTTTTGAATGAATAGAAAGGGCATAAACAAATCTTGTACATAAAATAAGTTACAGTTTTCATTTTACAGAGCTTTAGCAATAAAAAGCTATTCTCTCATCAATTTTCTCTCTGTTTCTAGAAATTTTCCTAGATCATTTTGTGAATCTTCTTTCTCTGTTGTTCAAGTTCTTTAATCATCTTAAAGTTTTAACAGTATACTTCCTACGTTATTTTGAATCATCAATTACTTGAGAGGAAGACTATCAAAGCGTCAAGTATTCTAGGTGACTGCATTTCATGTATGTAATGTTAAGAAATTACATAGAAAATAAAAACTCATTAGACATTTTCATATTGTTAATAACATATCACATATATGATCACTGTTCAACTAAAAAAATACTCAAACATGTACACACAAAACCAACATCTTTAAGTATCTTCTAAACCAACTACAAAAAATACCAAAAAGTTGCTACAAACTTTGCAAATAATTGTCTAAGTTTCCCTACAAGCTATAATATATCAAATCTCAATCTTTACTTAAACTGAAAAATGAGCGAATTTTGCATTGCGAACTTCAAGATACATTTTCTTCAATCAGTCATGGAATACTTCAAAACCTTTTTCTTGAAAACAAATGGGCAAAAATTAGTACATGGAACTTTGTATAAAGCTTGCACTTGATTTCATGAACAACACTTGTACCCATCTTTAGACCTTTTTTAAGGATAGGTTGCTCCAACTCATTTTCTACAAAAAGAAAAATCAAATGCATTATGTACATCAGAAGGGAAAAAAAATCCACAAAGAAAAATTTCTCAAAAATCTATACCATTAAATCAAAAGCTCTACATATAGCAAATACATTGACAAACTTCGAGTGGTCCATATACTCAGTCATGAAACTGAACTAACATAAGAACAAAAGCAATATCTTCTATTAAACATACATTCTATTTGAAAAACTGAACCAACATAAGAACGAAAGCAATATCTTCTATTAAACATAACTTCTATTTGAAAGGGAATTGGTAAGAAGCTAAGCAAAATCCAAACACTTTTGTGTAAAAAGAACATGAGTTCAAAAAGGCTTGTTCCTACATGCACATTGCATCAAGCCTGAGCCTTGAGGTACAATAAAAGTTTTTAAAATTATAGTATTTATTGAAACTTACAAAATGAAAAAAGCCATTTAGTAATAAAAATTTAGATGATAAATATTTCTGCTTTTATATGCAGTAAGCCAAACGTTCAATGTTTCAAACCCCTTTCACACAAGCATTTTGACCTATCAACTCAAAAGCCCATTTAATAATGTGATGCATACAAACATAACAAGATCAATTGAAATCATACAAAGTAGACTAAAAATGGGTATTTGATTTAATATTATGCTTACCAAAAAAAAAAAGCAATTCAAAGTACTAGAGCTAATTCTAAGAATAGGTAATATGTTAATTAAAAAGCCAAGCACTAGCTAGCTATGATACATTGGGCATATGGTGCAATGTAGAAATATGATGCCAAGCTGCAAAAAATGTTGTGATACAAATTTAGTTGACAATTCTACAAAATACTACTGATACACAAGTAATATTAAGGACATATATTTCTGCAAGGTAAGTAATACTTAAAAAGAATTGTTACTGCACTTAATTCAAGTGGTTCAGCTAGGAATTGGATAGAAATTCAAAGAAGCACCTTTTGCATCAAATAAACCATATTTTGTCAATGAAAGCAAATGTTTAACTCAGCCTACAACCTAAAATGATAAAAGGAAATGAGATTTTGATGATGAAAGATTTGTCATGATAATGAGTAGCAAGAGTTCGAAATTAAGCAAAGTAGAGCCAAACTTAACCATTCAATGGCAGAACATTCTGACAAATTTTAATCCCGAAGCTCAAACCAACGACTAATAAAACCACACAAAAAAGAAACCAAATTCAACACCATTAAAAAAAATAGCAGTATCATAGTTTTTTTTTCCCCTTCTTTTTTCCAGCAACCAAACAAAGCTTTTTAGTAAAATAAATCATAGAGAGGGAAAACTTACTAGGCAATGCCTATGCCAGCGAAGCAGTTCGACGATGCGAGACTAGTGTGAGATAATGGTGGCTAGGCACAAGGGGTCATGGTGGCAGCAGCAATGGCAGGGTTAAGAGAGAGTGAAGCTGGGAGATGGGTTGGAGAAGAGAGAGATTTTGAAATTTTCAGAAAAGATGGGTTTGCTGAGTAAACGGTATGGTTAACCACAATTGCATTTGTTGAGTTAGGTATTTGTATTTTAATTGATGTGGCATGTCTTAGATCGTTGATTTATTTCAAAGAGATCTTGTCCATGAAATGGACACTCTCCATTTCAAAGAGAAATGGAGAGGATCCAAATCCTTAGACACACATATATGCAAGCTTTAAAGTCTTGATGAAAGAAAATCACATCCTTCATCTAACTCCGCAAGTGGTTGATGTCATTTTACAGTGTACGACAAGTATATAATCCATACTGCATATATAGCATCACCTCAGTTTATACCTTTGTCATTGTATGATCTTGATTAGTGAGAATAGAATTAGGTTTTTACTCTTGTGTTCATTTAATAAGCTTCCAAAAAGCCGCTTTAATGATCTTGCAATTTCATCTTATACAAGTGAACCCCAAAACTCCAAAGATGACACAATACTCTTAAGGTGATGGTCAATTGGGTAGTATTTTTCATTTCAGTTTAAGATAAAGGCCAACATAAACATAGACATAAAGTTAATTGTTTGTATATGAATATTCATGAAAAATTAAAAAATTTAAAGATATTTGAAAGGTAATTATAACGTTGATTTATTTTCTACTTTTTATCATTAATATAAAATTCTACTTCTTATTTACCTTTTCTCCCCCACTAACTTACTAATAAAGTGGTATATTGGTGTGAAAATTCAATTCTTTTTTGTTGGAAAATCCCAATAATTGTGGTGGAGAAAAAATTATTTAAAATCATAACTCAATTGGAGAAACAATAAATTAATATGTGATGAAGGAAACATAAAGCAGAGAGAAGTAGTCAATATGAAACTAAAGTCGTTAATAATTTACCATTGATGTTTGAAATGAGCTTAAGGTAACACTTTAATAAATTTGAACTAGTGCTACAAGAAAGAACAAAGGACCATCTATAACTAGTCTTTTGAATGCATCTTGAAAATACTTCATTCCTGAAAAGTTTTCAAAATGCATTCAAATGAATCATGAAAATACTTCATTATATTTTTGTGCATATAGCCTAAGATTGATAGAGGAAATTTAACATCCAATATCAGAATTGTGAATCATTTGTTAGGGAGGATAATCATTGTTTCCCTCACCAAATGTTCAAGTACTATAGGACTAGGAGAAACACTAACACTTTCTTAGAGCCTAAAGACTGAAAGTTAAATGTCACTTACATTTATAGTTGAAAATTGATTTGTTAATAGTATAATTAATTCAAATATGGATGGAATAGTTTATCACATATTCCCATATTTATATATGATTTAAAAAAAATAACATATGTGTTTTAGTACTTTATGTTTATATTTATTTTCATGGAGCTTTTTTAGTAAATAATTCTTTTTTCTTTTTTTTTTAATTTCATACATAGATGTAGATACCGTATTTTGTCCGACCTCATTAGGTTGGAAACCCGAGTTTTAAATCAAGGATCTTGGTGGCTTATTTTGACATGACATTAAACATATTGGAATTCTCTTCATTTTAATATTCAAAGGCAAAAATTAGACTTGAGTTGATCGAATTGTTGTGGAAATGAGAAATTTGACAATTAAAGGTTTGCCATTAAAATGTGCTTTATTTCTTAAATTGGCAATTGTTTCCCCCTTGAGATGCATTCAAGATCATATCTGACATTACCAGAGTTTTCAGGACTGCTCTGATGAGCTACATTTGGGATGGAAATTAATCTTAGCGCGTACTCGAAGCTTCCATTTAATGTAGGAATTTAGCTAGATTTTTCAAGAAATGCTCGTCACTAGTTTTAATTGGGTCCAATAGTTCTACATTTATTTTAATTTGGTCCCATGATATTTATCTCTTGATTAATCTATCTAACTATCCTAACATTTTATTGAGTGTATTTAAGGTCTGTTTATTGTTGGCGAGTTTCAAAAAGGGATGGAATTGGACTGATGATAAATGGCTTGTAATTAGTTCTAGACTATTCCCCAAGTAACAAGTTTGGACACATCTGCCAGCTCATTGTTGGCCAACACACAATTCATGCTTGGACAGCACGCAGGACTCAGTACTACACTCCCACACATTCCTCATTTCAGCAGGGAATAGGACCACAAAAAGGGGGTCTAAGACCCACGGTTTTGGCAGAGAGAGGAAATCTCTCTATCCCTCCCTCATTTTCTCTCCCTTTGTCCTCAAAAATCCCAGAGAGAGGTTGAAGAAAAGAGTGAAAAGGGAAGCAACAAGCCAAGCCTTCCATGAGATCTACAGAGAACCAAAACACAAAACCATGAGCTTCCTTTCTCTTATTCCTTTACACATATTTCTAGGTTTTACTTTAGTTTTGATAGGCGAAAAATGTATTGACTCCTTATGATGAATTAATTAATTAATTAGCCAAATTTATTAATTAATCAAATTAACATGCAACATGTGCGGTAGCACAAACAAATTACAAAATAAACTAAGTATTTAGCGGAAAATAAATTGACACGGTAATGTGTTTACAAATGAGGAAAACCTACATGGCAAAAACCCCACTAGGTGATTTTAAAGTCACTACTCCCGAGAATTCACTATTATCAAAACAAACAGTTATAAGTAAAGGAATCCTAGTACCTTATACCAATCTAAAGTTGAACCCTTACTCCAATACCTAATTGGACTTGTTCTGTAGTGACAATCTCTCTTTTTTAATGCACGACTCCCAGTATGTGACTAACCAATTGGGCGGATCCCAGTACGTAACTTAATCACCAACTTGAGAAGGATGTTGGTTGCAAAGTTCTTCTATTCATCACACAATGAAGATCATGAAGTTGCTTAGTCACAAAACCCTATGGTGTACAAACACAGCAACTTCTTGAAGAACTAGGGAAAACTAGGTTTTCGATCACACACTTCTTCACACTTGTGAATTTTGCTCTTGTGCAACTTGTGTCACCTTTTTCAGACCTTAAAATAATCCTTATATATGTTTAGGGTTATGAAAAAAGAAAGCTCAAACATACATTCACATATTGGATAAAAATCAGCTTGAAAAACTGAATTTCATAAACCTCGATAAATAACCATCTATCGAGCTAGCTGTCGAGTCACAGGTTTCAGTAACTTTTAAACCTTAATAGATGCTAGCTGTCGAGTTTTAAAATCCCGCACTTTCTGACTTAATTCTTGGACAGACTTAAATGGCTTTAACACTTAAACTTGAAACCTTATTTCTTGAAGCATTAAACACATCCTAGATATACCAAATTACAAATAAAGTGCGTTTTGTTAAAAGATTAGGCAATTACATAAAATAGTGACATATGTTTCTTAACATTGAATCACATATGTCCTAACATTGAATCACATATGTCCAAATTTGGCTACTCGGTTTCCTAGAAGGAGGTTAATAGGCCAAAAACGTATTGACCTCTTATGATTAATTAATTGATTAATTAGCCAAATTTATTAATTAATCAAATTAACATACAAACGCGTGGTAGCACAAACAAATCACCAATTAAACTAAGTATGCAGCAAAAAATAAATTGACATGGTGATTTGTTTACTAATGGGGAAAACCAACACGGCAAAAGCCCCACCGGGTGATTTTAAGGTCACCACTCTCGAGAATCCACTATTATCATAACAAGCGGTTACAAGTAAAAGAATCTCAGTACCTTATACCAACCTACAGTTGAAATCTTACCCCAATACTTAATTGGACTTGTTTTGTAGTGACAATCTCTCCTTGTAATGCACAGTTCCCAGTACGTGACTAACCAATTACACAGATCCCAGTACGCGACTTCAATCACTAACTAAAGAAGGTTGTTGGCTGCAAAGTTCTTCAGTTCATCCATGATGAAGATCCATAAGATGCTTGGTCAAAAAACCCTACGGTGTACAAATATAGCAACTTCTACATAGGAACAATGAACTAGGCCAAATTCTGTCTCCGGTCACAATTTGCTTGAACAAATTTTGTTCAACACTTGTGTAACTTGTGTCACTTCTAACGGCTCTTAAAATAATCATTTTATATGTCTAGGGTTGTGAGAAAAGAAAGTTCAAACACATAATCACGGATTAGAGTCAAAACAAGACTGAAATTCTGTTTTTCATAAACCTCAACAAATAGCCATCTGTCGAGCAGCTGTCGAGTCACAGGGCTAGAACAGCTCTTCAAGCTTGATAGATACTAGTTGTCAGGATTTAATGAACTTGCACTTTTCAGCTTGAATCTTGGACAAACTTGCATGGCTTCAACACTTGATCTTGAAACAAAATTTCTTAACGTATTAAACACATCCTAGATTTATCCAAATACAAGTAAAGTGCGTTTTGTCAAAGAATTAGCCAATTACATAAAATAGTGACATATGTTCGTAACAAGTGAATCACATATGTTCTAACAGATGTATAACCTTGGAGGTTGACAAAGACCTTAATTTAGGATAATTTGGCCTAATATGACCAACAATGTGACAATAATGACAAGTGGGGACAAATTTAGAATTTTCATTCTTCCTAGGAGGAGTTTTAGACATAGATTTAGAAATTTCAGCGTTAACATTAGAATTTTTACCTTTGTCTATCCTAGCAATATTAGTCTTCAACTCTTCATTATTCCTTTTAAATGGAGGAATATAAAAATCCTTTTCCTTTGAGTTAGGCTCAACAACATGTTTGGCACTAGTTAATTTTTCAACTTCAGTTTTAGATTCAACTAGTTGCTCTTCCAAACTTTTAATTTTGTCCTCTTGAGATGAAATTTGATTCTTAAAATTCTCATTCAAATTATTGGCTTCATCCAATTTTGCAATCAAATCATCTTTTTCAAGCTTGACATTTTTAAATTTAGTTTTTAATTTTGTAGAATAAATTTATAAAACTTGGAATAGGCATCTTGAATATTATCATCATCATTCAATATAAGATCATGCAAATCAAAACAATCAAGAGTTTCCATGACAACAAGGGTCAATGGATCTCACAGAAAAGATTAAAACTTAATCAAAGTGTCTCTGCTCTGATACCACTTGATAGGCCAAGAATGTATTAACCCCTTGTGATGAATTAATTGATTAATTAGCAAAGTTTATTAATTAATCAAATTAACATGCAATATGCGTGGTAGCACAAAAAAAATCATCAATTAAACTAAGTATGCAGTGGAAAATAAATTGACACGTTGATTTGTTTACAAATGGGGAAAACCTACACGACAAAAACCTCACCGGGTGATTTTAAGGTCACCACTCCTGAGAATCCACTATTATCAAAACAAGCGGTTACAAGTAAATGAATCTTGGTACCTTATACCAACCTACAATTGAACCCTTACCCCATTACCCAATTGCACTTGTTCTATAGTGACAATTTCTCCTTTTCAATGCACGAATTTTAGTACGTGACTAACTAATTGTGCGAATCCCAGTACGTGACTTGATCAACAACTTGAGAAAGATGTTGGCTGCAAAGTTCTTCTATTCATCACACGATGAAGATCATGAAGTTGCTTTGTCACAAAACCCTATGGTGTACAAACACAACAGCTTCTTGAAGAACTAGGGCAAACTAGGTTTTCGGTCACACTCTTCTCCACACTTGTGAATTTTGCTCTTGTGCAACTTGTGTTACCTTTTTCAGCCCTTAAAATAATCCTTATATATGTTTAGGGTTGTGAGAAAAGAAAGCCCAAACATACATTCACGAATTGGATGAAAATCAGCTTGAAAAACTGAATTTCATAAACCTCAATAGATAGCCATCTATCAAGCTAGCTGTCGAGCCACGGGCTTCAGCAGGTTTTAAACCTCAATAGATGCTAGCTGTCGAGTTTTAAAATTCTGCACTTTCTGACTTGATTCATGGACAAAATTGCATGTCTTTAACACTCAAACTTGAAACCTTGTTTTTTGAAGTATTAAACTCATCCTAGATCTACCCAATTACAAGTAAAGTGTGTTTTGTCAAAGAATTAGCCAATTACATAAAATAGTGACATATGTTTCTTAACATTGAATCACATATGTCCTAACAAGTTTGATTCTGACTTGCTTATTGTGTTTCCCTTTTAGCCAAGCACTAACCGAAGCAACTACAAGCTAGAACCAATAACAATAAGAACAACCACCTTCAAGCATCGTAGCAAAGAGAGAACCAAAAAAAAAAGATGAAAAGTAGAGAGAACACATCAACTGGGTAAACTCGAAACCCTCTTCCTTTTCTCTGATTCTTTCCTTTCATAGCATCCCTTTGTCACACACACACACACACATATACATTTTGTGACTCTTGTTTCTACGAAAGTTTGCTTCACACACACACTGTTACATGTTTACAAAGCCTCACAACACTGAGCACACACACAAAGAGAACACTAGGCACACACCAACACAAAAATCAACACCTTAACCTCTATCTGGTGCTATTCACATGTACACATGCTACTCTTTGAGTCCATGTGCCACCACTACCTCAGTGTTTCCTTGATTTGAGATGACCTTAGTCTCCACACCTCTGATATTTTGTTCACGCACCATTTAGGGCCTTTTCAGGTGATAAATCGAAGAGGAGTTGGATGTTTAAGTGTGTTTGAGACCTGGTAGATAAAGTGGGTTTAGATCAGTGTGAGAGAGGTGAGAATCCGTTTGAGAGCTATGTTTTGGCTTCGGGTTTAGGTCGAGAGAAGCCTGAGATAGAAGCCATCATTGTGGTGGTTGTTTAAATGCTAATTGATGATTTTATTTTAGTCCAAAATTTATAACTCAAAATTTTGTGCAAAGTTTGCAAGACTCCTCAAAAATAGAAAAATAAAAAAATAAATAAGTTGGCAAGACGAATAGGATCAAACTACAAATGCTAATAGTCTTAGCATCTTCTTTGAAAGTTTGTCAATTAAGTGCTTGTTTGGCTAACTTATTTTTTGCTAACTTATTTTACTATTCAGCTTATTTTTTGTACTACTCATGGGTCCTACTGCACTTTTTGGTACTATTTATGAGTTCCACTGAACTATTTCAACTAATATTTACCTTTATCTAACATACTTTCAGGAAAAAGTTTTCAATTTCAACAAAATAAGCGAATTCCAAATAAACCCTAAATGTAAAAACTTAAGTAGAATCCTAACGAAATCATTTTAATTCAAACTCTAGTGCTTTATTTTATTTTATTTTTTAAAGAAAATGAAACAATAATTACATTAGCAAGTCACAAACAATACAGATACACAAAGTATTTGTACAATAATTTCCAAGGCTTCCAACACATGAGCTGGTCGAGTTACTTAAATTATGTACGAAATCTATATATTGGATTTGGACCATGAGTATTGTAATCAGTAACATTACCTGATATTTTTTTTTTCTATTAAGAGAATTAAAGTTATAGCTCTTCCTCACTTATAATAACAATTTAATTATTTAAAAAAAAAATTATGATAAGACAACTGTTTCAACTATTTTTTTTTCCAAAAAAAAAAAAATCAAAATTTGGACAAAGAATTCCAGGATGTCTTTAGAAGATTGTTTCAAAAAGCAAAAAGCAAAAAACTATGAACATACACAAACTCACTCTCAATTTTACAACTTGCTTAAGTGTCATTTTGTGATAGGTTTTGAACACTTACACAAAGGATTTACACAAGAACTTAATTAAAAAAATAATAATAATAAGTGCACCAACCACAAGGTAACACCTAATCATTTTGTGAATTTGGGTGTGTCCTAAACTTTCTCTTCAATAAGCCATTATTCACGGTTGGCCTTTCTATACTTCCAAAAACTGGTGAAAAAGTTTGCAGTCGCACTTTCAGCAGAGACTTTTCCATTTCAGTCCGCAGCCATCAGAGACTTTTTCCTTTCCATCCTATATGTTGTCTCCATTTTCCTCCACAGTCCTTATCTGGACGATTTTCTTCACCTTTAGTCGTTTATTTATCAATATTTATTTATTTTGATAGATAAGTTTATTTATTTTATTTATAAAAATGTAGTATTATTTTCCCCCGATGGACCCGGGGCCTTGACCCCTCTAATATAAGGACACAGAAATATTATAGTTGATTGATTAACTTGCTTGATTTCCTGCTTCACGTATACGAAATGGAAGTAGTATATCCTGTGTGATGGGTTATTATTGTGTATTTCAGGAGTATATTTTTTCTCTCTTGCATAAGAGTGAGTCCCACTTACCATAGGGCTTATCCCATATGAGAGGGAGAAAGTATGCTTCTGAACTACCTAATAAATTTTTGTGTGATATATTAGTGAAAAATAACAGAAATCTTTGAAATATTAAATCTAATAAAATAATATAAGTATTTATCTTAGTCTTTTTCTTCTTCTTCTTCTAGAATATATATATATATTCGCCTTTAAAATTATCAGAATGTTTTAATATAGAGCAACCAAAAATAAATAATAATAATAAATCCCTTTTGACATGGAAAGATTGGTTGAGTTGGTCAATTAAATTTGTTTGAGTGACTCTATATAGCATGAGTAATACTTAGGTACTCTTGAAGCACAAGGAATGGTGCTCTCTCCTCTTACATTTATGGTAAGATTCACTTATTAAATTTATGATGAGGTCTACCATGAATATGAGAGGAGGGAGTACCATTTTATTATACTTAGAGAGTAGATATGAATTTTCCCAATAACAAAACCCTTGTCGTACATACAAATATCATAATGAGTTATGCAATATATAAATACATAACAGTTTTCAGTTAAGTTATTAGGTTTTATTAGTTTTCACCTAAACTCACTATCAATATCACCTTATCATCAAATATTAATAAGTTGTCACCTCAACCATTATGAAATATTTTTTAAAAATTGTTGTGAATGAAGAGTTAAGGAAGCAAAAAATTTGTATCTTCACCATTCATTTCCTATATTAAAAAAAATCTTTAAAATATACCAACTGAAATCTTAATTTTTGATGATTCAATTGATAGTATACTTATTTTGCCTGAGAAATAAACATTTACAACATGAAACAAATTGAAAGGATATCAGTATTGCATTAGTCTAATGTTTCCTATGCCAAATTTAGAGCAATAAACATTTACGAGTATTCAACATGATACCTTTGTTATGCATTGAAATTCTGTCAATATTGAGTTTTGGTGCCATATTATCTTAGTCTTTTTTTGCTTTTTTGTCGGAGGAACAAATATTTCCCCAATTAGGTACTACACATGATTGGTACACCTTTTCTTAGGCTTAATGCTTATAAGGCAAGGATGGGAAACGTCTCTCCCCGATGTGGAATTGGACAAATCCGTGAAGGTGGCATCATTCCTCAACCCATTCCTAAAGCGGACAATACCTGATTAGGAAAGATTACAAGAAAGTAATAAATAAATATTGTTGACACATTTTTATATTTTTCATAAAAGTAGTATCAAAACTTTCTTATTATGGTTTATTAACAATTTCCCTAAGGCCATTTGTCAACGTAACCCTATTTTAAAAAGAATTAATAATATTTTTACGGGGCAAAGTATAATTTTATAAAACAAAATTATTATATATACACCATAACGGGGAGACCATTTGTCGTAAGAGGCTAAAACTCTCTAATGGTATTGAACCCACTTGTACATGGTTAGAAGATAGTGGCTAGTACGTTGTGGGTGTTGGCTGAATACTTGCAGCAAACAAAATGTTCGGTGAAAACAATGGTAAAGAAGGAAAACCACCTAGGTTTAATCTTGGATATAAAAGGAATAGTACCCGTGAATATGGGAAAAAGAGAACAACAATGGTAGCAAGAACAACATTGAAATCAATGAAAAACATATTAAGGAAATTTGAATAATGAGTTGAAAGTAGGGCTGTCCACGGGTCAAGTCGGATCGGGTTTGGTATTGACCCGCAACCGACCCGATTGAATCGGGTGAACGGAAAATGGACCCGCGGCCGACCGAATGTTCAGGTCGAACCCGGTGGCACGGGTCATCGGTTAAGCAGTTCGAGTCCATCAGATTATTTCAGGTCTGAACTGAAGCACAAGATGAAGATAGAAATAAAGACCCAAAGAACAAAAAGAAGTCAAAACACAGAGAACAAAGAAATTACAACCCAAATAACACAAACCAAGACCAAAAACACCAGATCCATGAAACTGAAATGAAAAATAGAGATAATACTACCCACACCACCACCACCACCACCACTCCATCCCCCACCATCACCACATCCATCACAAGCTCAATACAGTTTTAAAATAAAAAAACAAAACTTTTTTTTACTAACCCACCGTCGATTAAAGTCTCAAAGTAGATTTCAAGTAAATTAGAGGAGGGATTCATCAAGAGTGTGGAGTTTGATACCCAACCCAGAACGAACGGCGACAATAAGGCCAACAGGGCGACGATGGTAGTAAAGAGGCTAAGGGCGGCAACAGAGCCCAACTCGGCGACGTCTGCAAAAAGGAGGCTAGGGTTAGGGATTTGAGAGAGATTAGAGAAAGTGAGAGATCAGAGAAAGAGATATCAGAGAAAGTGAGAAATCACAGAGAGAGCGAGAAAATTTTTTCTGAAAGGGCGTAGAAGAATATAGAGGGAAAAAAAAAAAAAAAAAACCAGGTGTATTGCTTTTAAAGTTCTAATCAGGTTGGGTCGATTTATATGGGTTAGAAGTTAAGGGACCCGTAACCGACCCACAAAACCGATTTTTAAATAAACATAATCGCACTCGACCCGTTTGGGCATTCAGAACCGCCCATATGCCTTCGGGTCGGGCAGGTGGGTCAGGTCTTCCGGGTTGCTGGACAGCCCTAGTTGAAAGCAAAAGAAGAGAGGAGAGAAAGAAAGTGATATTTGAGAGAAGAGAGAAAGTAGAGAATACAGGGCAGAATTAGCATGCATCACTAGGAATCTTTCCCCCCTCAGAAAACACCAAAGCATACTCTTTGCAATCTCCAAAGGATGACTACTCTGACTCACATTCCAAACCACATAACTTTATAGTCTTATTTAGTAATAAGGTTATGTGAGTTGGGATTGAGATCCTTTTAGTCAACATCTTACTATGAATACTCTTTTACCATTATTATTTTTGCTGAAGCTTTCATTATTTCTTTGTTATTACATGCATTACTTTTAATACGAACTAATCATTATTCTGCATATATATATATATATATATATATGTATGTATGTATGTATGTTTGTATTATGTGAATACGTTTTAGTATATATACGAATATATGTATGTATATATTTGACAATATACTAATCCCTGTAAACTAACATTTTCTTGATGGGTATTTTTTTTGGGTTTTAGAGTGTGTTTGTTTGGAGGTGAAATAGGGTGGATAGAAAACTTTGGAGATAAATTAGGGAGGAAAACCTTTTTGGAGTGCATTTGATTAGGTAGAGAGGAAGGAAAATAAATGGTAGAACCCAAGTGTTTTCTCCTCGGGCCCACCAAAATGTTTTCTTTCCAAAATGGAGAGAAAACTGAATGGGAATTAATTTTTTCTTTATTGAAAAAAATGCCCATGTGGACATGCCTTTATTTACTTATTTTCTTCTCTCTTGGCAGTTGGCAGTAACAGTGCCTTTCTTTTTTTGTTTTTTTTCTTTTTTCTTTTTTCTAGGCAACGTTGCCTCTTCTCTCTCTCTCTCTCTCTCTCTCTCTTTTTTTTTTTTTTTTTTTTCCTTCTTTTGATTTTCTAGGCTAATAGTTGTTTTTTTTTTTTTTTTTTAATAATTATTTAAAAAAGACTTGATTTTTATTTTGGGACATGATTTTTTGTTTTTTAATAAATTTTGGGTGCTTGCTCTTTTTTGTGGTTATTTGTCATTTTTTTTTTTTTTTTTTTTAATTGGGCATCATTCTTTAACAAGGGTATAAGAGTAAATTGATTCAAACTCATTTTTTCTATTCTTCCACTTTTAAACTCCCAAACAAACAAAAATGAGAGAAAATAAAATATTATTTATCCTCCCACTTTTCCACTCCAACCAAACACTCTTAGAGTTGTTTATGTTTAGGAAGTGGAGAAATATTTTTATAGCAGAAAATGGAGAACAATCATTCACGTTGTAGAAAAGTGCAGAAAACTTTACAACACAGTACAAAGTTAAGAAAAATCAGTTCTATGGCAGAAACTGAAGAAATGATCCTTCTATGGTAGAAACAGAGAATAAGCCTAGTTTACAGTGTCGTTCCCTAGACTTTGGACTCAATGTTTGTGCACAAACTAGCAGCGGCAGAATGGAACCTTGAAGCCCATTCCGCGGGAGCGTCAAGCCCAACTTCCTTCCTAGAAAAGCCTAGACTAAATGTTGTCTAATAATATCAAAACACATGTTTAGGGTACAAGAAGTGTAAAAACCACCCTCAACTTAATTATTTTTTGTCATACTCTAAGGAAAAACTCAATTTCTTTGGGTAAACAAGGATAGATACATATGAGTAAATGTTAATAGCTTACATGAATTTGGCTTTAACTTACAAAAGAGTATGAATTTTCAAACTTGAAGATTCCCCCCCTCCCTTCCACACCACCCCCCCCCCCCCCACCCCAAAAAAAAAAAAAAAAAACTCTATCAGTTTTAAAGGGTGAGGAAATATGGATTATGGCCCCCATAAAGAAGAGAAGAAAGGGGAATTTAGAATTTATCTTATGTGGTTTGATCTTATCACAAATTTAATTTATAGATTTTTAATTGTTGCATTTAACTTTCTGAGATTTGAATTAAAATGAAAATTGCTATTGTTTTGTTCAAATACTAATTAACGATTTTATTTTAGTCCAAAATTTATATCCCAAAATTTTTTACTCACAACTACCCCGTGAATTTCGGGCCAAAAAGACACTAACAAAGTAAGGACTTGGCCTAGATCCAAACATAGAAAAGCCCAAGTTCAAAACAAAATAGACCATTTGGACTGGTTATAGCGATAATTCGAGGAATAAGTTTATTATGAGATGAATAGCCTAACCGAGAAGCAATCAACTGATTCACCTAGGATTTAGCTTTGGTTTCCATCCTCAAGGAACGTGAAGAAGTCGATGTGGAGCCCGCCGTAATAGTCACCTTTACATTAATTGGTTATTCCTACCTAATGTCATCCTCATTAAATGTTGAATGACTAGCTTGAACAGTAGAGGCACCCCAAAAGTCTATCTTCATAATCAATAAATGTTAGGGAGGTGTCTGATAGGACAAGTATCTCCCCAAATCTTGCTAAGAGATACACAACTGGAAAGGAGGAGATGGCCAACAAGAAAGGGGGATCCAAAAAATTAGAATCAGAGAACAAAAGAGAGAAAAAAGGGAGAGCAAAAATTTGTATTTGCCTTTGAATTACTCATTGTACCTTGGGAACTAGTTTTTTTCTCAATAACAATGTTTATTTTTGTCTTTCCTTGCCTTCGATCCCCTGTCCATTCTTCCCATTGGGGAGTTCTGCACCTATTTACTTAGAAATTAGTTGTGTTGATCAAGAGTCCATTCATAGTTTTTCATAATTAGTGTTTTTGACCCCACAGAATTCATTTGAATTCAAACTTTCGGGCTTTAATTTAATTTAATTTTTTTTTTTTATAAAGAAAATGAAACGATAATTACATTAGCAAGTCACAATACAGATACACAAAGTAGTTGTACAATAATTTCTAAGGCTTCTATCTCATGAATTGGTCGAGTTACTTAAATTACGAAATCTTTTTATTGGACCATGAGTTGTAATCAGTAACATTACCTGATAATCTTTTTATTAAGAAAATCAAAGTTAGAATCCTCTTCCTCACTTATAAGAACAGTTCAATTATAAAAATAAAAAATAAAATAAAATAAAAAAGGAAAAATTATGACAAGATCAAACCATTTTAAGTAAATTATTCCAATAAATAAAGAAAGAAAGAAATCAAATCAAAATTTTGACAAAGAATTCGTGGATGTCACGTTTAGAAGATTGTTCCCAAAAAAAAAAAAAAAAAAAAAAAGAAATCTACATTTACAATATTTTCATAATAAATTTTTGGTGGCAGGGTATTACAGGCTATTACTATTGGCAAGAAAGTAATTTCAAGGCTAAATTCAAATTAAAAACCTTTAACAACCTGTCACCTAAGATTTGTTGTAAAAATATTATGAAAATGTTATTAGATCGATGTACAATATTTTCACAATAAATCTTTGATGACAAGTTATTACAGGCTATTACCATTGGCAAGAAAGTAATTTCAAGGCTAGAATCTAGATTCAAATTAAAAACCTTTAACAACTTGCCATCTAAGATTTGTTGTAAAAGTATTATGAAAATGTTGTGGATCGATGTAGCACTTCTCGAAAAGAGAAACGCCTATGATCATACCCAATCACATACTCAATCATAACTTATTTTGGTGTCATTTTGTGATTGGATTTCAACACTTACATACGTGACCCACACAAAAACTTGATTAAAAAAAAATTAAATGCGCAAATCATAAGGTGACACTACATATTGTGAATTTGAGTGTCCTAAACTTTCTCTACAATAAGACATTATTAACAGATGGCCTTTCTATACTTACAGAAACTGGTGAAAAGTTCGCAGTCGCACCCTTCCCTCACTTTTTCAATTCAGTCCGTAGCCATCAGCGACTTTTTCTTTTCCATCCTCTATGTTCGTTGTCTCCATTTTCCTCTACAGTCATTATCTGAACGATTTTCTTCACCTTTAATCGTTTATTTATCAATATTTATTTATTTTGATAGATAAGTTTATTTATTTTATTTATACATGTAGTATTATTTTACCCTGATGCCCCGGGACCTTGACCCCTCTAATGTAAGGACACAGAAATATTGAAGTTGCTTGATTAACTTTTTTTACTTCTTGCTTCACGTGTACGGCATAGTAATAGTATACCCTGTGTGAAATATTAGTGAAAAATTAATCTAATATAAGTATTTATCTTGGTCTTTTTCTTCTTCCTCTTCTTCTTATAAAAAAAAAATAAAATAAAATAAAATAAAAAATAAAAAATTCTTGGTCTTTAAAACTATCGTAATGTTTTAATATAGAGTAATCAAAAAAAAAAAAAAAAAAAAATCCCTTTCGACATGGAAAGATTGGTTGGCTAATTTAAGTAATACTTAGTCAGATTAGATTGAGGAGGAAGGAGGAGGAGTAGAGAGAGTAAAGTAGAGTTGGCTGGAAATTAACCTAATTTTTGACAAACTCTACTTTACTCTCCCTTAATTACACCCCTCCCTTTCCCCTCAATCCAAAGAGGCCATTAGGTACTCCCGAAGCACTATGAATGGTGTTCCCTCTACTCACATTCATAGTGGGATTCATAACTAAATTCCTGATGGGGTCTATTATGAATATGAGAGTAGGGGGTATAATTTCACTATACTCCAAAGGTACATACAAATTTTCCCTATAGCAGACCCCTTGTCATACATACAATGATCATAACAAGTTATGCACTTATGCTATATATAAATACATAACAGTTTTCAATTGAGTTATTAGGTTTTTATTAGTTTTCACCTAAACTCACTAATTAATATCACTTTATCATCTAATATTAATCAGATGTCACCTCGACTATTATGAAATATTTTGTGAAAATTATTGTAAATGAAGAGTTAAGGAAGCAAAAAATTTGCATTTTCACCATTCATTTCCTACCAAAAAATCACAAAAAATGTTTAAAATATACCAACGGAAATCTTATTTTTGATGATGCAGTTGATAGTATACTTATCTTGCTTTAGAAATAAACATTTACAACATGAAAAACAATTGAAAGGATATCAGTGTTGTATTAGTCTAATGTTTCCTGTGCCAAATTTAGACTAATAAACATTTACTAGTATTCAACATGTTACCTTTGTTATGCCATGAAATGCTGTCTATATTGAGTTTTGGTGCCATATTATTATGATTTTTTACTATTTTATTTTTTTATAAATACGATAAAACTTCAACTTATTCGTTGATAAAAGACTTTACTAGTTAAACTAATTGAACCAATATTACAGCATGTTACTTAATTTAATCTACAGTGCTAATTATGGAGTCAAAAAAAATTATTGTATAATTAAGTGAGAATCTCGAAACTTGTTAACTATTGCCCGTTTGGTTATTGCCTTTTGGGCAAAAAGCCACACAAACCATTTCAAAACATAATTGCATTATCTTCATCGTGCTTTTTGGCCAAATAGCGTGATTTTTCAACATTTGCACATTGGACTATGTGAGCAACAATAACAAAACGCTATTTTTTAAAAGGGAAAAAATAGTATAAAAACTTTCCTAAAAATAGTTGATTCTTTCTCGAAAAAAAAAAATGATTGATTCAGGAATATGGTCAGGACTTTGAGTTAGAGGAGACGGCTCTGCTGCTGACTGTGTGCGGTAGTTCCGATATCTAGTTTGCTGTTGTTTAACCAATGAATTTTTTATTTTTTATTCGGAAGTCTTTGATGCGTGCATCTGCAGCTAGGTTAAGACAAAATTATTTTTTTTGAAGGGCCCATTGTTTGTTTTGGGTAAAATTTATTAGTTGGACTTAATTTTTTTAGCTTTGCTATTTGTAATTTTTGTTTTTGGACTAATCTTTTTAGGCTTGTATATTTTGTTTTAGATTTTAGATTTATAGATTTTTTTATGACCTTTAATTGGAGGAAAAAGCTAGAGTTACAAATTTTTTTACAATTTGTTGATACAGTGAATAACTATTGGTAAGTGAAAAAGTTATGTAAGTGGTGAGCCTAGATGCAAATCAATAAGAATTTGTATCTCAACCATTTGTAAAAATATTCTAGATAAGATTATGGTTATAGCATTATTTTTAAAAGAGTTAATGATATTTTTAAGGGAGTAAAGTATAATTTTATAGAACAAAACTACTAAAATTAACACATATATACATATTCTAATATTTTTATAAAAAAAAAAAAAAAAAAATGGGGGGTGACCATTACTTCCCAAAGTCAATGTGGGCGGTGGTCCCTAATTTCATTAACAAATGTTTTATGAGAACTCAAATCCTAAAATATATTATGGGAAAAAATTAAATGAGAAAAGTTAATAGATATTTTTATAAACTTTTTACGAAGAAAAAAAAAAACCTAAATCTCTTGACTTTTTTTTTTTGATAAAATTTAACTACAAAATTAGTGATAGTCTAAGACTACAATCTTACTTAATAAAATAAATATTACTATATATTTTGAAAATCTAACGATTGAATTATACGTTTTTTATACTCTTAATATACATGTCAAATTTTATGTCGATCAACTATTATTCATTATATCATCTATAAGTTTATATTTTATAAATTATTTTAAACTACAAAAACTTGCAATTTAAACAATTTATTGATGACATAACTATTGATCTTTAATTTTCTAGAAATTTTGCAAGTATGGAGGATATAAGAAGAAGGTATAATTTAATGGTGAATTTGTTAAAATTTACTTTTAATAAAAAGATATTAAGTAAAATTGTAGTCTTAAGTTATAACTATTTTGTAGCTTAACTTTGCCTTTTTTTTTTTTATAAAAATAATATCAAAATTTTACTAAAATAATAAATTTAAAAAGAGTTCGGTTAAGACACATATTAACAAATCTGTTTTTGGAAAATTTTTATCAAAAATTGAAAAAACTGTTAAAACTTTTTTAATTACTAATAAAACTTTTTTCAAAAGAGTATGGCCACACGTTAGTAAAATTCATTAAAAAAATACTCGATATACGGGACCAATGGTCCATTAGTCATCTACGGTTACTCTTTTCAAAATTGTCGACGTCTGTTTTGGTCACGCTGCTGTTTTCAACCCAGCAAATCATCGTAACAAGGACACAGCATTAAAGGGTTTTTTGTCAGAATTGGTTGACGTGTTGACTTGCGTTAAGAGACGCCCTCATCCTAAGTACCTAATCCCATTCATACTCATCAAAACATGTACTAATACAGAAAAAAAAATCTCTGCATAATTTCCGAGAGGTAGAGATTAATTCTGACAAAATGACTTCGTTCAATCCCTTCTCTCTTCCCATCTTGTTCCTTTCCATACTCAGCTTCCTCAGCCTAACCTCTCATGCTGCTGACCCAGTTCATCTCAGAACCGTATGTGGAAACTCCACTTTCAGCTCCAATAGCCTCTACCAAACCAATATCAAGTCTCTCCTCTCTTCAATCTCCTCCAACACCACTCAAAACCTCGAATTCTACAACGCCACGATTGGCCAAAACACCTCCAACCCTGTTTACGGTCTCTTCAATTGTCGCGGTGATGTAACGTCTCAAGTCTGCCGAGACTGCGTGGTCGCAGCAGTGAAAGAAATAACCAGCGAGTGTTCAGAAGAAAGGGTTGCAATCACATGGTACGATGAGTGCATTTTGCGTTACTCAAATCGGTCTTTCTTTTCCCAAGTGGATGAAAAACCAATGTTCCGTTTGTATAACACTCAGAATGTCACTGATCAGGCCAAGTTTAATCAATTACTGAACTCTTCGATGATTGAGTTAGCAAATAAAACAACATCGGATGTTCCAACAGGTGCTAAAAATTTTGGGACCAGCCAAGTGAACATATCTGCTTTCCAAACACTGTACAACCTTGTACAGTGTACACCGGATCTGTCCAGCGCCAATTGTAGTAGATGTCTTTTGGATGCTCTAAAGCTTCTTCCTTGGTGTTGTAGTGGAAAACAAGGGGGTAGAGTTGTTTTTCCCAGTTGCAGTTTTAGGTACGAATTGTACCCTTTTTACCGTATGGTAGCCACTGCACCAACACCTTCACCTGGGGTTCAATCTTCACCACCTCCAAGTCCAAGTTCCGTGAGTGGACCAAAAGGTAAGGTGGTTCACCCATTAATCCCACTTGAACTCTTTTTCATTCTTGATTAGTATTAGTTATTACTATTAGGTGGTGTTAACTTATGTCAACATATCACAGCTTGCTTTTTGGAAGAGCTTTATCTTATTCATGGTACAATAGTCTATAATAATATGTATTCTCCATCGGTTTGATTTTGGTGTGAATCACTCTCTTTATCTTTAAGAAATATGGAATAATTAGGTACAATGTGATGGTCGTGCCCATGAGTGGTTGCAATCATGACTGGTACTGATAACATAAACAACAAATTTTATCTTTCAAATAAGCAAGTGTTTCTGTATTTCGACATTAGATTATAGAGTCCATTATACTATTATAGGTTCTGGACCCCGCCAATATGTGTATTCTATATAACAGATCAGTTGTACCTAAATTCAACAACAGACAAACGAGGAAAAAATGAAGTGAAAGTTGACTAGGTTGACTAGATACGATTAATTGAATTACATAATGTTCCATGAATTCAAATCCTCTGTATTTAGACAAACTTCTATTTACCCTAAATTAAAAAATAAAAATTGACAATGTTGGATACTAAAATGTTAAGCTCATGAGTATTGGTTGTTTTCTTTACCTACGGTTACATTCCTTTTATGTGTTTATGTTATTCTTAGTGGTTGATGGTCTTTTGGACCATTTCCTCTGTTCCGTAGTGCACAACTTGATTTACCTTTAAAAAAAAAAACAAAATGTGTGTGCCCACATGGTACTTGAAGAGGAGGGAGGGAATAGGAATATGTACTCCTACCTGCTCTCATGTTGTGATAAACTTCCACATGTTTTAGAAATTTAAGCTGATAAGAAACTGTGAATCTAGTCACTCAATCATTATTGTGACAATTTGTTTCTTATGTACATTTAATTGAAGAAAGTAGGATTGAAAAAAAAAAAGAAAAAAGAAAAAAAACTGATCACTATGACTCTCAATTATACAGTGAAACTTAATCATTTTCAAGAAAGTGCTTATCATCTCTGACCATTGTATTGTTGAGCACGTCTGAAGCATATGGTAATCAACAATGAATTTGAGCTGTACCAAGTGTAATCATACGATGTTGTTTATGCAGATAAAAGCAAACTGTCAACATCAAAAATAGTCGCCATCGTTGCTCCAATTTCTGCCTCTGTGGTTCTATTCATTGTGGGCTGCTGTTTCCTAATTAGGAGAGGAAAGAAGTACAATGCTGTAGACGGAGAAAATGGTAATGAATAAGTAAATTGAATATATGCTGTCTTTTATGTCCTCATGTCCGAATACAATGCTCTTTGGAGTGCAATATCTCCCGTACATTCTTTGCATTTGTAGCTGCCAATGATATTACAACTGTAGAGTCCTTGCAATTTGATTTTGTTACAATTGAAAGTGCCACAAACACATTCTCAGAGGATAACAAGCTTGGTGAAGGAGGATTTGGTCAGGTTTACAAGGTAAGCAATTAGAATACTTCACTTATTTTATTTTTATTACCATGCTATATTACTGGGCAGTACTAGTTAAGCATAACAAATCAAACACATAAAAATGTGAGCAATTTAAAGTTCACAAGATTTTGATGTTGGAAATTTTCAAATTATACAAAGTAAACTATTCTAAGGATTGGTTAAATTATATTCTCAGGGAACACTTCCTAATGGACAAGAAATAGCTGTGAAGAGGTTATCAAAAAGCTCAGGACAGGGTGCTGAACAATTTAAGAATGAGGTTGTAGTGGTAGCCCAGCTTCAACACAGAAATTTAGTAAGGCTATTGGGCTTTTGCTTGCAAGGAGAAGAAAAGATACTTGTTTATGAATTTGTGCCCAACAAGAGTCTTGACTATATTCTTTATGGTCTGTCCATTTGAACATATGTTTAATAGTCTTATGTCATTATGATAACAAAGTAGTAATCAAGAATCATTTGTTTAAGCTTTTGTTCCTAACATGAAGTAATTTTTGATGAACTTGTAGACCCAAAAAAACAGGGACTACTGGATTGGTCAAGATGTTACAAGATAATAGGCGGGATTGCTCGAGGAATCCAATATCTACATGAAGATTCTCGACTTCGAATTATACATCGCGATCTCAAAGCTAGCAATGTATTGTTGGATGCAGATATGAACCCAAAAATTTCAGATTTTGGCATGGCAAGGATATTTGGAGTTGATCAAACTCAAGGAAACACAAGTAGAATTGTGGGGACATAGTAAGTTCCGAAATTTTTTGCATTACATCATTTCTGAAAACCAGTCAGGAGGCAGCTATGAACTCAACTTAAATAATTAGAGTTGTGAGAATAAGGTTATTGACTTCTTATTAACTCTGTTATGTTCTTGGTGATGCCTTGCAGTGGTTATATGTCTCCAGAGTATGCAATGCACGGAGAATTCTCTGTAAAGTCGGATGTGTATAGCTTTGGTGTCTTGGTTCTAGAGATTATCACTGGCAAGAAGAACAGTAATTTCTATGAATCAGAAGTTGCTGAGGACCTCTTAAGTTATGTAAGTGTGAAATTGATGTTGTAAATATTTTCCCATTTAATGTCTATATCATCTTCTCCAAGTTGCTTAGAAGAGAAGTGTGGCATTCTGAACATAACGTGATGAATTGATGCAGGTTTGGATACATTGGAGGGATGGTAGGCCTTTGGAATTGTTGGATCCCGCTTTGGGAGATTCCTTTTCTAGAGATGAAGTCATGAGATGCATCCATATTGGTTTATTATGTGTTCAAGAAGATCCAGCTGACAGACCCACCATGGCAACGATAGTTCTCACACTTACAAGCGGCTCAGTTTCACTGCAAGCACCTCAGCAGCCAGCATTTTTTCCCAAAACAGACACAAACAACCCAATAAAGGGCTTGGAATCATCAGATCAATCTACAAGCAAGTCAATGCCATGGTCTGTTAATGAAGCATCCATTACTGAATTAGACCCTCGATAGTTATATTTCTAACTTAAGTCTCTGTTTACCAAGTGATGAAGTCTTAAAAAATTGAGTTATGGTTGCATATGACATTTGCTTATGGAATAGAAATTCAATATGTTTAGAGTGCCCAGTAGTTCAGTTCGAACCTCTATCCAAATCCGCTGTATGTTTGGTGTATATTATAGTTTTGCTATGAAGATGAATAAATGGGATGGGCTTCAATTATTTAAGAATGTTTCAATTAAAGTCAATAGTTTCCAAAACTATTTCATTTTGAATCAGTTAAAAACCAACGAGGCTCTTGTAACCTGCAGTCCCATTCTGTTTGGCAAATAAAATAACATCAAATAAATGTAGTGAAATGAAATAAATACCAGAGATCAAATATGCTAGAAAATGTTAAATATCTCCAAATTCTAGAGTTCTGTTTCGTAGAGTTTTTTAAATATAAATTTTTAATTTTTAAATAATATTATACATATTTTTATATATTTTTTATCCACACATATTTCATAAAATATAAACAATATACACCCAAATTACACTTCAAACAGAACACGTAATAGTCAAATCAAGCTAATCAACTGCGACGGTTGTCCGAAAGTTTCAACAACTAGTGCTTTTTAATACCACCAAAAGTTACAGTCGTTATCTCTCTCTTTCTTTCTTTTGTTTTTTTAATATATTTTTCTTAACACGTTCTCACAGAATAGTCAAAACCGTCATGTTCTGATGCAATTGCATTGTACAATTAATCTCCTTTTTTCTCAGAACAATTTTTTTACATAAATTTGATACAAAATTTGGGAAAAATATAAAAATTTATATAAAAAAAATTAATCATATTTTTGTTTTCCATAAATTTTTTTTAAAAGTATTTTTTAAATAATCGCTCTCAAAACATCTTATAAGAAATCTTAGGTTATGTTTGGATTGGGCTGAAAACCCACGTCTGTGTCTGTGTTTTTCCTCTTTTTTTTTTCACGCGTTTGTGAGACTTGTGGCTACTGTTCATGCACTGTTTAATGAACAGTAGCCACAAAGTTTGACTTTTCTCACTTTTTCAGTCAATCAATGCACATCGTGTACTGTTCACAGACCCACAAATTTCATTTTTCAGCAACTTTTTTTATTAAAAATGGGTCCCACGGTATTATTCACATATTTAAAAATTATTTTACTACAGTGTTTTTCAGTTTTCAATTTTCAACTGTATCCAAACGGACCCTTAGTGATTTAAGAGACGTGACATATACTTATCTTTTTCATTTGTTAAAAAGCAAAAAGAAAAAAAAAATCTCTCTCTCTCTCTCTCTCTCTCTCTCTCTCTCTCTCTCTCTCTCTCTCTCTCTCTCTCTCTCTCTCTCTCTCTCTCTCTCTCTCTCTCTCTCTCTCGTTTATATCTAAAAGACTAGTGAAGCTAAGGGTTGTGTGCAAAAATGGTCGACTTTGAAATCCTCATATCACTTAAGCTTGTGTCTCTCTATCTCTTATTAAGCTTGCTTAACCATACCACTGAGTCAGCACCTACATAAACCTCTCACTCCTTCTCCAATTCAAGTTTTTTCACACCCAACAACACCTACCAAGACAATCTCAACCTCCTCCTCTCTGCTTTATCCTCCCAACTCCACAAACCAAGATGGTTTCTAATTGTTTGTTTAGACCCCTTAAAAAAAGATTAGTTTAACCTAATGAATTAGCCAAGTAATTACTTAGGTTAATTATGAGATCTAGGTTAAACATATACAAATATATTACTTGGTGCAGTAAAGTAAAGAAGATAGTAATATGATGACCTAGGAAAACCAATGAAACAAACCGTTCCAAGGTAAAAACCTAGAGGGAATTTAGCCTATCTATCCTCAAGTTAAACAAATCCACTATGATAGAATGAAAAATTACAATAGATTTAAACCCTAAATCTAAAGTTACCTCAAGTAGAATTTACTAACATAATCACGTGCAGCTCCGACTCCACGGACTCTTCTATCTTGGATTTGTTGAACACAAACTCCCCATTTGTGACCTTAAGATCCCACTCAAAGGTTTCATATCACCATCAGTAGTAAATCTTTATGCAGCAACTTGTTTCCACCAGTTCTTGATTGTAGATCTCATTCTAGTAGATGCTTGTTGAGTTAGAAGGTACAGAAACCTCTTAAATCTCATAGGAGTAACTCACAAGTCTTCCAAGAGCTTCTAAAATGTAATTAGGATTTTCCTTTTACACCTTGTAGTGTTGGACTGAAACCTTAAACAATTTTGCAGGTTTGGATTTGGTTTAAATTCTACAAAATTAACTTATCTACGATTTTCGATCAGTTAAGTCTAATTTTCTTGAACTCTCCTTTCTGTAGCTTGAATGTTTTTTAAATCTTGACTTGTACAATCTTGAGCAATGTCTAACACTTAATCTAGACATTTTTTTTCTTCTCAGTTTGCCAACATACACAAAATAAAAATCTAAACATTTAATCCTAAATATTTAGAACCTAAAAATATCCCCCTTTGGCAATTCGTGACAAAACACACATAAACATGAATTGCTTAACTCAAGAACTAACCCAATTACAAAGTATTGCCCTAATACAATTCTATCACAATCTACTATCTATTTGTTGTTAAAATAGGCAGCAGTTGATGAAAGAATTAACCTATAAATTCCTGAAATACTCAAAACAAACCATAAATGCATGTGTGAAAAATACAGTGTAAATCAAAAACTAAAAAACTGAACTTGAATTCACAAAACATAATTAAGAGAAAGATATCAACTATGATAGATTTGACTGAGAGGAACAATCAAAATTAAAGCTTAGGAACTCCTTTTGAGGTATCAAGCTTCAACCCTTTCTTTTTTATTTTTCTGTTTTTTTTTTTCTTTTCTGTTTTAATCATGTTTCTTTGCTTAGTTTAGGTTTATGCATGTTTTCTTAGGTTAGTTTCATAGTTCTTTTACATTCTGAGCATGTTTGGTAGTTAGAATTTGGTTTTTTGTTTGTCCTCTATTTTCTGTTTCACGTTTCTGGGTTAGGGTTGTTGAACAAGTCTAGGCACACATGCAATGAGCATGCATACGTAGGTGCTTGCCTAGAGACCCTAATTCAGATTTCTTATGTTGTTTGGTTTGTTTGTTTCATATGTTTTGTTTCTTTTTTAAATCCTTTGCTTATGTTCATACGTATCTGAGTCTCTGTCTTATATGCTTGTTTGTCTTCAACTTGCTTAGATTAGGGTTTTATGTTTGTTTCTTACTTTGATGACATGACCATGCATTCACATGCCCATTCATGATGCCATAAGTGCTGAGGTGCTGCAAGGTAAGTAAGGTAAGTCATATCTTGACATGAACATGCATATTTTGTGATGAACATGTTCGTGTGGTGTTGAACCTAAAGGTTTTCATGATTTCATGATGATATGCTTGTTGCCATGCCTGGGTGGCTACTTTGTTTGATATATGATAGGGTTTCACATGTTGGGGTTCTTAGATGTGTTTGGGTTTGGCTCTCTTTTGTTTTAAGTTAGATAAGTGTTGTTTTGGGATAAAGATGCCATGATTGTATGTTAGATACATGCTAGTGTGTGTGTGAGTTTAGAATGCAAATGTTGAATTAGTTTTTAATAGGGTTAAGACATAAGACATAACGATGGGAGGCCAACCATGGGGTTGGGCGATCTTGGGTGCCTAACACCTTCCCAAGAGCGTATCTAAACTCCGAACCCATACTCTAGTAGTAAGATCCAAGGTCCTTCATTGAGAGGACGCTATATATATGGTTCCTAGACCATTGCAAAAACTAGGTGGCGACTCCAAAGACCCTTGTGTCCACATACGTTAGTACTAAGAGCATACAGAAATACACATCTATCAATAGGAATAGTATGCACATGAGAGATAGGAAATAGATTGTGACATGCTATCCTAAACAACAGGTAGTTGTACTCTATCAACTTATAAGAGTTAAGTCTTTGTTCAGTTCCCCAAGTGACAAATCTTCCGCAAAGAAGTGTCATGACATCATCAATAAGAGAAGACTTAGAATATGGATAAGTAGGTCTATAGACAAGAGGCACACCAAGAACTTTAGATACTATTTGCTTAGTAATCTTAAACTCTTCACCTCGAATCCAAGCAATCAAAATGTAACCATCGGATGAATCAGACTGAATAGAGAGATTCGAGTAGAATTCTCTAATCAAAGCAATAGGAGGGGGTATAAGATCATGATGGAGAGGCAACCAACCTCTAGACTCTAGATTCCTACAAATAGAAGGATCTAACTCATCTAGAAGGATTTTTGTAGTAGATCAAGCTCAAGGAAATACAAGTAGAATTGTTGGAAAAATCAACATAATCACTTATTGTCTTATATTGCACCTGAGAATTACCGAAAAGGATACTACATGTACATTTTAAGGTGATTGGTAGCTTTATTTTTATTTTTTTTTTTTATTATTTTTTTTTTTTTACAAATATACTACCATAATTGGTTTCTAAAATGTTACTTGTTGATTTTGTTGTATTAATGGTACTTGTTCGTAGTGGTTATATGTTTCTAGAGAATGCAATGCAAGGACGATCCTCAGTAAAGTCCAATGTGTTTAGTTTTGGTGTCTTAATTCTAGAGATTATAAGTGGCAAGAAGGACAATTGTTTATACCGATCAGAACGTGATGAGGACTCTTAAGCTATGTGAGTGTGGATAAAATCATTTCAAATTTGATTGAACTTAATGAATGCTAATACAGTCAGTTCCAAATGTTGAAGAGAAATTAATTGGGTTATTTCTAGAGAGGGTCTTGAAGAAGGGAAAAAAAGTACTGATTTTTAATATTATCTTTGCAGGCATGGAAACAATGGAAGAATGGGACACCTTGGAATTGTTGGATCCAACTATTAGAGGTTCTTTTTCAAGAAATGAAGTCATTAGATGTATCCATATTGGCTTATTGTGTGTTCAAGAAAACCCAAACAATTGAGTTGACCTACAATGGTAACAGTAGTTCTCATGCTTGACAGTTACTCTGTTAGCCTGTAGTAACCTCAGCAGCCAGCATCTTTGCTTTCAAGTAGAGCAAATTTGAACAAGCCAACAAAGGAGCCGCAAGGTGATAGTTTTTCAAGCCAGACAGTGCCATGGTCTGTGGATGGCGCACCGATCACTGAACTATACCCTCGATAGCGGGAGGAAGCAAGGTGTTATCCAACTTAAATTAATTTTTTGTTTCCAAGTGAAGAAACTTGAACTCATGGCTGCATATGGCGTTGGAATCTCCTCTATTAAAGTTTTGCCTCCCTTTGCGGCCAAAATCTCATTTATATATAAAAAATAAATGTAAGTACTCATTATGAATGCTAATTGGGCTATTTCATGAGAAAATACAAAGCCAAGGGTAGAGGACTGGCGGCTGCCAGGGTTGGGTTGGGTTGGGTGGGTGGATAGAAAAGGAAAAAAGAAAAAAAAAAAAAGATTTGCATTATTTGTATAAATATTTTGTAGAAAAAATGATAGTGACTAAAAAGTATTTTTTGTGACACCTTATATTGAAAATTTTATAATCTTTGTATTATTATATCTCTAGAGGAATTCTATTTATTAATCTGATCTCTGAGAAATTTGACACAAGAAAAAAGACAAGCCTTTTAAGGCATAAGGGCCTATACTCACTTTCATTTAGTTAACGGGTGTACATAGGTCGTTCCGGGCTAGATTTATGCTCAGCATGTGTTAGGTTCTAAGACTTTAGAAACTAATGTTTTAGAACTTCAATATGTATTATGTTGGCAAACCATGATCAAAACATAGAATCTAGGTTTAAACTTGCTCAAAGTGTGATTTAATGTAAAATTGGAATCGAGTGATTGCAGGATTTATTGGACAAAATCTACAAGGCTCGATCGATCGAAATTTCAATTCAGAAATTCCAATTCAGCCCAAGCCCATATGACGTGTAGGGTTAAGTGCTTTACTTCAAGTATAAAAGGAAAAACCCTAGCTATGTTTTAGAAGTCTTTTGGAGAGTTGTGTGTTGAATCTTCTGTGAGATCTAGAGATGTTTACCTTCATACACACGTATGGAGTTGTCAAGATCAAGATTTGCATCAACAACTTGATGATCTCTTCAGTTGCTGCACAAAGAACTTTAAAGAAGATCTGAAACCTTTGAATTGAGTCTCAAAGTCACAAGTAGGAGAACTTGTGGTTGTTGTAGATCAAAGAAAGAAGTAGTCCGTGGACTCGGAGCTGTCACGTGGTTGTGGTAGTAAGTTTTCTACTTGACGTAACAATAGGATATTAGTGGTTTAAATTCTATTGTAAAACATCAATTCTTTCATATTGGATCTATTTTTATCTTGAGGATAGTTAGGTTAAATCCTCCTCAAGTTTTTTATCGTTTAGGTTTTCTTGGGTCATCATATTGTGGTATACTTTATATTTCCACTTTATTTGCATAATATGATATTATTGTGTTAACCTAGAACTAAATAATTTATCTAATAATCACTTGGCTAAATAACTAGGTTAAACAACTTATGTTTAGGAGTCTAAAAATGTACAGCATGAACTCGACTCAAACATTTAGGGTGGGGAAGAACAAAAGTCATGGTTGACTCAAAATGAATGGTGGTTTGGATGGCTTAGGTCTTGATGGGTGGCAGTCAAATTCAGTAAAATGGCAAGAGAAGTGATCGTCACCAGATATTGTCGAAAAACTCGAGATCTATGCTAGATTTGGCAAGATAAATCATTAGAAAAAGGAGGAAGAGGAGGATATTGAAAACATTGGGTTCCATTGGTTCCTAAAGAGTAAATTTGACACTCGACCAATTTTAGTCGAGTTTTGGACAAGGATAACTACCTACAACTACCTCTTGCCATTGAAACCATTTGAATCCCAACAAGTCGATTTGGGTCGAGTAGGTTCATTAGGTCTTCAAGTTAAGTGGACAATTGCAAGTTTTACGGATAAAATCCTCTTGTTTGATGCTACTACTATGTTGTATATAATATATTGGACATCGTACTTCAGTTACAAAATTATATTTTCAAGTAATCCATCGTAAAGAAACAAAGGATATGCTATGTCTGCTCACTCATGATGTCTGGGTCACATGTTGTGAGTGATATGCAACATTCAACTTATGCATTTTAGTAAAGGATTAGAGTAATGCTAAGATGACAACTTTTGGTACAACCGTGGTAGAGTTGTAAACTCATCGTTTTTACTCTACTCACAACTTGTTACATGAACAAATTATGGTAAAAATTGTGATCTTAGCATTTTTTAAAATATTACCCATGACTATGCACGATGCCTTTTACTTTTGTGCACCTTTAGGCCAAGTTCAAGTCATCTAACTTTTGTTTTTGGAATACAAATCCTACGTACCATTACCACATTTTATATTCTATTTTATATTTCACTAATCACAACTTGTCATCTGTTATTTTTGTTTTTGTTTTTTAAATTTTAAGCTTTTGCTATTTTATAAAGAAAGTCAAATAAATACGTTACAAGTTGTAATTGATAAAATATAAAATAGAACACAGAAAATACTGTATTCTTGTTTTTGTATTTTTTTTTTTTTTTTTTTTTTTGCCTAAAAGGCCTCGCGCAGGATTTAGTGCGGCTTTTTTTTTTTTTTTTTTTTTAATACTTTCTCCTGTACTGCCAGTCTGCCATTGAAATTCTATCCAAAATTCCAAATTCATAATAATCCATTATTCAAATAATATTTTCTTTATTAATTATTGTCTTACGTCAGAATAAAAAAAATTATTAAGGAAAAAGAAAGCACTAGGATTAGGTAATTAAGGTTGGGAAAAAAATACGATTTTCTTGACATACTTTCTCCCATTAACTGTGACTTCTTTAGGCCAGTTGCTTTTGTTGACTTGCCTCTGGAGAGTCTGGAGAGTCCACCTGAACCACCGTTACCACCCATCAATCACCCATATCCTCATCATATTATTTCTTATGCAACTTACCCCGCCCCCACCCGCCCCCCCCAAAAAAAAAAAAAAAAAAAAATTGAAACAAACATGAAATTGAACAAATGCTAGGTGACCTTGCAATTGAGGTAACCAAAATGTGTTCTTTCAAATTTCCCAGGCTCCTTTTGTGTCTTTGGCTAATTACCTTGCTTAGCCTCACCAGTAGTACAGAATCAGCACCCAATTACAGCGCTGACTACTGCTTCAACACAACCTTGTTCACCGCCAACAGTACCTACCAAACCAACCTAAACCTCGTCCTCTCTTCTCTTACCTCAAACTCCACAGACAGCAATGGATTCCACAACGCCTCAGCTGGAGGGAACACTCCTGACGAAGACGTGGTCTCTGGTCTCTTCCTCTGTCGTGGCGACGTCAACACCACAGTCTGTCAAGACTGCGTTGCCACTGCAAAACAAGAGCTATTACGGCGGTGTCCTCTAAACAAAGCCGCTATAATATGGTACGATGAGTGCATTTTGCGTTACTCAAACCAATCCATCCTCGCTACCATCAACGAAGTTCCTGGGTTTGACTTGCCCGGTTCGCAGAATATCACAGAGGCGGAGAGTGATCGGTTTAACGATGTGTTGGCCAGCGCGATGAACTCTTTGGCGACGAAAGCGTCGAACTCTAACTCGGGCAAGAAGTTTGCGACGGAGGAAGATGAGGTTACGAGTTCAAAGAAGCTGTATAGTCTCGGGCAGTGCACGCCGGACTTGACTGTGTCTGATTGCTACAGGTGTTTTCGAAGTGCCATAGGAGATCTTCCTACGTGTTGTAATGGAAAACAAGGTGCAAGAGTTGTGCTCCCAAGTTGTAACATTAGATATGAAGTGTACCCATTTTACAACATCACATCTGCTTCGCCTATACTTCCTCCGCTTGCTCCACAAGGTACGATAATTAAGAACATTTTATTTTGTTTTCCAGATCTGTGATTCTTAAGAATTTCAGACCCTATGAGGCCTTAATTGGATCTTGCAGTTGAGTTGAGAGATGGTCCTGTCTCGATCTTCTGCTATTGAAGATGGTTTATTTATTTATTTAAATTTTAAACAATTATCTTGGGTGTCCAGAATTATTAATTTGTTTAGTCTTACTGTCTTACACAACGAGTAAATACAGGAGGAATCCTGGCATGATACCCATGATACTAGATTGAGGTTTTGATGCACCTCATGCTAAGAGTTATTGACAGATAAAATAGGAATCTTATTGATTAAATTCCTGGTTTGTTGCTATAATATAAAATAACCAGAGTTTAGGAAAGAAGAAGATATAATTGGGACAGAATTTTTATTGGTCTTTTTCCTGCTTCATTCTTTAACTATTACTAATTGGCTGGGCTGTCACTGACTAATTGGCTGGGCTATTACTAATTGGGACATATCATTTTTCTAGTTTATTATTACTAATTATATATAATGTTATTTTTAATATTAAAGGATCACGATGAACTGTCTTACTTTCTAAAGTAAATGATGCATATCGTTGTATGCAGGAGAAAAAAAATTGTCGTCGCTAACAATTGTTGCCATTGTTATCCCAATTGCTGTTTCTGTGGTTCTTCTCTTCATTGGCTGTTGCTTCTTTTGTCGGAGAGCAAGGAAGAAGTATAATACTTTACCAGACGAAAATGGTGAAGAATAAAAGATTATTATTTAATCACTTTGCTTTTTGGTCTTTGTGGTATAAACAATTCGCAATTGGAATTTTTATTTTAAAAAAATCTTTATATTTACTGCTTTGCTTTTTAGGTGGAGTCGAAATTACAAATGTAGAGTCCTTGCAGTTTGACTTAGATATCATTGAAGCTGCTACAAACAAGTTCTCAGAGGATAATAAGATAGGTGAAGGAGGATTTGGTGCTGTTTACATGGTAAAAATTAAGTTCATACTGACGGTCAATGAGAGTTTTATGCACACAAAAGATTGTTTAATCTTGGTTCAAATATATTTTCAGGGTACCCTTCGGAATGGACAACATATAGCTGTGAAAAGATTATTGGTAAGATCTGGACAGGGTGCAGTAGAATTTAAGAATGAGGTTGTATTGGTAGCCAAGCTTCAACACAGAAATCTAGTGAGACTATTAGGATTTTGCTTGGGAGGAGAAGAGAAGATACTCGTCTATGAATATGTTCCCAACAAAAGCCTTGATTACTTTCTATTTGGTTAGGCCCATCTGAACTTAAATCCAATTATTTTTTTCTTTCTTTGTTTTGTGTCTCTAAGGTATGTACGGTTACTGGTTAGTATCAGAGTACATGATACCGATCACTCACATATCCTTCAAAATTCACTTGTCTTGAACTTCTCACAAATTGAATCAGTGCCAAGGAGCTGAAATTCTAAGATGATAATAAATTTTTTTTTTGAATTGAATCAGAATATTTCCTTGTCCATTTGAATCTCATTCCTAACTTGAGTATTTAATTATGAAAAAATTATAGAGCCATCAAAGCAAGGAGAATTGGATTGGTCAAAACGTTACAAGATTATAGAAGGAATTGCCCGAGGGATTCTTTATCTTCATGAAGATTCTCGACTTAGAATTATTCATCGTGATATCAAAGCTAGCAATGTTTTGTTAGATGATGATATGAACCCAAAAATTTCAGATTTTGGCATGGCAAGGATATTTGTAGTAGATCAAACTCAAGCGAATACAAATAGAATTGTTGGAACATTGTAAGTTCTTAATCACAAATTTATTTATTCTTATAACATGTGAGAGTGACAGAAATGAAATATAGATGTACTTTAACACCACCAGTTCATGCTCTGCCTTGTGTAAATAGCAATGCTGTGAGAGGGATTATCTTAGGAGATTGATTAGCTTGAGATGTTCCAAAATTTACAGATGTGATACTATGATTGACCCTCTAAAAATTCCTTCTTTTATTTTACTTAAGGCTGTTTCTTTATGGTTCTTGATTGTAGTGGTTATATGTCTCCGGAGTATGCTATGCATGGACGATATTCTGTGAAGTCTGATGTGTTTAGCTTTGGAGTCTTAGTTCTAGAGATTATAAGTGGCAAAAAGAATACCCATTTCTATCAATCAGAACTTGCTGAAGACCTATTGAGTTATGTAAGTTTGAATCAGATATTTTAAATATGTCACTTTTACAATGAAATTATTTTTCTTTGGTTGTGAGGAAGAAAGATGAACTTGATGAACTACACGTTTTTAACGAGTTTCTGCAGGCTTGGAAACAATGGAGGAATGGAACACCCTTGGAATTGTTGGATCCCTCTTTGAGAAATTCTTATTCAAGAAATGAAGTTATTAGGTGCATCCATATGGGCTTGTTATGCGTTCAAGAAAATCCTGCACATCGACCTACAATGGCAACAATAGCTCTCATGCTTAACAGTTATTCTGTTACGCTACCATTACCTCAGCAACCGGCATTTTTGCATCGAAGCAGAGCAAAGCTAAACAAGCCAATAACGGAGCTTGAGTCTGATCAGCATACAAGCCAATCAAAAGGATGGTCTGTTAATGAAGCATCATTCACTGAAATATATCCTCGATAGTTTGACTAGACAAGATGCTTTTCAAAATCAGTATGTATTAGCAAGTGGTGGAACTTCTATTCCGGTTCTCAGATAGCCCTTGTTTGTGGACTGAAAACTGTAAACAATCGTAAATATAAGTTCCCTGTTAATTAGAACTGACATCAGTACGATATCAAAGTTGAGTGTCAATTGTATTTTTCATATGGTAGGTTAATTTTGGATGGGGGTGAATGGCACTTCCTCAATATTCCATTCTCATCATGGTGGAGGATGAGGTATTTTAACTGGTCTCTTCTAAAATCGACCTGCTATCACATCATATTATAATAAACATTTTTATAAAAAAAAATTTGATGGTGACTGAGAAATTTCTGAGACACACCTTATAATGAATGTTTTATAATCTTTGCACTATTTTTTTTTAAGAGGAATTCTATTTATACATCTGGTCTCTTAGATATTTGTCACAAGAAGACAAGTATTTTGAGGAATAGGAGCCTATACTCATTTTCATTTTCTTTTATCATTTATTAGTGAGGTGTTATGGATAACTCCAGTATTTTTTTTTTTTTTTTTTTGAGAAATTTTTATTTTATTTTATTTTTTTGGGTGAAAGACAATTCATTAAAAACAACTAAATAAGAACATCAGGTTCATGACACATCTTGTTACTCCATTGAGATCATCTTCAAACACATCACAGGCGGACCATGAAAAGAAGAAAAATCACCATCTAAACTAAAACTCATCCTA
Source organism: Quercus lobata (assembly GCF_001633185.2). Taxonomy (NCBI): domain Eukaryota; kingdom Viridiplantae; phylum Streptophyta; class Magnoliopsida; order Fagales; family Fagaceae; genus Quercus; species Quercus lobata. The sequence continues at coordinate 76,047,690 of NC_044908.1, forward strand.
GTAAGACTATCTGCACACTTATTCGCCTGACGGAAGCAATGCTTAACACGAATCTAAGGAATGCGGGAAGACAACAACCTGCAATCATCCAAAATAGGAGAAATGATATTATTTACATAGGATGGCTTGTTTAAAATGTCCACAATAGCTTTGGCATCAAGCTCAATCTCAAGAGAAGTAATATTAAGATTGCAACACAAGATAAGTCCCTCCCTAAGCCCCCATAATTCTACAACAAAGCTACTGGTGATGTCGATACACTTGCTAAATCCAACAATCCGCCACCCTGCATCATCTCTAATCACACCCCTACACCTTGCCAAACCGAGACTCCCATTAGCCGAATTATCAGTGTTCAGCTTCATCCAGCCTTATGGCAATTTTTTTTTTTTTTTTTGAGAAGTTGAAGAACACCGTTTGAGTGGCAAAATTATTTTCTCCAAATGACCTCTAGTAAAGCCTTTCCTCATTGCGCGATTGTAAACGCCAACTTTTACTTTTGTGAACCTTTTGTCTAAGATCAAATCGAATAAGGAGAAATTATTAGTTCGATGTAGTCCTTTCAACTAATGAGATGATCATCTATGTAAATGTGTGAGTGAACCTTCTAATCAGCACAAGGAATAAAAAATTACCAAGTGATGTCACATTTGCATAAATAACAACATTTTATTGGTTGGAAGGTCAGAGAGGACTGTGTTAGCAATCATTGTGGTAGATCTAATAATTTATTCTTACAAAGTATACTTGTTGTTTTTGTGCCTTTTTGGCCTAAGAAGCCAATGCATAGAATTTTATGGCCTTTTTTCTAATAACAGAACTACTCCTTTCTCCTAGGCTTTGAAATAATAACTATCTAAGATGAACTTTATTATTGTCTTATATCAAAATAAAAAAATATTAGAGAAAAAGAAAGCACTAGAATTAGATTGGAAATAGATAGGATTTCCTTGACTTCTTTCTCCAATTAAAGTGACTTAGGTTAAATATATTAGCATTGATGTTGTAAGGTTGAATTTTATCAACCATCTTGTTGCCTTTATTCCGTACCAAATTTTCTTGTATTTTAACAATTAGTAACCCTGTATTTCGGTGGGAATTATGTAAGGGTAGTGTATAAGAAAATGTGAAGAAATGCTCAGGATTGTGCAAAGAATTAGGGACTCGCGACTGGATCTCGCGAGTAGCTCGCGTTGCACACGTTCCAAGCATGCAGAGAAGCTGAACCGTCATGCCAGATGTAACACTACAAGACAAAAAGTCCAGTCTAGCCGTTCAGTTACCTCACAACTGGAACTCGCGGTTCAATCAAGTCGCGAGGACAAGCCGCTAGCCAGCTTTGTTTTGAAAAACTGACTCTTCGCATTCCATACACAAACAAGTATAAATACCCCTTATAGCCATGAATTGTAGAGAGCTTTCAGAGAGAATATTGAGAGAGAAACCCTAGAGAAAGACAAGATTGACTCATCCCCAATCTTAATATAGACACTCTTCAAATTCCTCTACTCTCACCCTCTCCATTGTTACATCCTTGAGATGTACATTACCAAAACCTTTTTTCACCATACCCACATCTATGAGAAGGCCATTTGGTGCTTGGGAAGTAGTTAGGAAGGGACCAATTTCATATTGGTTGATGCTATGGGTTATAGCGGAATCTGGTAAACTAAAGAAGAAATAGGTTCAGCATAACTTAAATGGAGTAGGAGTTTGGAGGGCTTAGGTACACTGGGTAGATTAGACTTGGATGGTCTTTTACTATTCATGTATCCCAACTACATTCTTTAGTGGATTATTTACCGCTTGAAGGGCGACGGAAAGGTTTTACGCCGAAGGTTTCGGTTTCCTCTTCAATAACACATCATTATGTTGTCCTTGTATTTGCATCTATCTTCCCTTAATATTTGTCAATTAATTTCTGTTATGGATGTGATTTTATTTGGTTGAGATTGTTTATCAATTCTGTTATATGCTTATGCTCATATTCCGCACATTAATTGTTTGATAATAAGCTTGAATTGATAATTTGGAAATTGGGGGTCTAAATGTTCATAGTGTTTTATACACATTTTGAACATTTAATTGGTATCAGAGCGGGTTCACTTATATTGGTTTCATTACCTTAGTGTGATCCTTGACCCCATATTGAGATGGATCGGTCTCAATCTTTAAATGTTCTATCATATTTTGATGGTAGCAACTATGCCTTTTGGAAGGTGCGGATGAGAGCATTTCTATGTTCAATAGATGAGGCTGTTTGGGATGCCGTTGAAATAGGTTGGACAAAGCCGGAGGCAGCCAAATCTACATGGGATAAGGCAACCCTCGCGGTGTCAAATGCTAATAGCAAAGCACTTAACGCTATTTTTTGTGGCATGTCTCCAGATGAGTTCCACTGGATTTCTTACGTTACCATTGCCAAGAAGGCATGACAGATATTGGAGACCACGTACAAGGGAACGAAGAAAGTTAAAGACACCAAGTTGCAAATGTTGACCACTTGGTTTGAGGAGCTAAAAATGAGTGAGGATGAATCTTTTGACTCTTTCTATAGCTGAATGATGGCTATCACTTTGGGTCTAAAATCTTCAATTAAAGATCTATGAATCTTCCTAACAATTTTAGGTTGATCATAAATTTCACCTAAGTTGTAAGCAGAATTAACAACATCATTGAGTTTAGCATAGAATTCATCAAAAAACTCATCATCAGACATCCTAATGCTTTCAAATATAGAAGTTAATTGCTGCAACTTATTAATTTTAACAGCCTTTGTGCCTTTATGCACAGTTTGGAGGATATTCCAAGCAGTATGAGTACCCTTAACATTAGAAATTCTCTTAAATTCCTCCATAGAAACAGCGTTAAAGATGGCATTCATAACTTTGCTATTGAACGCGGCTGCTTCTTTTTGAGAAGTTTGCCACTCACTAACAGGAGTAGTGGGCTTCTCCCATCCATATTCAATGGAGTTTTAGACTCTCTCATCAATAGATTTCAGGAAAACTTTCATCCTTACTTTCCAATAAGTATAATTATTCCCATCAAAGTGAGGTGGAATAACAAGGGAGTGACCGTATTCCATGACAATAGGGGTCAAGGATCAGTTCAGAGATCAAAAGATTTTCAACAAAAAGAGCAACCTGCTCTGATACCACTTGTATATTTTTAGACCCCTTAAAACACAACTGAATTAACCTAGTAAATTAGCTAAGTGATTACTTAGTCCAAATTTCAGATCTAAGTTAATACAATCATATAATCATATCAATGTAAAGTGCGGAATATAAAGAACACAAAGATATGATGACCCAGGAAACCAAACCGGTAAACCTTAACCTAGCTATCCTTAAGGTAAACTTAAATCCATTATGAAAGAATCGAAGTTGTATAATAGGACTTAGACCATTAACATCCTATTGTTACCTACCAGTAAAAACTTACTGACATGACTAAGTGCAAGTTTTGAGACCACAGACTCATTCTTTCTTGGATTCTCTAGCAAATACAAGCACACCCGCTTGTGTTTTTTTAAACTCTTTAATGTAGCAACTGAATCGATTACCAAGTTCTTGACATAGTCTTGAATCTTGGAAACTGTAAATATGTGTGAAGACAACCACCTCTTGATCTCACAAAAGATTCACACATACAATATAATGGACAACAAAAAACGTGACTAGGGTTTTCCCTTTTATATTTAAGACAAAACATAAAACCCTACACGTCAAACGGGCTTGGGTTGAGTTAGAAAATTCTGCAGAAAAATATTCTACCCATGTTTTGATCGATCGAGTCTAATTCTCGATCAATCAAGCCAAACAGAATTGCACAATAAATTCTGCAGTAACTCGATTCCAACTTTACATAAAACGTATATACTTTGAGCAAGTCTAAACAAGACTAAAACCTGTTTTAATCATGGTTTGCCAATAATACAAATTAGAGTTCTAATACATTAGTTCCTAATCCTTAGAACCTAACATGTAGGATACTCCTGTTTCATGTGATCGAAACCTTGACACCCAAAGCACTTAGGTCCTACGGGAACAATGTACTAACCGCCATCCCTAGCATCCTTCTTCCCTTTGTCTTGACTCTTGAATTGGGAAGAACTGGATTGCCTACGGTCCTTGTTGAGGCCCTTCCCATTGGTATTCTTCATGAACTTCTTGAATTGCCTGGTGATGTAGGACTTCATCTTAGAATCTTCATTGTCTGAAGACTCATCCATGTCACTACTTTTAGCCTTCAAGGCCATGCTCTTGCTCTTGCTTGACTTACCAATCCTTGTTAACTCTAGCTCATAAGTTTACAAATTACCAACCAACTCTGTCAAAGGAATCTTGTCAATGTCCATTGATTCCTCGATCGCTGTAATCTTGGCATGGAATCTCTCAGGCAGAGATCTGAGCACCTTTCTCACAATCTTGGGTTCAAGGATGGTTTCCCCAAGATTGAAAGCTGAGTTCACTATGTCCTTGAGCTTGGCATAGAACTCATCGAACGACTTATCCTCCTCTATCTTAATCTCTTCGAAGCTTGTAATGAGTTTCTGAAGTTTCAAATCCTTGACAGCCTTAGTTCCTTCGTAGGTTGTCTGGAGGATGGTCCATGCCTCCTTTGCAGTTTCAGTGGAGGATATCTTCTTGAATTCCTCATTAGTGACTGCACTGAACAAAGCATTCAATGCCCCACTATTGAAGTTTGTTGTCTTGATCTTGGCTTCATCCCAATCGGCTGGCGCTTCCTTTGGCTTGGTCCAGCCTATCTCAACAGCTTGCCACACCTTCTCATCTAGAGACTGCAAAAAAAACTCTCATGCGTACTTCCCAGTATGCATAGTTAGTGCCATCAAATAAAGAATGTATGATTAAAGACTGTCCTCTATCCATGACAACAGGGGTTAATGGATCAACACAACAAAGATTAAAATCTAATCAGAGTGTGCCTGCTTTGATACCACTTGATAGGCCAAAAATGAATTGACCACTTGTGATAAATTAATTAATTAATTAGCCAAGTTTATTAATTAATCAAATTAACATGCAAATGCGTGGTAGCATAAACAAATCACCAATAAACATTTCTCTCTCCGACGTCGTTTGGAAGAACCTCGGTGGTCGCTTGATCGGTCTATCGTGGAGTGAGGATCATACTTTGGTCTGTATCGTTCAGAGGGAGGGATTGCTGAGATTTTATTGCTAGCTTTTTTATCTTTGAATTTTTATGGTTGCTGGTTTTTTTTGTTTGGGGTTTATTGCTGAGATTTTATTGCTAGTTTTTTGTTTAGGGTTTATTGATGAGATTTTATTGCGATGGTGGCAAAAATTTTCTGGCGTTATTTGTGGGTCCGGCGTGTGGCTGGTGGCTGGGTTGCTGGCCAGTAGGTATGGCTGAATTGGGTATGTGTTTGATATGGATGGTGGCTGAATTTTATCTCTGCTCTTTCTTTCTTTGTGAGTATGGCTGAATTGGCATGGGGGAGAAAAAAAAATGAAGGCTTTTTTTCAAGTTTCAGCAAGGCGTGTATTGTTGGGTGGTTGTTCTGGGTTTAGGTTGGTGGTGGGTGGATGAGAAAGAGAGAAAAATAGAGTGAGGGAGAATAGAGATGAAGAGAGAAGAGAGAGTTATTTGTTTATATTATTTTATTCTGTAATTTATCTTATTTTAATATATCATAGGTAAAAATAGAAATTGGGATGTTAGGTGTATTGTAAAATGATATTGTATAATTGATAAAGTAATTTTTTGAGATGGTAAAATAGGATAGGATGAAATTTCCAACTGTGGATGCTCAAAGAGCTCAAATCCTAAAAATATTATTGGAAAAATTAACTGGAAAAAGTTAATGGATATTTTTACAAATTTTTTATTAAAAAAAAAAAAAAAACAAACAAACATAATTGAGTCTACATTTTTATTTATTTATTTATTTCATAAAGATAATATCAAAATTTTACTACAATAATAAATGCTCGATAATATCTATGGTTACTCTTTTCATATAGTCTATTTGGATAAAACTTATTTTGCTGAAATTGAAAACTGAAAACTGAAAATACTGTAGTAAAATAATTTTTAAATGTGTGAATAGTTCCGTGGGACCTATTTTTAATAAAAAAATTACTGAAAAGTATAATTTGTGGATCCGTAAATAGTATACAGATATACTGTTCACGATAAAAAAAGTCAACATTTACGATTACTATTCAATAAACAGTATATAAACAATAACTATATTACTCCAAAACGTATGGAAAAGAAAAAAAAGAACGAAAACGCAACTTTATAAACGCAGACTAGCTTCAGTGGAATCCAAATGGACACATAATAGTCGACGTCTGTTTTGGTCACACTGCTGTTTTCATCCCCACAGTCATCTGACCCCATCGGTAACAACGACACAGCACTAAAGGTTTTTTTGGCAGAATTGGTTGACGTGTTGACTTGCAAGTTGTGCATCTGTTGTGCCACTTAAAGTGGCACAAGACTTATTCCGTTAGTTAAGAGACGCCCTCATCCTAAAGGCAAACTGTACATCTTCATTGCTCGTACCTATCCTCTAACAAGAACCTAATCCCATTCATACTCATCAAAACATGTACTGATACAATAAAAAAATCTCTGCATAAATACCGAGAGGAAGAAATTAATTCAACAAAATGACTTCCTTCAATCCCTTCTCTTTTCCCATCTTGTTCCTTTCCATACTCAGCTTCCTCAGCCTAACCTCTCATGCTGCTGACCCAGTTAATCTCAACACCGTATGTGAAAACTCCACTTTCAGCTCCAATAGCCTCTACCAAACCAATATCAAGTCTCTCCTCTCTTCAATCTCCTCCAACACCACTCAAAACCTCGAATTCTACAACGCCACGATTGGCCAAAACACCTCCAACCCTGTTTACGGTCTCTTCAATTGTCGCGGTGATGTAACCTCTCAAGTCTGCCGAGACTGCGTGGTCGCAGCAGTGAAAGAAATAACCAGCAAGTGTTCAAGAGAAAAGGTTGCAATCACATGGTACGATGAGTGCATTTTGCGTTACTCGAATCGGTCTTTCTTTTCACAAGTGGATGAAAAACCAAAGTTCGGTTTGTTAAACACTCAGAATGTTACTGATCAGGCCAAGTTTAATCAATTACTGAACTCTTCGATGATTGAGTTAGCAAATAAAACACCCTCGGGTGTTCCAACAGGTGCTAAAAAGTTTGGGACCAGTCAAGTGAACATATCTGCTTTTCAAACACTGTACAACCTTGTACAGTGTACACCGGACCTGTCCAGCGCCAATTGTAGTAGATGTCTTTTGGATGCTATAAAGCTTCTTCCCTGGTGTTGTAGTGGAAAACAAGGGGGTAGAGTTGTTTTTCCCAGTTGCAGCGTTAGGTACGAATTGTACCCTTTTTACCGTATGGTAGCCACTGCACCAACACCTTCACCTGGGGTTCAATCTTCACCACCTCCAAGTCCAAGTTCCGTGAGTGGACCAAAAGGTAAGGTGGTTCACCCATTAATCCCATTTGAACTCTTTTTCATTCTTGATTAGTATTAGTTAATGCTATTTGGTGGCGTTGACTTATGTCAACATTTCACAGCTTGCTTTTTGGAAGAGCTTTATCTTATTCATAGTACAGTAGTCTATAATAATATGTATTCTCTATCAGTTAGGTTTTGGTGTGAATCACTCTCTTTATCTTTAAGAAATATGGAATAATTAAGTACAATGTGATGATCGTGCCCATGAGTGGTTGCAATTATGACTGGTACTGATAACATAAACAACAAATTATATCTTTAAAATAAGCAAGTGTTTCTGTATTTCGACATTTGATTATAGAGTCCATTATACTATTGTAGGTTCTGGACCCCGCCAATATGTGTATTCTATATAGCAGATCAGTTGTACCAAAATTCAACAACAGACAAACGAGGAAAAATTGAAGTGAAAGTTGACTTGATATGATAAATTGAATTACATAATGTTTCATGAATTCAAATCCTCTTTATTTGGACAAACTTCTATTTACTCTAAATTAAAAAATAAAAATTGACAAGGTTGAATACTAAAATGTTTAGTTCATGAGTATTAGTTGTTTTTATTTTAACCTACGGTTACATTCTTTTTATGTGTTTTTGTGATTCTTAGTGGTTGATGGTCTTTTGGACCATTTCCTCTGTTCCGTAGTGCACAACTTGATTTACCTTAAAAAAAAAAAAAAAAAAAAAAAAAAAACAAAATAAAAAACAAAATAAAATGCGTGTGCCCACATGGTACTTGAAGAGGAGGGAGGGAATAGGAATATATACTCCTACCTGCTCTTATATTGTGATAAACTACCACATGTTTTAGAAATTTAAGCTGATAAGAAATGGTGAATCTAGTCACTCAATCATTATTGTGACAATTTATTTCTTATGTACATTTAACTGGAGAATGTAGAATTAAAAAAAAAAAAACTGATCACTATGACTATCAATTATACAGTGCAACTTAATCATTTTCAAGTAAGTGCTTATCATCTCTGACCATTGTATTGTTGAGCATGTCTGAAACATATGGTAATCAACAATGAATTTGAGCTGTACCAAGTGTAATCATACGATGTTGTTTATGCAGATAAAAGCAAACTGTCAACATCAAAACTAGTTGCCATCGTTGCTCCAATTTCTGCTTCTGTGGTTCTATTCGTTGTGGGCTGCTGTTTCCTAATTAGGAGAGGAAAGAAGTACAAAGCTGTAGACGGAGAAAATGGTAATGAATAACAGAATAAGTAAATTGGATATATGCAGTCTTTTATGTCCTCGTGTCCAAATACAATGCTCTTTGGAGTGTAATATCTCACGTATATTCTTTGCATTTGTAGATGCCAATGATATTACAACTGTAGAGTCCTTGCAATTTGATTTTGTTACAATTGAAAGTGCCACAAACAAATTCTCAGAGGATAACAAGCTTGGTGAAGGAGGATTTGGTCAGGTTTACAAGGTATGCAATTAGAATACTTCACTTATTTTATTTTTATTACCATGCTATTTTACAGGGCAGTACTAGGTAAGCATAAAAAATTAAACACATAAAAATATGAGTAATTTAAAGTTCACAACATTTTGATGTTGAAATTTTCAAATTATACAAAGTAAACTATTCTAAGGATTGGTTAAAGTATTTTCTCAGGGTACACTTCCTAATGGACAAGAAATAGCTGTGAAGAGGTTATCAAAAAGCTCAGGACAAGGTGCAGAACAATTTAAGAATGAGGTTGTTGTGGTAGCCCAGCTTCAACACAGAAATTTAGCAAGGCTATTGGGTTTTTGCTTGCAAGGAGAAGAAAAGATACTTGTTTATGAATTTGTGCCCAACAAGAGTCTTGACTATATTCTATATGGTTTGTCCATTTGAATTATGATAACAAAGTAGTAATTAAGAATCATTTGATTAAGCGTTTATTCCTAACATGAAGTAATTTTTGATGAACTTGTAGACCCAAAAAAACAGGGACTACTAGATTGGTCAAGGCGTTACAAGATAATAGGCGGGATTGCTCGGGGAATCCAATATCTACATGAAGATTCTCGACTTCGAATTATACACCGCGATCTCAAAGCTAGCAATGTATTATTGGATGCAGATATGAACCCAAAAATTTCAGATTTTGGCATGGCAAGGATATTTGGAGTTGATCAAACTCAAGGAAACACAAGTAGAATTGTGGGGACATAGTAAGTTCTGAAATTTTTTGCATTACCTCATTTTTGAAATCAGTCAGGAGTCAGCTATGAACTCAACTTAAATAATTAGACTCGTGAGAATAAGGATATTGGCTTCTTATTAACTTTTGTTATGTTCTTGGTGATGCCTTGCAGTGGTTATATGTCTCCAGAGTATGCAATGCATGGAGAATTCTCTGTGAAGTCGGATGTGTATAGCTTTGGTGTCTTGGTTCTAGAGATTATCACTGGCAAGAAGAACAGTAATTTCTATGAATCAGAAGTTGCTGAGGACCTCTTGAGTTATGTAAGTGTGAAATTGATGTTGTAAATATTTTCCCATTTAATGTCTATATCATCTTCTCCAAGTTGCTTAGAAGAGAAGTGTGGCATTCTGAACACAACATGATAAATTGATGCAGGTTTGGATACATTGGAGGGATGGTAGGCCTTTGGAATTGTTGGATCCAGCTTTGGGAGATTCCTTTTCTAGAGATGAAGTCATGAGATGCATCCATATTGGTTTATTATGTGTTCAAGAAGATCCAGCTGACAGACCCACCATGGCGACGATAGTTCTCACACTTACAAGCGGCTCAGTTTCACTGCAAGCACCTCAACAGCCAGCATTTTTTACCAAAACAGACACAAACATCCCAATAAAGGGCCTGGAATCATCAGATCAATCTACGAACAAGTCAATGCCGTGGTCTGTTAATGAAGCATCCATTACTGAATTAGACCCTCGATAGTTATATTTCCAACTTAAGTCTCTGTTTACCAAGTGATGAAGTCTTAAAAAATTGAGTTATGGTTGCATATTACATTTGCTTATGGAATAAAAATTCAATATGTTTAGAGTGCTCAGTAGTTCAGTTCGAACATCTATCCAAATCCTCTGTATGTTTGGTGTATATTATAGTTTTGCTCTGAAGATGAATAAATGGGATGGGCTTCAATTATTTAAGAATGTTGCAATTAAAGTCAATAGTTTCCAAAACTATTTCATTTTGAATCAGTTAAAAACCAACGAGGCTCTTGTAATCTGCAGTCCCATTCTTTTGGCAAATAAAATAACATCAAATAAATATAGTGAAATGAAATAAATACCAGAGCTCAAATATGCAAAAAAATGTTAAATATTGGTAGGCCAAAAATAGATTGACCCTAAATTATCCAAGTTAATTAATTAAGTCAATTTAATATGCAATAGCGTGGTAGTATAAATAAATCATCAAATAACTAAATATAGCGGAAAATAAATTTGACACAAGTGATTTGTTTACGAATAGGGAAAACCACCTAGACAAATCCCTACCGGATGAATTTAAGGTCACCACTACCGAGAATCCACTATTATCAATCACAAGCGGTTACAAGTAAAAAGAATCTCAGTACCCAATACCAACCTACAATTAAACCTTTACCCCAATATCCAATTGGACTTGTATTGTAGTGGCAATCTCTCAATTCAATGCTCGAATCCTAGTATGAGACTAACCAATGATGCATGGATCCCAGTACGTGACTAACACACCAACTTGAGGAAGATGTTGGCTACAAAGTTTTTCAATTCATCCAACAATGAAGATCAGGATACTCCTTGATCACAAAACCCTTAGCGTAAAGACGCAGTAGCTTCTACAGAGAATAAGATGAACTAGAACAATTTATGTCTCTGGTCACAATATGCTTGAATATTTCCTTTGGAATGTTCAATTAGTGTGTAGAACACCTTGAACATTTAGACCCTCAAATTACAAATTACAAATTCAAGCTTATTATTAAACAATGTATGTGTGCAGGATATGAACATAAGTTTAACATAGAATTGATAAAACAATCTAAACCAAATAAAATCACAACCACAGCAAAAATTAAATGGCAAAGATTAAAGGAAGAAAGACGCAAACACAAAGACAACACAGTGATGTGTTATCGAAGAGGAAACTGAAATCCTCGACGTAAAACCTCTCCGCTGGCCTCCAAGCGGTCAATAATCTACTAGAGAATCAAGTTGGGATATATGAACAGCAGAAGACCCTCTGAGCCTAATCTACCCAGTGTACCTAAGCCCTCCAAACTTCTTGCTTCAACAAGGTTACGCCGAACCTTTGTTTTTTTTAACTTACCGGATTCCGCTATAGCCCATAGCATCAACCAATATCAATTGGTCCCTTCCTAACTGCTTCCCAAGCACCAAATAGTCTCCTCACTGATATGGGTATGGTGAGAAAATGTTTTGGCCAATGTACCTCTCAATGATGTAACGATGGAGATAGTGAGAGTAGAGGAATTTGAAGAATCAAAAGATGAAGATTGTGGATGAGTCAATCTTGTTTTTCTTTAAGGTTTTTCTTTCAAAATTCTCTTTGGAAGCTCTCTACATTTCGTGGATATAAGGGGTATTTATACTGGTGTGTGTTTGGAATGTGAAAGGTCAATTTTTCCTAAACAGAGTGGTTTAGCGACTTGGCCTCGCGACTAGATTGAGTCGCGAGTTCAAATCGTGAGCTAATTGCCTGGCCAGCCTGGAACTTTTGTCTTGTAGTGCAACAGCTGGCGCGACTTTAGCTCATCTGCATGCTTCACACAGGTGCCTCTTTTGGCGACTTGCCAGTCGCGAGATCTAGTCACGAGGCCCTGCTAAGTTGCACACTTCTGAGCTTTTCTTCACACTCTCACACACACTACCTTTACATGATTCCCACCTAAATACAGGGTTTCTAAATGCTAAATTACAAGAAAATTTGGCACGGAATAAAGCCAACAAAATGGTTGATTAAATTCAACCTTACAATCTCTCCTTTTGGCTATTCCGTGACAAACCCTAAAACAAACTCTAGACTTACACATAGTAGTTGGGAACAGTTGAACAAAACGCACTCACACCTAACTTTAGAATCTGTGTAGCTCTTGAACCGCAAGTACAAGTATCTCCTGAAAAATCAACAACACAATATGATCATTATATGTAGAAAACTTGTAATGCATATGGAGCATGCACAATGCGATCAAGTAAAATAAAACTAAGCAATAAACCATAGCTTGACCAAAAACGAACAATCACTATAAATAGTGGCCACAATGCTCATTCACACAGGGAATGAACATCCGGACATACAAGCTAATAAGCTCAATGCAAAGTATCATTTACATGTCTAACACTCAACCAATGCAACAACTCAAGGTAATTGTATTAAGGATATAAAATTCAACAAAGGGCACAAGAGTGATGTACTTAAAGAAAATGCATAACATTAATCAACAAGTACTACGCTACAAAGCAAGGATACAAAACAAAATACTAAAATTGAATAAAAAACTTATATATATATATATATATATATATATAAACCAATGATCCAAAAGCTTTTAACCACAAACACTAAAACTATATCCACACAAGCACTGAAATCATATCCAAGAGTTTATAAAAACTGTAAGCAAATAGCTATAAACTAGACTAGCAAAACAAAAGTTTGTTAGGCTATCCAAAAGTATGTGTGAGTGTATGTATCAGCTTCCTTTTGCTCCCCCTGTCACTATGCACATTTCCTTTTTCTTGTGTTGCTCTCCCCCTTACTATATGCTATTTCTCCCTCCTTTTGGCACAAATAGCTAAAGGTTGTCCTCCAGCTTTTATTGAATAGCATCTAACTGTGTCTCAATGGTTGTGAGATGCATTTGAACTTGATTGTTGGTGGAGAAGAGAACTTTTTCAAACTTGGCAATACGCTGATGTAAACTCGTAAACAAAACACCCTACCTGTCATCTTGATGGCTGGATTGTTCATGCTGAGTGCTAGTTGTCTGTGGCACAAGAGTAATGGGAGAAGCAATCTCGATATGCACAAGTGTAGCGGAGCCATGATCGGATGAAGCGGCATGAAGGAAAGGTTCACTCTTAGGTGCTTTAGAGAAGTGACTCTTACTTGCTTAAAGAGATATCATGGATAATGGTAGAAGACGAGTCAATATTTTTCCATCTGTTGGGGGACGAACACCTTTAAGGACCATGATCTTCATAAGAAGACTACAGAAAGGGAGGCATGTTCGTGCTGCTGATCGAGCTACTATTTTCCTAATGGTTTGAAAAATGTGGGCACAAATGTCAATTGGAACTCCAGTGATGAGATCACATAGAAATTGCGCTCTTCCAAGGTTGATGAAAGTGGTGTTCGAGAGTAGGTAGAGGTTGAAGAACATGATCAATTTGAGAGTTGTCAATTCAGGTGCAAACTTTGCAGTGTCTATGGATGTGCCTTTGCTTGAGACCTCATGGTCAGGCTCGAGAACTTGAAGAATGTCTTGTACCTAAAACTATCTATCATCATACAGAGTGAGGTCTACATTTTCCAGTCTAGTGATGCGAAGAACCTTTGCAATGTAGTCTGGATTGATGGTGAACTCTTTTCCTCGTACCCAACACTTCAACTTGACTTCGGTATATCAAGCATTTGAATAGAATTCCTTTACCAATTCATCAATCGGGTCCTCGAAGTTCCTAAACAGATTAGCCCAATCTTTTGCTTCAAATATCCTAGGAATAAATGTAGTTCCCAAGGTATCAAATTTGACCACTCGTTCCACCACAGTAGGAGCTTTCACAAAAATGCTGGAATGTGTTTGTGAATCGAGAGGAGTCCTGAATCTCTCACTGTTTGAGTCTTGAGACGAACGACAAGTCTGTTTCGAAACAGGGGATGATGGAACATCAGTCACAAGCTCTTTTCCTCGAGAGGAATGTCGAGACATTTGCAAAAGAACATACACACAGCAGAGAACCAAGTGCAGAACCACGAGACACAAACATCAACTTAATTAGATCCTAGTTAGTCAATGAAATAAGTGCACATTGATATTTAGAAAGAGATATCACTCAACTACAGTACATGAACCAAGTTAATAGTAAATTACCATGTGCAACATTTGTGCATGTGGTGTGCAAATATGGTGAATGAGTAGGCACAACTAAGTGCAATGTAGGCACAACTAAGTGCAATGTAATCAATGAACACCACAGAGTCACAAGTAACTGTCATTGTGACATTCTACGACAAACATGAAATGCACAACATAGCACAAACATGATATACTACTAAAAAATGAGAAGTATACACAAAAACATGTATATCAAGTATCATATACTCAATGACAGCAATATACATTTAACAAACTCATTAAAATAAACCCAACCCATATTTGAAACTCAGTATTTTCAAAATTCAACATCAACTCAAAAATCAAAGAAATCAAGGCAAGAAACATGAAATACTTAGTGAGAATAAGAAAACCCATACCTTTTTTTTGAAGATTGAAGTAGAAATGATGAACAACAATGGTGGTTTTTCGAGAGTGACACGGTGAGTTTGAGAGTGATAAACGGGGAAGACAATGAACAGTCACAAATGTTCAAGGGAAAATTGAAAAGTTTTTAAAAACTGTCCAATATACGTAAAACACGCATTTTTTGCGACTGAACCAAGTCGCGGACAAGTCGCCAAACACCTTGTGACAAAAATTTGAAAAATTTGTCTAAGTGTTTTTCGTGACTAGAAGGTCCACCCACGAGAAAGTCGCGAAGGGAGCCGTGAAAACTTCTAAGTAAGCTCACAACTAAAGCTTCTTCCCGCAAACAAGTTGCCAAACCGAATTGTGAGAACTTCCAAAACCCATATTTTTGAAAAAAATTTCTAAGTATTTTTCGCGACTGGGACATTGACCCGCCAGTGAGTCGCGTAAACATATTGAGTAAGCTCGCGACTGGGGGCATGCGACTAGTCCCACAACCAAGTCACCAGAATAGGGCAACACTGTTTTTGAAATTTTTGACATTTTTGCAAAAAATAAAACACTTTCCAAAAAAAATTAAAACACTTAAAAATCATTTTGTGTTTGATCAACAAAAATATTGAAAGGGCTAGTGAAGGCCCAATGGAAAAAAAGCCACAAAAGGTTAATGAAGCTATTAATGGGCTGGAATATAGCCAAATATGTAAGAAAAGTGGAAACAAAAGGAAATTGGATATTGAAGAAGGCCCATTTTTGGAGAAGCCAATGAAACTAATCAAAGTAGGATCTGGCCTACTTAAAATCAATTCTCACTCTCAACCTCCAAGATCCTACGGAAATGTCAGACCAATAAGAAAGAAAAAGCTCAAGGCGCTGGCTAGAGAAAGATATGACGGAGACAATCAAAGCATGACACAGGAGGTAAGATCTCTTGATGATGTTAGTGTGTATTCTACTTCCACCCTCGAATCCAAAATGGCTGAGGAGGCGGGCCTTACCATGCCCCCATCCTAGCCATGATTGTCTTAGCATGGAATTGTCGAGGTTTGGCTCGAGCTTCAACAAAAAGATCTTTAAGAGCTATAATAAGGGATATTTGCCCAGATGTGATTTTCTTGTCTGAAACAAAAATTCCCACTAGTAATGCTAGAAAATTTTTGGGGAGTATGGGGTTCTATAATCTGGATTTTGTGGATCTAAAAGGAAAAAAAGGTGGATTGATTGTTGGCTGGAAATTAGGAGCGGATATGGAAGTGACGTTGAAAAGCAAGAAAATAATCAACAGTCTTGTTTTTTCGGACCCAGTAAATGAACCATGGCTTCTTTCTCTAGTTTATGGGCCCCTAATTTTTAGTGAAAAATGTCAGTTCTGGGAATCAATAAGCAAAATGAGGGAGGTTTTCAATGGAGCTTGGCTTTGTATGGGTGATTTTAATCAAGTCTGGTCCCAAGCTGATAAATTAGGAGGAACGCCAATTGCTGATTCTTCTAGTGGAGGCCCTAAATCAGTAATAGAGGAAAATGGGCTCATTGATATGATGTTCTCAGGTAATCCATTTATGTGGTCAAATAAGAGGGAAGGTCTAGCTAATATCAAAGAGAGACTGGATAGAGCCTTTGCAAATGACAGATGGAGATTTTTGTTCCCAAGAGTGACTGTCTATCACTTTCCTGCCTCAACTTCAGATCATTCGCCGATAATATTATTTACTAAAGGAGAGCAAAAGAATCTCAAAAGACCTTTCAAATTTGAGGAAGCCTGGACTCGTGATAAAAGCAAATTTTTTTTTTTTTTTTTTTTTTTTTTTTTTTTGTGTGTGTGTGTGTGTGTGTGTGTGTATGTGTGTGTGTGTGTGTGTGTGGTAGAGAAGGCTTGGAGGAAAGGCCAATAGGGAACCCCAATGTATAAAGTTTGTAGAGAGATCAAGGAGACAAAAGAAGAATTCAAAAGGTGGAGTCGTGAATGGTTTGGTAATATACAAACCAGAATATGTGAATGCTGGGATCAATTAAAAGAATTTCAAAATGTTGAGCCCATTGAAGAAAACTTGAGAGCTAAAGCTAGTGTTTGTGTAGACCTCTAGGAATGGCTTAGAAGGGAGGAGTTATTGTGGAAGAATAAATCTAGGAACAAATGGCTTACCACAACTAATCTGAACACTAAATATTTTCACTTGTCCACAATTATCAGAAGAAGAAGGAACACCATTGATTTCCTCAAAAACCAACAAGGCCGATGGATAATAAGGAGACAACAAATTGGCCAGTGCTTTGTGGATTATTTTATCAACCTATTCTCTATTTCTAACCCCCCCTGTTCCAAATGATTTGGAAAACTCATCTCTCCAAGTCTGTCAGAAGAGGAGGTGGAGATGTTAGCTTGTATGCCATCAGCAGAAGAGATTAAGAATGCTCTTTTCAGTCTAGGCTCTTATAAGGCCCCAGGCCCTGATAGTATGTCAGCTTTTTTTTTTAAAAATGTTATTGGAATGTTATAGGGGGTGAAATTGTAGAAGCAGTAAATAGTTTCTTTACTAAGGGATATATTCTTAAGGAAATCAATCACACTTTTATAGCATTGATCCCTAAAGGTAGTAATGCAGCATCAGTGAACCAATTCCGGCCAATAAGTTTTTGCAATGTTCTTTATAAGATTATTTCAAAGCTTTTAGCGAATAGACTCAAAAAAGTTTTGCACAAATTGTTCTCCCCTTGGCAAACGGCCTTTGTTCCTGGGAGGAAAATACAAGAAAACACTTTCTTGGCTCAAGAAATTATCCATGAGATGAAGAAGAAAAAAGGGAAATCAGGTTGGATGGGACTTAAAATTGATATGGAGAAGGCATATGACAGAATAGAGTGGTCTTTTCTCATGATGGTGATGACAAACTTTGGCTTTCCTTAAATCTGGATTCAATGGGTGATGCAGTGTGTTACCACTACTTCTTTCTCTGTTTTAATTAATGGGAGTCCATTTGGGCATTTCAAACCACAAAGAGGACTGAGACAAGGTGATCCTCTTTCACCTTTCCTTTTTGTTCTTGCATCTGAGGTGCTATCAAAACTTATAGAAAGGGAGGCTACTTCTAACAAAATCAATGGTTTTAAATTGGTGAGAGACTTGGCCCCTATTACCCACCTGCAATTTGTAGATGATCTATTCATCTTTACCCAAGCAAATGAGGAGAATATGAACCAGATAAAAGTTTGTCTAGACACTTTTGAAAAGTGGCTTGGACAAAAAGTGAATTTCTTCAAATCTGTAATTATTTTCAGCAAAAATATGTCTCAAGCTTACAAAAGGTGGTTGGCCAATTTGATAGGCATGAATGCCTCAAACAAAAAAGAGAAGTATCTTGGCCTTCCAATGGTTTCGGGTAGAGAAAAGAAGGCTGCAATAGAGGAAATCACAGAAAAGGTGAAACAGAGGCTTCAAGGTTGGAAAATGAAAACTCTTTCCCAAGCCAGAAGAACCACCCTTATATCTTCAGTTGCTGCAGCTATGCCCTCCTCTCAAGCCTCGTCTCTACTCCTCCCCAAAAAGGTATGTGAAAAACTTGATGCCCTTAACATGAATTTTTGGTGGGGTTGTAGTGATGAGAAAAATCATGGGTTCTATCTTAAAAGTTGGGACTCTATATGCACTTTAAAAGCATTGGGTGGTCTTGGGATAAAGAAAACTAAGGACATGAACCGTGCTCTTGTAGCTAAATTAACTTGGGAGGTGGCTAGTAATGCAGAGAAGCTTTGGGTAAAGATGTTTCAGAAGAAATATGTGACGGGTAAGAATTTTATGAAGATGCCTATGCCCAAATCCATCTCTTGGTCATCTTAGAGTATCTTTGGCTACAGAGATGTGGTAAAAAAAGGGCTTTGTCATAAAATTGGGAGTGGGTGGAATACTTGGATTTTGGATGATCCTTGGGTCCCTGAAGAATTAGATTTCACTCCTAAAGTTAAAAGTGGTGTTGTTCCAACTGAGCATTTGGTGGCCAATAGACCAAGACAGTCGCCAATGGGATAGGGGTAAGTTAGTTGAACTCTTTATTCTAGAATTAGTTAATAGGATTCTTGGAATTCATCTATCACACCAAGCCTCACAAGATCAAATATTTTGGTGCCTCTCTCCATCAAGGGAATTTACAGTTAAATCAGCCTACAATATTCTAAGATCAGTAGCTCAAGTCCCCCATCAACATCGAAGTAGTAAAGATTGGAAAGATATTTGGAAGCTCAAAGCAAATGTAAGACTTAAACGTTTGTTGTGGAAAATAGCTTAGGGAGTTCTTCCAACTTGTGTAGTTATAAACAATAGGTTCTCCATTCCCTCTATTGATTGTTGTTTGTGCAAAAATGCCCCGAAAACTCTTGATCACATATTCCTTCAGTGTGACTGGGCATCCCGAATCTGGCTCCTTGCTCCATAGCCTCTTAATCTTCAGAATATGGGTAACATTTCCATCTTTGTCTGGATAAAGATAATTCTAAATCCTAAAGGTCTGCTTGGTCTAGATGATTGTGATGTAAAGTATTTTCAGCTATATGCTCTAATAGTCCTAGACCAAATTTGGATGACAAGGAACAAAACCAAGTTTGAAGGAAAGAGTTCCAATCCTTTGGAGCTTTCTAGACAAATTCTAAGATCATATCAAGAACATAAACAAGCCTGTAAAGACAATCTTCACAGCCCTATAAGGAAAGCAATATGGAAGCCTCCTCCATATGGGTGGGTTAAATTAAATTTTGATATAGCTGTAAGAGAAGAAAAAACTTCTCTAGCTATAGTGGGCAGGGATGATAAAGGAGAACTGTTGTTTGCTTAGGCAAAACAAATTGAACCAGGTAGTCCTCTAGTGGATGAAGCTAAGGTAGCACTTTGTGCCATTAAGAGAGCCATTGAAAATGGGTTTTCTAAAATCATAATGGAAGGTGATTCTTGGAATGTGATAGATCCTTTGAGTAATGCAGGAAAGACACCTCACTGGAGTATTGTAGAGGTGGTTATAGATATTTTGTATTTTGTAAAGTGTTTTGATGCTATTATATTTTCTTTTCTGTACAGAGAGGGAAATGTTTCAGACCATCTTTTAGCCTAATGAGCGAGTTTTGTTAATTGGGTAGGGCCAATTCCCATCTCTAAGGTCCCTCTCCTAGTTTCTGAGACTGTGGAGAGAGATGGTTTCAGACCCTCCCGTCTTTTGTACTCCGTTATTCATAGATAAAATAGTTATTCAGCAAAAAAAAAAAAAAAAAAAAAAAAAAGAAAAAGAAGAAGAAAGAAGAAGAGGATAAATCCTTGGAAAAAGGAGAAAGAGGAGTATATTGAAAACTTTGGGTTTCATCGGTTCCGAAAGGGTAAATTCCAAATTCATTCATAATAATCTATTACTCAAATAATATTTTCTTTATTAATTATTGTCTTATATCAGAATAAAAAAAATATTAAGGAAAAAGAAAGCACTACTCATCAACAGTGACTTCTGTAGGCCAGTTGCTTTTGTTTGACTTGCCTCTGGAGTCTGGAGACGCCACCTGAACTACTCATCAATCACCCATATTCTCATATTATTTCTTATCCAACTTACCCAAAAAATAAATTGAAACAAACATGAAATTGAACAAATGCTAGGTCACCTTGCAATTGAGGTAACCAAAATGTATTCTTTCAAATTTCCCAGACTCCTTTTGTGTCTTTGGCTAATTACCTTGCTTAGCCTTATCAGTAGTACAGAATCGGCACCCACTTACAGCGCTCACTACTGCTTCAACACAACCTTGTTCACCGCCAACGGTACCTACCAAACCAACCTCAACCTCGTCCTCTCTTCTCTTACCTCAAACTCCACAGACAACAATGGATTCCACAACGCCTCAGCTGGAGGGAACACTCCTGACGAAAATGTGGTCTCTGGTCTCTTCCTCTGTCGTGGCGACGTCAACACCACAGTCTGTCAAGACTGCGTTGCCGCTGCAAAACAAGAGCTATTACGGCGGTGTCCTCTAAACAAAGCCGCTATAATATGGTACGACGAGTGCCTTTTGCGTTACTCAAACGAATCCATCTTTGCCACCATCAACGAAGTGCCTGGGATTGACTTGGTCAGTACGGATAATATCGCAGAGGCAGAGACTGATCGGTTTAACGCTGTGTTGGCCAACGCGATGAACTCTTTGGCGACGAAAGCGTCGAACTCTGACTCGGGCAAGAAGTTTGCGACGGAGGAAGATGAGGTTACGAGTTCAAAGAAGCTGTACAGTCTCGGGCAGTGCACGCCGGACTTGACTGTCTGATTGCTATAGGTGTTTTCGAAGTGCCATAGGAGCTCTTCCTATGTGTTGTAATGGAAAACAAGGTGGAAGAGTTCTGCTCCCAAGTTGTAACATCAGATATGAAGTGTACCCATTTTACAACATCACATCTGCTTCGCCTATACTTCCTCCGCTTGCTCCACCAGGTACGCTAAAAAAGAACATTTTATTTTTTTTCCAGATCTGTTATTCTTGACAATTTCAGACCCTATGTGGCCTTAATTGGCTCTTGCAGTTGAGAGATGGTCCTGTCTCGATCTACTGCTATTGAAGATAGTTTATTTATTTATTTAAATTTTAAACAATTATCTTGGATGTCCAGAATTATTAATTTGTGTAGTCTTACTGTCTTACAAACTGAGTAAATACAGGAGGAATCCTGACATGACACCCATGATACTAGATTGAGGTTTTGATGCATCTAATGCTAAGAGTTATTAATAGACAAAATAGAAATCTTATTGATTAAATTCCTGGTTTGTTGCTATAATATAAAATAACCAGAGTTTAGAAAAGAAGAAGATGTAATTGGGACAATTTTTATTGGTCTTTTTTCCTGCTTCATTCTTTAACTATTACTAATTGGTTGGGCTGTCACTGACATATCATTTGTCTAGTTTATTATTACTAATTATATATATAATGTTATTTTTAATACTAAAGGATCACGATGAGCTGTCTTACTTTCTAAAGTAAATGATGCATATCGATGTGTGCAGGAGAAAAAAAATTGTCATCGATAACAATTGTTGCCATTGTTATCCCAATTGCTGTTTCCGTGGTTCTTCTCTTCATTGGCTGTTGCTTCTTTTGTCGGAGAGCAAGGAAGAAGTACAATACTTTACCAGAGGAAAATGGTGAAGAATAAAAGATTATTATTTGAATACTTTGTTTTTTGGTCTTTGTGGTATAAACAATTTGCAATTGGAATTTTTTTTTTTTAAATCATTATATTTACTGCTTTGTTGTCTAGGTGGAGTCGAAATTACAAATGTAGAGTCCTTGCAGTTTGACTTAGATATCATTGAAGCTGCCACAAACAAGTTCTCCGAGGATAATAAGATAGGTGAAGGAGGATTTGGTGCCGTTTACAAGGTAAAAATTAAGTTAATACCGAAGGTCAATGAGAGTTGTATGCACACAAAAGATTGTTTAATCTTGGTTCAAATATATTTACAGGGTACGCTTCCCAATGGACAATATATAGCTGTGAAAAGATTATTGGTAAGATCTGGACAGGGTGCAGTAGAATTTAAGAATGAGGTTGTATTGGTAGCCAAGCTTCAACACAGAAATCTAGTGAGACTATTAGGATTTTGCTTGGGAGGAGAAGAGAAGATACTTGTCTATGAATATGTTCCCAACAAAAGCCTTGATTACTTTCTATTTGGTTAGGCCCATCTGAACTTATATCCAATTATTTTTTTCTTTCTTGTTTAATGTCTCTAAGGTATGTATGGTTACTGCCTTGCTGGTTAGTATCAGAGTACATGATACTGATCACTTACATATCCTTCAAAATTCACTTGTCTTGAACTTCTCACAAAGTAAATCAGTGCCAAGGAGCAGAAATTCTGAGAGATAAAATTTTGTTTTTGAATTGAATCAGAATATTTCCTTGTCCATTTGAATCTCATTTCTAACTTGTGTATTTAATTATGACAAAATTACAGAGCCATCAAAGCAAGGAGAATTGGATTGGTCAAAACGTTATAAGATTAAAGAAGGAATTGCCCGAGGGATTCTTTATCTTCATGAAGATTCTCGACTTAGAATTATTCATCGTGATATCAAGGCTAGCAATGTTTTGTTAGATGACAATATGAACCCAAAAATTTCAGATTTTGGCATGGCAAGGATATTTGTAGTAGATCAAACTCAAGCCAATACAAATAGAATTGTTGGAACATTGTAAGTTCTTAATCACAAATTTATTTATTTCTTATAACATGTGAGAGTTACAGAAATGAAAAACAGATATACTTTAACACCATCAGTTCATGCTCTGCCTTGTGTAAATGGCAATTCTGTGTGAGGGATTATCTTAGGAGATTGATTAGCCTGAGATATTCCAAAATTTACAGATATGATACTATGATTGACCTTCTAAAAATTACTTCTTTTATTTTACTCAAGCTGTTTTTTTATGATTTTTGATTGTAGTGGTTATATGTCTCCGGAGTATGCTATGCATGGACGATATTCTGTAAAGTCCGATGTGTTTAGCTTTGGAGTCTTAGTTCTAGAGATTATAAGTGGCAAAAAGAATACCCATTTCTATCAATCAGAACTTGCTGAAGACCTATTGAGTTATGTAAGTATGAATAAGATATTTTAAATTTGTCACTTTTACAATGAAATTAATTTTCTCCGTTTGTGAGGAAGAAGATGAACTTGATGAACTTCACATTTTTAACGAGTTTCTGCAGGCTTGGAAACAATGGAGGAATGGAACACCCTTGGAATTGTTGGATACCACTTTGAGAAATTCTTATTCAAGAAATGAGGTTATTAGGTGCATCCATATTGGCTTGTTGTGCGTTCAAGAAAATCCTGCAAATCGACCTACAATGGCAACAATAGCTCTCATGCTTAACAGTTATTCTGTTATGCTACCATTACCTCAGCAACCGGCATTTTTGCATCGAAGCAGAGCGAAGCTAAACAAGCCAATAACGGAGCTTGAGTCTGATCAACATACAAGCCAATCAAATGGATGGTCTGTTAATGAAGCATCATTCACTGAATTATATCCTCGATAGTTTGACTAGACAAGATGCTTTCCAAAATCAGTATGTATTAGTGAATGGTGGAACTTCTATTCCAGTTCTCAGATAGCCCTTGTTTGTGGACTGAAAACTGTAAACAATCATAAATATAAGTTCCCTGTCAATTAGAACTGACATCAGTACGATATCAAAGTTGAGTGTCAATTGTATTTTTCATATGGTTGGTTAATTTTGGATGGGGGTGAATGGCACTTTCTCAATATTCCATTCTCATCATGGTGGAGGATGAGGTATTTTAACTGGTCTCTTATGAAATCGACCTGCTATCACATCATATTATAATAAACATTTAAAAAAAAAAAAAAGAAATTTGATGGTGACTGAGAAATTTCTAAGGCACCTTATAATGAATGTTTTATAATCTTTGCATTATTATTATTATTTTTTTAAGAGGAATTCTGTTTATACATCTGGTCTCTGAGATATTTGTCACAAGAAGACAAGTATTTTGAGGTATAGGTGCCCATACTCATTTTCATTTTCATTTATCATTTATTAGTGAGGTGTTATGGATAACTCCAGTATTTTTTTTGTTTTTTGTTTTTTGAGAAGCTGAAGAACACCGTTTGAGTGGCAAAATTATTTTCTCCAAATGACTTCTAGTAAAGCCTTACCCACTGCGCGACTGTAAACACCAATTTTTACTTTTGTGAACCTTTGGTCTAAGATCAAATTGTATAAGGAGAAATTATTAGTTCAAGACAATATCTATGTAAATGTGTGAGTGAGCTTTCTAATCAGTATTGTGAGGTCGGAGAATTTATGACCCCAGCCCACTTTACATTAGGGCCTAAGGTCCGAGTCGAGGAGAGATATTGCCGAGCACATACAATGAAAATCTGGATGGCCTAGGGATATAGTCGAGGACGATTTTGTCCTCGGCATCCTAGAGCGCTCCTAAAAAAAAGGACGAGCACAGTGTAGGAGCTACCCAAGTAAAAGGCTGCCAATTCTACAATTAAGTACTCTGCACCTGACAGGTCCATACCCTTCACCATACTCTTTAACTTTTATAACCACCCCCAACTACTTTGGGTATGGGCTGAAAAGACAAGTATCAGCCCTAAAAAGCGAAACCTACATATGGACGCATAAGAGAGGGGAAAAACTAATATAAAAGGAAGGGGAAGCAACCAAAGAGAGGGGGGGACAGATCGTCTCCAGGACCATGGAGCCTTGAAAAAGGAGAGTAATAAGAACCTGAAACTCCTCGGACGAGGTCTAAAGGACCGGAGCCACTCAAGCTGTACCGGGCAAATCTTATTAGACACGCTAGGTTTACCCTTGTGCAGTTACTAATAACACTATGACCAACCACAGTCCGGTAACCAAGGCCTTGCCTTTTCGCCCACTCTCTACAAATTTTATTGTTTGGGCCTTTAACTTTTGAACCCAACATACCAATTTGGGGTCGTTACAAAATAAGTCCTTACAAGTATAATAATTAAAAAATTACTATGTAATGTTATATTTACATAAATAATAGCATTTTATTAGTTGGAAAGTTAGAGAAAATTGTGTTAGCAATCATTATGATGGACCTAATAATTTCTCCTTACAGAGTATACTTGTTGTTTTTGTGCCTTTTTGGCCTAAGAAGCCAATGCATAGAATTTTATGGCCTTTTTTTTCTAATACTAGAACTTCTCCTTTCTCCTAGGCTCAGAAATGGGAACTATCCAAGATGAACTTTATTATTGTCTCATATTAGAAAAAAAAATATATATTAGAGAAAAAAGAAAGCACTATTATTAGGTTGGAAATAGATAGGATTTCCTTGACTTCTTTCTCCAATTAAAGTGACTTAGGTTAAATATATTAGCATTGATGTGTATATCTTGTTGTATATGCTAGAGTAGATGCAAAAGAGAAAGCATAAAATAGGAAAACAATAATACGGGGTTACGTGTTTCAGCCTTGATAGGCTACATCTACATAGAAAATTCTTAAGAGTTATATCTTTATTATGTAAGAGTGTAGTATAAAGTCTGTGTTACAATAAACCATAAAATGAGTATATAGAGGAGATTAAACCTTATATCTCTAACATCCTCCCAAACTCAAAGTGGAAGCTTGATGAAGGGTTAAAATTGAATAAACATGAAAAGATTCCTTGAAGATACCTTGAAGAATTCCCTTAAAGAAACTATAATAAAGAATATGCCAATTCAACTATTTTGAAATTGCAAATGAATAAACAGCATCCAAAATTAGAATCCACGCAAGGGCAAGGTTTTTAGACCTGGACCATTCATTGAACCATAAAAGAAAGATGTTCAAGGTTTTTAAGATCAAATCGAGGTTGAACTGGGATCGAACCGTGATGACGTCATAATTAAGTTATTATGTAACTTAAGTTATTATATCATAACTTTCAGTTAAGTTATGATATTTTTTTCATTTTAACCCATTATTATATCTTGGATATTTTTTCCTAATCAGCTCGAATCAAATTGGTTCAACTCACTCAAAAGTTCTCAACATGCTTTTAGCAATTTCATATTTTGCACGTGTAATGGAAATGCTTTTTGGGCTAAGCAAAGAAACATTGGGCCTTGTGATTTAACTTAAAAAAAAAAAAAAGCAAAGTTGTTGTAATTGTTAGGTTCTTTGGGCCCAACATAAATAGCCCATTAGACAATAGTTGTGAATTGATGTGATGATACACCAGGAACCTTCATTCTTCTTCAATAGTACACTAACTAGCACAGCACTTGGAGTCTCTTGTTTCGGTAGGCAGACAGACCAATAAAGCAAATAAATAAAAGTAAATAGTATTAATATAAAATGAAAGTGCTCAACTTCCAAGAATGCGTTGGCAGCACCTCCTCCATGCAAAGTGCTTCAAAGTTGGCATTTTACGGTTCAAAACTTCTCTTTACTTCTTTCTTTGAAAGTTTCAAATGCAGTGCTTTCTATTCTTGTCTTCACTGAGCATCCTCCGCCGTGTGCTTGTGAATTTTCTGTTCTTTTCTTCCTTCTTCACCCCCCCCCCCCTCTTATTTTTGGGTCAACAACTTCTTTCATTTTCTCTATCTCATGTTGGCCTCTCTTCTCTATCACTTGAGAAAAAAGATCCAAACTTTATGGAGAGACACAAAATGGAAGATCTGAAAGCGGAAAAAGAAAAATGCAAAGTGTAAAAAACTATTTGGATTATATATTTTCATAACTCAATTCTCAGTTTTCATAACTCATAACTAAAAA
Organism: Quercus lobata; assembly: GCF_001633185.2. Taxonomy (NCBI): domain Eukaryota; kingdom Viridiplantae; phylum Streptophyta; class Magnoliopsida; order Fagales; family Fagaceae; genus Quercus; species Quercus lobata. The sequence goes on from NC_044908.1 coordinate 76,075,005, forward strand.
ATGGTGAGACCTATAACAAAAAGATTATTTGGCAAACAATAATTCTGTTTCCATCACTCAATTATTTGATTTTTGAGTTATGAGTTATGGAAACTGAAAACATATTTTGGTTGTTTTCAGTTTCTATAACTCATAACTCAATAACATTTTTATAATTAAACACACATAAGGGATCCACAAACAGTACTCAACCACAACTTTTAACCTTTGACTTTTTTTTCCCTTTCTTCTCTGGGTTGGCTGTTCGGTTTGAGTTTCTTCTTCTTCTTTTTTTTTTTTTTTTTTTTTTTTTTTTTTTTTTTTTCACTGGTTCGGTCTTTTTTTTTTTTTTTTTTCCCTTAGGTTGGCTGTTTGGTCTGGGTTTCTTCTTTTTTTTTTTCATTGGTTCGGTCTGTTCTGTTCTTTTTTTTTTTTTTTTTTTTTTTTTCACTAGGTTCGGTGAGTCTGGGTATTGAAGAAAAAAGAAGAAGAAAAAGCTGCACCAGTGATAGGTATGAGACCCACAAATAGTGTGAAAAATATTGAGTGATGAAAAGTGAGTGATGGTGCCAAATAACCTTGGTATTTAGAGTGATGAGTGATGAGTGATAAGTGACGAAAATTGAGTGACAAAAAAATGGTGGCCAAACAACCTCTAATAGTCTAATAGAGAGACACGCAAGAAGAAGGAGGTTCAACAATTTAAATTTTTTTTTTTTTTATTGCTTTGATCTGAATTGTGAAAACCGTGAACGGTTTTTAGACCCGATTGGTTCAAGCACAATTCGAACGATTTCATGCTTTTTATGCATAGAATGATTTTTAGGATTAAAAGAACCGGATTGATGAGAGGCTCACGGTTACGTCCGGTCTGGGTCTAAAAACCATACCCAAAAATTGAGCAAGATAGATCATTTTGGAAAATTTGACTCTTGGTCAAATGCTCCAAAAATAAGTTAAAATCAACGGTCAAAAACTTATGGCCGACAAGTCAACGAGGAACAGTCAAGTTCCTTTTGTTCACTTGCGTCCAGAGACCCCACCCGCACTTTTTTTTTTTGATCCTTATCATATTACCGAATCTTTTATCTTTATGACTTTATTCCATTGTCCAACTTACCCAAAAAAACAAAAATAATTACACATGAATTTGACCAAATATTGGGTGACCTTGCCATTGTTGTACTTGTAATGAAAATGCGTTCTTTCAAATTTGCCATGCTCCTTTTTTCTCTCTGGGTAGTTACCTTGCTTAGCCTTACCAAAACTGAATCAGCACCCACTTACAGCGCTCACTCTTGCTCAAACTCAACATTCTTCATCGCTAACAGTACCTACCAAACGAACCTCAACCTCGTCCTCTCTTCTCTTAACTCTAACGCCACAAACAACAACAATAATGGATTCTACAACGCCTCAGCTGGAGACAACCCAGCTGACGACGTGGTCTCTGGTCTCTTTCTATGTCGTGGCGACGTCAACACCGCCGTCTGTCAAGACTGCGTCGCCACTGCAAGCAAACACATATTGCGGCGATGCCCTCTTGACAAAGTTGCTATAATATGGTACGACGAGTGCCTTTTGCGTTACTCAAACCAATCCATCTTTGCTACCATCAACGAAGTGCCTGGGGTTTACTTGGTCAGTACGGATAATATTGCAGAGGCAGAGAGTGATCGGTTTAACTATGTATTGGCCAAAGCGATGAATTCTTTGGCGACGAGAGCGTCGAACTCTGATTCGGGTAGGAAGTTTGCGACGGAGGAAGATGAATTCACGAGTTCAAAGTCGCTGTACAGTCTTGGTCAGTGCACGCCGGACTTGACTGTGTCTGATTGCTCTAGGTGTTTTCAAAGTGCCATAGGAGCTCTTCCTACGTGTTGTAATGGAAAACAAGGTGGAAGAGTTCTGCTCCCAAGTTGTAATATTAGATATGAACTGTACCCATTTTACAACATCACATCTGCTTCGCCTATAGTTCCTCCTCTTACTCCTGCAGGTACGGTAATTAAGAACATTATTTTTCCAGATCTTTGAATTTTAGACCATATAATATGTCCAGCTCGATTGGGTTTTACACTAGTGAGAGAAAAAAATTTAGGTAATTTCGGAGTATTATTTCGGGCTCTCACAAAAAGAGTGAGCCCGGCCCACACGAGAGTCACACCATAGACCTCCCCTGTCTCTCTTCTGTTATTGAAGGGTTAGTATTTTTATTTCTATATTTTTAGAGGAAGGTGTCGAGAATTCATTGAGCACCAAACCATTTCAGGAGTGTATAGTTCTCCCTCTTACATACACATATAATCACAAGAAGGAATCTCTGCCCAAATGCTAGATTGAGGTTTTGAATTAAAGACCTTGGGCATCTCATGCTTTATAGAATTATTAATAGATAAAGTAGAAATCATAACCAAAGTTTTTTTTTTTTTTTTTTTTAAAGAAAAAATCTTAATGTTATATCACACTTTCCTTTATTTTTCATTATAAATGATTTTATTGGTCTTTTTCTAGTTTCATTACTTAACTATTACTATATTACTAATTGGCTGCCTTGTCACTGACATATTATTTGTCTAGTTTATTATTACTAATATATGTTCTAATGACTCTTCAGTTCATAACAGAAAATTCTAGAATGTGAAAAACACAAAGGACACGAACATTATGGAATGGCAATAAGTAAAAAATATTATGGAAAAATAAGAGACACAAACTGTTAAAGGAATAATAATCAAGAGGCACTTTTTGATTTACCATTTCCAACATTAAAGTAGTATTTCTCATGATGAACTATCTAACATTCTAAGTAAATGATGCATATTGTTGTATGTAGGAGAAAACAAAATGTCATCGCTAACAATTTTGGTCGCCATTGCTATCCCAATTGCTGTTTCTGTGGTTCTTTTCTTCATTGGCTATTGCTTCCTTCGTAGGAGAGCAAGCAAGAAGTTCAATACTTTACCGGAGGAAAATGGTGAAGAATAAAAGATTATTTGACCACTTTTCTTTTTTCTTTTTTGGTCTCTGTGGTATAACTATAAACAATTTGAATTTAAATTTCTTTTTAATAATCATTATATTACTGTTTGTTGTCTAGGTGAAGTCGAAATTCCAGTTGTAGAGTTCTTGCAATTTGGCTTGGATACAATTGAAGCTGCCACAAACAAGTTCTCAGATGATAATAAGATAGGTGAAGGCGGATTTGGTGCCGTTTACAAGGTAAAATTTTAGTTAATACTGAAGTTCAATAAGACTTGTATGCACACAAAAAATTGTTTAATCTTGGTTCAACTATATTTTCAGGGTACCCTTCCCAATGGAGAACAAATAGCTGTGAAAAGATTATCTGTAAGATCTGGGTAGGGTGCAGTGGAATTTAAGAATGAAGTTGTATTGGTAGCCAAACTTCAACACAGAAATCTAGTGAGACTATTAGGATTTTGTCTGGAAGGAGAAGAGAAGTTGCTCATTTATGAATATGTGCCCAACAAAAGCCTTGATCACTTATTATTTGGTTAGGCCCATATGAACTTATACCCAGCTAATTTTCTTTCTTGGTTTTGCTATTTTTCTTTCTTGGTTTTATGTCTAAGGATGGCATGATTAGCATCAGAGTACACGATTCTAATCACTTTACAAATCCTTCAAAATTCACTTGTCATGAACTTCTGACAAATTGAATCAACGCCAAGGAGCTGAAATTCTAATGAAATAACGAGAATATATATATATTTTTTCGTATTGAATCAAATTATTTCCTTGTCCATTTGAATCTCATTCCTAACTTGAGTATTTTATCATGACAAAATTGTAGAGCCAGCAAAGCAAGGAGAATTGAATTGGTCAAAGCGTTACAAGATTATAGAAGGAATTGCTCGAGGGATTCTTTATCTTCATGAAGATTCTCGACTTAGAATTATTCATCGTGATGTCAAAGCTAGCAATGTTTTGTTAGATCACAGTATGAACTCAAAAATTTCAGATTTTGGCATGGCAAGGATATTTGTAGAAGACCAAACTCAAGCAAATACAAATAGAATTGTTGGAACATTGTAAGTTCTTAATCATTATATCTGTCATTGAATAATCTAAATTAACAAATTTATTTATTTCTTATTACATTCAAGATTTATTGAAATGAAAAATAGATATAATTACTTTAACACAGCCAATCCATGCTCTAACTTGTGTAAATAGCAATGCTGTGAGAGTGTCAAAGAGATTATCTTAGGACATTGATTAGCATGAGATGCTTCAAAATTTACAAATTTGATACTATGATTGACCTTCTGAAATTTTCTTCTCATATTTTACTTAAGATTTTTTACTTTTTTAATAAAATTTTTTATGGTTCTTGATTTTAGTGGTTATATGTCTCCGGAGTATGCTATGCATGGAAGATATTCTGTGAAGTCCGATGTGTTTAGCTTTGGAGTCTTGATTCTAGAGATTATAAGTGGAAAAAAGAATACCCATTTCTATCAATCAGAACTTTCTGAGGACCTCTTGAGTTATGTAAGTCTGAAGTAGTTATTTTAATTTTGGGTTATTTAAGGAAATTATTTTGGCTGTGGTCGTGAGGAAGAAAGTTGAACTTCACATTTTTAACGGGTTTCTGCAGGCTTGGAAACAATGGAGGAATGGAACGCCCTTGGAATTGTTGGATCCCTCTCTGAGAAATTCTTTTTCTAGAAATGAAGTTATTAGGTGCATCCATATTGGCTTATTGTGCATTCAAGAAAATCCTGCAAATCGACCAACAATGGCAACAATAGGTCTCATGCTTAACAGTTATTCTGCTACGCTACCATTACCTCAGCAACCATCATTTTTGCATCGAAGCAGAGCAAAGCTAAACAAGCCAATGACGGAGCTTGAGTCTGGTCAACATAATAGCCAATCATGAATGGTCTGTTAATGAAGCATCATTCACTGAAATATATCCTTGATAGTTTGACTAGACAAGGTGCTTTCCAAAATCAGTATATATTAGTAAGTGGCGGAACTTCTATTCTAGCACTCAGATAGCCCTTGTTTATGGATTGAAAACTGTAAACAATCGTAAATATAAGTTCCCTGTCATTTAGAGTTGACATTAGTACAATATCGATGTTGTGTGTCAATTGTATTTCTCATAGGGTTGGTTAATTTTGGATGGGGGACGACACTTTCTTAATATTTCCATCCTCATTTTTATTCTGTGTAATTAAAGTCGGCAAAAGCACAGGCTGCTGTGGTCTCAATGGTTTGTTTGTTTCATTTTAACCCCACTCTTGGGGGACTGAAAAAATGTTGCTTGATGTGCCGGATACATAATAATAAATTGTAGATACTGGCTGAGTATTTGTAATGGATATTTTTGGAAGAAAAAAAAAAATATTGACCATTATGTTAACTCATAAGTAACATTCAATTTGTCTTAGATTCTGATGGGTGATACCAATATTCCAAACATAATTGCAGATAATATCATTCATAGGATTTTGTTTGTTCATTTAGACCCCTTAAACCAGATTGTTTAACCTAATAAATTAATCAAGTGATTACTTAGGTTTATTATTCAAATCTAGGTTAAACAATAATTAATCATATCATGCAAAATAGTGGAAAGTAAATGACACCATGCTATGATAACCTAGGAAAATCAATGAAACGAACTGTTTCAAGATAAAAACCTGGGGATGATTTGACTTAACTATTTTCAAGGCAAAACAAATCTACTATAAGAGAATTGAAGTTTTTACACCAACACAAGTTGCTTTGCTTGTGACTTTGAGATCTCACTCAAAGGTTTCAGATCACCATTAGTAATGATCTTGATGTAGCAACTATGTTTTACTTATGCTTGAATATTGTAGATTTTGCTCTAGTAGATTCTTGTGTAGTTAGAAGGTACAAAACCTCTCAAATCTCACAAAGAGTAACAAACAAGTCTTTCGAAAGTTTGAAAAACGTAGCTAGGGTTTCCCTTTTATATGTGGAGAAGTTTAGATGAAACCCTAAACGTTTTCGCGAGCTTGGGCCTATTTAAAAATTCAGCAGAAAAACTAGACCTATGATTTTCGATCAGTCGAGTAAGGCAGAACCACACTTCTTTTTTCTGCAATTAGCTGGACCTAAACCTTGAAATAACCACTTTTAAGCATTGCCTAAAGACTTAGACTAGATATGTTTTGTTCTTGGTTTGCCAACATAATGAAAACATGATTCTAAACATTTAAACCTAAATCTTTAGAACCTAACAGATTCAGATCCTTTAAATTTTCTAGGATACTCTATCAATAAATTTTCTTAGATCCTAACAACAGTTTAATGATTTAATGGTCTAAATTCTGCCATGTTAACATTCCACTAACAATATTCTTAAAATAATAAAATAATGTTGCAAACAAAACAATTAAGATTATTGTTAGTGGAATGCTGATGTGGTAAAACTTAGACCATTAAATCATTAAAGAATGGTTAAGATTTAAGGAAATCTAGAAGACCTGAATCCATCTTTCATAGGCATTGATCTGGTTTTTGGCTTTGTATATTTACTTATTTAGTCAAGTATTCCATGTTTTAAAAACCAAATCATACGTTTAGTCAAGTATCCAATGTTTTAACATAAAGGTACATTACAACTCCACTCAAAAGTTATGGTAACTTTTAAGGGAGGGTGAGATAAGTTATACTATACACAAAACCTCTTTCCCTCTCCTTTGCATGTGTATGTGCGTGTGTGTGTTTTTCAAAATAAGAAGAAGAGTATCCCATGTTTTAAAAACCAAATCCTATGTTTGAAAGCCAAGGGGCTTGTAGTTCAACTTATTACTATCTCTTGGTGTTTATAACAGAGACATATAAAGTTCAAATTCTCTCTTTCCATTGTAAACATTAAATTATCTTTGAAAAAAAAAAAATCATACGTTGACAATATAAAGAATGAGATGTTCAAGGTTTTGAGATTTGATTAGTGTTTTGGTGCCGAGAGAGAGAGAGAGAGAGAGAGAGAGAGAGAGAGAGAGAGAGAGAGAGAGAGAGAGAGAGAGAGAGAGAGAGAGAGAGAGAGTTTTGGGGCTTATTTTTGGCCTTTGGATTTTTTTCCCCACGTGGCTTTTATGCATATTAAAATGGGAGAGAACGGGAGAATAATAAATAGGAGAGGAGTTGGACCCAATTTAGACTACTACAATGTTGACTCCACACACACATTACTATAGTAAATTCACCTATATTTAATTGTTTCAACTAACTTAAGCATAGAATTATTTTTAATATTTTTTTATTGCATGTGCTACTAAAAATGTTTTTATTTTTAGATGGTATTTCTTTCAATTGTTGGTTTCCAAAGCTACAAAACATGAGAAAGAATGTCATATTTCAAATAAGTTTTTATTTTTATTTAAATTTTATGAAATTAACCCTATAAGTTCATTTTTTTATTATAAATAATTGAAACACCATATATATAGATAGGACAAAGTTTGGGAATAAATTTGATTGTCCTACTAATAGCAGTAAAATAATTACATGTTTTGAAAATTTTCCCGTTAGATTATATGTTCTTAACATGCATGTCAAATTATGAGTCTATTAGATGTTATTTACTATTCGATCTATAAACTTATTTTCTATGCATAATTTTAAATTATAAAAACTTGAATTTAAAATATTTAATTGATAATATAGCTATTAAGATTTGACCTTTTAAAATTTTTTCAAGCATGTAAAAAATAAGAAGAAAATGTAATCTAATGGTGAATTTGTCAAAATTTATATCCAATAAAAAATATTAAATGTAGTTGTAGAAATTAGTTATAATAAAGTTTTTAACCAAATTTTATTTATACAAATAATTAATATATGGAATTAAATACGTTTATGTCACATATGGAAATTTATTCATAGACTAACAGAAATGTATCTTATTTTAGATAGAGGAGGCTAATTAAAAAGAATTATCATTCATTCATGAAGGAGAATTTGGGTCTTTGGACTCGCATATGCAAGTTGTTAACCAATGCAAATGCCTTCCACATTGGTCTCCTTCCGAGCCACTAGCATACTCTTTGACCCACAAAAGAAGTCTTCGCATTTTAATTTTGGCTAAATGGTAAGTTACACACCTAAGGATTGAGGGAGTTTGTATTTTACATCATGAAGTTTAAGAATTTGGAATTTAACTCTTGAAGTTCTATTCCGTTTGTATCAGTAGTCATTTCATTCATATTTTTCATTAAGTGACATATAAGCTTGTCATGCTAATTTATTTTATCCAATAAAATAATGTTATGTCATTTTTATTATGCCATGTCATTTTAATTTTTTTAGTTTGCAAAAGTGATGTATTTTTTTTTTGAACAAACTAAACACATAACAAGTTTATGTGGCATTTAATGAAAAATACGAATAAAATAACTATTTATGCAAACGAAATAGAATTTTAAAGAGTAAATTGTAAATTCTAAAATTTAGAATATAAAATTTAAATACTCTCAAAGTTTAAGAATATAATTTGCAATTTTTCGGCTAGCATTTAAGGGGAGGAATTCGAATTTCAACTCTAGATAGAGAATTTAGACAAGAGTGCTATTATAGACCACGGTTTCACTACAGTAGAAAGTAAATCAGTTTGGGCAATGCTTCCGTCACAGTTCGACTCTAATCTCCACCCATCAACGGAATATTCTTAACGCGTTTTACTTTTTCGTATGTCCCAGAGAGGAGTGAGGACATATAAATATAATTACTAAGTTTATCAAAAAAAAAAAATATATATATATATATATATGTATGGGTTCGGTTAATGTGTGCCCTAAGGGCATATATTAACAAATCAAGTTTTGGAAAAGTTTTATTGAGAATTGAAAAAGTTGTCAAAACTTTTTCAATTTTCGATAAACTTTTTCTTAAATTGGTTTACTATTGTGTGCTCTTAGGCACACATTAGTAAAATCCTCTATATATATATATATATATATATATATATAATTACTAAAGTTTACATGACTTACGTCCTGTCCTAAGTCCTATCCTGATCTAAGAGGCGGTGAAAGGTATCCTAAATTCCAACGACTAACCCTATCCTTGATTCTCAAAAAAAAAAAAATAATAATAATAATAATAATACTAATAATAAAAAAAAAAAATCTAACCTTATCCTTAAGCAAATGGCTGCCTCTACACCACTGATGTCTTCTTCGTAGTGATTTTTTTATTTTACAAATATTATAGAATTTTAATTTATTGTGTCTAATTAATTATATTTGTTTTTTATTATCATGGTATATAATTGGTAATACATCAATTAATTTTGAATATAAGTGGAGTTCGAATTCTAAATATATTATTCAACCACAAGAGATTAATCAATTTTTAATATCTCTGAGGTTCAAATCCCAAATTTCTTAATAGTAAGTAAGAGAATTTTTAACAATTGAGCTGACTGCACTTATTTAATTTTTTTTATTAGATGACACTTAAGAAAACACAAATTAAAATAAAACAGAACAGGACAATAAAAGGAAAAATATCTCCATCTCTATCTCGTGAAAAAAAAAAAAAAAAAAAAAAAAGATTTCAAAGGTGGGTATCGCTCCTATCCTACTATTTGTTTATTATATATGTCTTAAAGTTTCATTAATTTAAAATAGTTTAACTTTAGTTGACTTCATAATAATTTTTCGTATAAATTTTTGAAACCTCAAAATTTGACACGTTAATATTTTAACAAATATATTTTTTAACTGAATTTAGATTATGTTCTATATATAAACCTTCCTCTAAAATATTACCACATTATTAGAATAGATAAATGCATATACAAATAAAATTATTATAAATTCCTATTAATTGTTCTATAGGTATCAATTTTATTTTTAAGACAAAAAAAAAAAAACAAAAAACAAAGCAAATATATATATATATATATATATATTTATTTATTTGTATATTGCACGACTTATCCACTATTTTTAAGTATAATTATATTTTTGTGAACCTTCTTAAAAAAAACAAATTATTTTGTTCTTTTGTGTATAAATAAAAACAAAACAAAACAAAAATCGAATGCAAATACGCACATATTTCCCACGTGTTCCGAGATATTATAAGAGATGTGGACCAAAAAATTCATCTTCAAAATAGCATTTCCTTATCTAAAATCTTATCAATACTCACTCACTCCATCAATAAAAGCAGAAAATCAGGTACAGTTACACACATTGGAAGAGACTGGACTATCAAAATGACTTCTTTGAGCTTGAATCCCTCCATCACCCTTCTATTCCTTTCCATGCTTAGTCTCCTTTGCTTGACCACTCATGCAACTGCCCCAATTCACCTCAATGAGGTATGTGCAAACACCACTTTCAGCTCCAATAGCATCTACCAATCCAATCTCAACTCCCTCCTCTCTTCACTCTCCTCCAACGCCACACACAACCTTGAATTCTACAACACCACCAGTGGCGAAAACACCTCCAACCCCGTCTACGGCCTCTTCCTCTGCCGCGGCGATGTCACTCCTCAACTCTGCCAAGAATGTGTAGCTGCAGCAGTCAAAGAGATAACCAAAAAATGTTCCAGAGAAAAGGTTGCCGTAATATGGTACGATGAGTGCATGTTGCGTTACTCAAATCGGTCATTCTTTTCCACAGTGGACGAAAAGCCAAAGTTTGCCCTATTGAACACGCAGAATATCACTGAACAGGACCGGTTTAACAAGCTACTGGCTAAGTCAATGAATGAGACAGCAGCTCAGGCCTCTAATGCTCCTATTGGTTCCAAAAAGTTTGGAACCAAAGAAGTAAATATCTCTGCTTTTCAAACACTGTACAACCTTGTACAGTGCACAGCGGACTTGTCCAGAAACGATTGTAGTACTTGTCTTCAGGCTGCTATAAATCTTCTTCCATGGTGTTGTAGTGGAAAGCAAGGGGGAAGAGTCATTTTTCCGAGTTGTAATGTTAGGTACGAATTGTACCCTTTTTACCGGATGGAAAATGCGGCATTCATGCCTACATCAGCTCATACATTTTCACATCCAGGTTCGGTTACTGAACTTTGAATGCTTTTTCCCTTTTTAATGGCGTAATGCTATAGATACAAATTATTGAAGTGATGTGTGATTATTTGCAAATGAAAAAAGTGATATTAATGATGAACTTGTATAAAAACTAAAAAAAAGTTAACCACTTCAACATTTTATAAAAATATTGTAAAATAGTTTGTAACTGTAATATTACTCTACAATATTGGCTATTGGAACGGTGCTTCAATTTTCACGGCATACTTTATCATTCTTTGCCGTTACTGATAATTTTGTTGTGTATGATTTTACTGCGAGTCCTTCTCTCTTTAACGAATAGGGACAATTAGCTATGTACAAAGTCAGGTCCAAGTGGGTTACAACTCTAAAGGATGGAGCTATTAGATAAAACAAACACTATGGAGTAGGCAACAAGCCATTCCATTGGACCATTGCCCACCAACATTGTTCGGTGAGGGGTAGAATGTAGACCGACCATTGGCAGGGCTGATATCCCTCTATGATTCACTTTCCTGAGAAAGTAATTCTTGTAGCAAATTATACCAAGTCAAATGTAAGTAGGGCTATCCAAGAAACCTGGCTACCCGATAGAACCGATGGAACCAACCGAAACCGACCGCCGGCGGCCCAAACTAATCCCTTCGTCAATCGGCCACAGGTTCCTTCTCTCAAAAACCGATTTCGGTAGGTCGAGTGATGGGTGTCCTCCACCAAAATCTAAGCCACCCAACCCGATCGGAAAACCACTTTAAGAAACCTTCAAATCTACCAAATTCTATCCTGATTCGGCGACTATTAGGCCTTCAAAGCTCAGATCTAGCCACGTTTGGCCTTTCTTTGCTTAAATCCACTTAAATTCGGCAATGTTTAACCTAGATTTCTAAGATTCGACAATGTTTGACTTAGATCTGCTTAGATCCAATGATGTTGGTCTCAAATCCGGTGACATTTGGCACAGATTCGACAAGGTTTGACTCAAATCTGATTGAATCTTTCTCTCCTTCACTCAGATCGGACGAAGATCTACCACCTTCCACCCACCACCACTCCTTCATTGGTTTTGATCAAACCGACCCAATCATTTGTCAGAGCTCGCCCGATTTGACTTGAACCACAGACCCGTTGATAGCCCTAAGTGTAAGTCACACACATAACCACTAATAGGTTTTGAGAAACGTACCATGCCTAGGTTGAATAATAGGTTTTGGATCAATATGGTAGATCTATTGAACAACCTTTCCTTCCCAGTAACAATGTGTGGACTCCAAAGTCATGTGAGGCCCATATTTTGTGAGAGGGATGATGCATGAGATATATTTTTCTCTTTTCTCTTCTTGATCAACATTCTAACTAAAAAAAAAAAAAAAAAATTAATAAATAAATAAATTCTGATTTCATGTGAGAAATTTAAATCATTCAGTTTATGAAAAACATTTTTAGAGAATTTTTTTTTTCTCTTACATCAAAGAAACAAAAAGAAGAAGAAAGTTTTGTTTGATATTAAGTTTCTCAAAAAAAAAAAAGTTGTTCAGCTATTGAGTTGGTTGATTTTCCACCTATAGCTATCTTCTTTTCTTACTGTGAGTGATGACTGTCCATTTTCCTAAATTAATGAGCGAAATGATCCCCTCCTATTGATACATTAAACTCTCTCATTTTTAGTCAGATATGTGACAAATAACATTTATTTGATCTACATCTATTTCATCTAAAAAGAAAATGTAAGGAATTGGAGGATTAAATGGGAGGAAGTGGTCTGGCATACGACTCAAATTCCCCTCTCCACCTGCAATGTATCCAGAATTTTTTTTAAAATATATTTAAAAAAAAAAAAAAAAAAAAAAAAAAAAAAAAAACCAGCCAATCTTGCTATATAGTCAAATGGCACTTTTGCCTTCATTTGTACGGAAAGGACTGGGGTCGCATCCTCAATTTTTTCAAGGGAAAACAAAAAGAAAAATGACTCAAAGTAGACTTATTAGACCTAAATAATTGAGTAATGTTTATTAAACATAAACTGTTTTACACAAATTTTACACACAATAGTTACGATTTTCACTGCCTTTTGGAGTGTGCATACAACTGAGTAAAACAGTTTCTGTAAAACAAGTTTAACCCTATATCTTTTATTGGGCAACTCTCTCCTAACGAGCCGTAAACTGTTGTCAATGAAACATGATATTGTTTACGCAGGAAAGGACAAAAGCTCAACGGCAACGATAATCGCCATTGTTGTTCCAATAGCTGCCTTGGTGCTAGTCCTACTCATCCTATCCTTCTGTTTCCTAAGGAGGGCAAGAAAGAAGACCAATGCTATAAAGGAAGAGAGTACTAAGAAAGCTAATCATATCCTAAATTATCAAGGTAAGCAAGTAGTCTTATATTTACATCATATGTCACTTTCTTCTCATTTTTAAGTATACATGAAAATGATGTTAACATATTTGAGTGAGTGGTGTACTTCAAGTGTGAGTGGTGTAGTTAGGTAAATGTTCGAGTTCCACATTAGATAATAACCACAAAAATAAGTGGTTAATATAACATAATTAGATTTATATATAAAGAAAAAAAATTAATTGGACACAAACCCATTAATTTAAGACATTTTTTTGTTTTAATATATATTTATATGATAGAATTTCAATCTATAATATTTGCTCTATGATAATTATTTTTTAATATCAGATCAAGACGTCAATTGATTTTTGGATCACACCAAAATACCAATTGATCTTTGATAGAGGCGGGGTTTTTAAACAACTAGATCTCTTATTCGACAATAAGAGACTTTACCAATTGAGTTAATTGGAGCCTACGATTTAAGTTGTTCTCGAGGGAGTGTTAAAAACTACTTGTAGGTTAAATTTCTAGGATATATGGTAGTTTTTCAGGAAATGAGAAAGAACTTATTGATTATGTACAAACTCTCACCTTATGATAAGCTAACATTGCTCTTTCTAGTGTAATATCTTACTTTTATTTTTTGGATGTTTAGCTGCAAGTGAATTAACAACCGTGGAGTCTTTGCAATTTGATTTTGGGACAATTGAAGCCGCCACAAACAAATTCTCAGATGACAACAAGATTAGTGAAGGTGGATTTGGTAAAGTATACATGGTATATATCAAATTTTTTTTTTTTTTTTTTTTGGGTACTCAAATAAGCATACGTAGCAAATTTACTGCATATATATAATCACAATTTAGATGTGAAAAGTTTTGCCATGAACCTTATAGCTTAATTAGTTGACACCTTCTAGTAATTCTAATGAAACATTCAGAGTTTAAATCCCCTATCCCCAATTGTTGAATTATAAAAAAATAAATAAATAAATAAATGAAAAGCTTTCGAAGTACTGGAATTTAATAAATTCCATGAATTAAACTATTCTAAAGCTATTTAAAATACATACATTACCAGGGTACACTTCCTAGTGGACAAGAAATAGCTGTAAAGAGGTTATGGAAAAGTTCTGGACAAGGAGTAGAACAATTTAAACAATTCAAAAACGAGGTTGAACTACAAGCAAAGCTTCAACACAAAAATTTGGCAAGGCTATTGGGATACTGCTTGGAAGGAGAAGAAAAGATACTTATCTACGAATTTGTGCCCGATAAGAGTCTTGACAATTTTATATATGGTTTGTCTATCTAAACACGCATCCAATAGTTTTATGTGCATTTGGAATTCTTTGTTTTTATTTTATTTTATTTTTCTTTTGATGAACGTTTAGATTCAAAAAAACAAGGACTATTGCATTGGGAAACACGATATAAGATAATTGGAGGGATTGCTCAAGGAATACAATATCTTCATGAAGATTCTCAACTTAGAATCATACATTGTGATCTAAAGGCCAGCAGCATACTGTTAGATGCAGAAATGAATCCAAAAATTTCAGATTTTGGTATCGCACGGACTCTTGAAGTTGATCAAACTCAAAGAAATGCAAGTGAAATTGTGGAGACATAGTAAGTTCCAAATGGTTTTTCTTCTAATTTGCATCATTAGAATTAATGCATTTATTCCAGTCCCATTCCAACTAATAAATCACTGAAAAAAATTTATAAAAAATGCAAAAAAAAAGGTAATTTTGACACATTGAACTCGAAGAACATAATCATGAGGTTCCTCATTGTCATTTAGTAACACTACTATGTGTTTGTGGTGTTGGTTTGCAGTGGTTATATGTCTCCAGAGTACGCAATGCAGGGGGAATTCTCTGAGAAATCTAATGTGTATAGTTTTGGTGTCCTCGTCCTTGAAATTATCACTGGAAAAAAGAATAGTAACTTTGAATCAAAAGGGGCTGAGGACCTCTTGAGCTACGTGAGTATATAACATATAGTGTAATTTGTTTCCCTTTCTTAATGCCTAGGGTCACCACTAGTAGCATGACATTCTGCTTTATAAAATGTGCAGGCATGGATACATTGGAGGGATGGGAGGCCCTTGGAATTGTTGGATCCAACTTTGGAAGGTTTTTATTTGATAGATGAAGCCATTAAATGCATCCACATTGGCTTATTATGCGTTCAGAAGGATCCAGCTGACAGACCCACTATGGCATCAATAGTTCTCGCGCTTAATAGCCACTCTGTTAGTCTACCAGCACCGCAACAGCCAGCTTTTTTCCTTCGCAACACAGACCAGAACTTGCTCCAAATGTCTATGGAGTCTGATCAATCTACTAGCATGTCCATGTCATGGTCTGTCAATGAAGAATCTGTTACTGAACCACACGCTCGATAGTTTACAGAAGCCAGGAATGCACAAGTTTTGTGCAAACGGGTGGGCATAAAGTTTAAAGCTAAGACATTAAATTATTTGGGTTTTTGTACAACGAGTCCAAGGCCATTACATTTTTAAAAACATCTTTTACGATCACTGACATGAGTTGTTTTTATTGTATGTAATAAATGTGGCATCGGTACTGATGGACCGAAGTAGAAATATACAACATCTCATGTTAGTAATTATAAAAAAATTATGTCGCATTACTCTTACAATGAAATAACCAATTGGCTTATTTATTGTGACTTTTAGTTAGTTTAACTGATAAAATATCTAATGGTTGAATAAGATATCGGGAGTTCAATCTCTACCTACACTAAAAATTGATTGGTGTCTTAGTCTAACTAACAAAAACTATCATTAGGAGCGGATGTCATAGGTTAAAACTATCTTTAAAAAAAAAAAAATTGGTTATTTAACCAAAGAAAAAAGCACGCTGATTTTGAGGAATTGGATTCACTTGTAATCAAGAGAGCATAATAATGGATGTTCTCACTGCAAGAAATGTTAATATTTGTGAAAATCCAACACGGTCACAATGGTCTCTACTCTTTTGTTAGAGATAGTATCTCATGTTCTCAATGGGAAGTAACAATCTCTAATTTAGGGGTCACCCCCAGTAATTGTAAGGGTATATTGGAAATTTCCAATGTACGAGTCATATATGGAGGCACCATAAATTATTGTAAACCTTCTATATGAATTTTTTGGCACTCACTCTTGTGGATGTAGGCCCACTGTCAAATTACATAAATCTCTATGTGAATTTGCTCTCTTTTTTTCTCTAATTTTACTACTATGCTAAGATCTGAAATCATCAATATTTCTATTGGCCTATCTAGCTAACAAAGGTAAGGGTTTTTTTTTTTTTTTTTTTTTTTTGATACATCAGTAGTTGGGGGTACGGGGATTTGAACTCTAAATGTCTTGGTTGGAAACATCAAGAGTTGTCAGCCAATTAAATTATAAGACTCTTGACAATTAAAGGAGCTAGTCGTAGAGCCAATGTGGATAAATAATTATTTTGCTTGGTAATATAATGTTGTAATTTTTTCTCTAAAATTATTTGAAGATAATTTGTTCTCCTTAAAAATTAAACAATTTCTATTCTATCCAATTAGATCTATTTTGGTCCAATTTGGTCCAATTCAACTCACACAGTCAATTTTAGTCTCCTTTAGTTCATGTTAGACTAATTAGGCCTCAAATTGATTCTTTTTGTAGGCTGTCTTTTCAGATTTAGCTTACAATTTTTTTATTTTTTTTTTTTTTGAGTTGAAAAGTATGAAATTTTATTATATTTGGGTTAAACTCTATAGTTTTGAGTTAATAAATACCAAGAAAATAGACATTATAAATTGGAAATATGAGCCCTAAAAATGATAAATATTCAAAAGTCTCATTCGGTTCACATTGATTCTATTTGGTCCATTCTATCCTCTTTGGTCTAGTTTGGTCCTATTTAGTCTGTACGGTCCTAATTGGTTCATTTAGTCCATTCTATCCACTAAAGTTCTATTTGGTCCAAATCGGTACATTGGTTCTTATTTAGTCAACTTTAGTTTTATTCGGTCCATTCAGTCCACATTGGCTCTATTTGGTCCATATTGGTCCTAATTTGTCCACTTTAGTCCTATTCAACCCATTTTGCCCACTTTGGTTCTATTTGGTCCTATTCCGTCAATTTTGTCCACTTCAGTTCTATTCGGGCCATTTGGTCCACTTGGTGATATTCAATCCATTTTGTCCACTTTGGTTCTATTTAGTCTACTTTGGTCCATTCGTTCTTATTCGGTCCACCTTGTTCGTATTTCGTCCATTCAGTTCATTCAATCCACATTGGCTCTATTTGGTCCATATTGGTCCAATTTGGTTCTATTCGGTCCACTTTGGTTCTATTTAGTCTTTTTTGGTCCATTCCATCCACTTTAGTCTACTTCAGTCATATTCGGGCCATTTGGTCTATTTTGGTTATATTTAGTCCATTTTGTCTACTATGGTTCTATTTAGTCTACTTTGGTCCGTTTGTTCTTATTCGGCACAACTTGATCTGATTCGGTCCACCTTGTTTGTATTCGGTCCATACTGTCATAGTCCATCCATTTGATTTACTTTGTTCAATTTGGTCCAATTTTGTCCATTTGGACCACTTCAATCTATTTTATGCAATTACATATGGAAAAAGACAAATTTGGGTTAAAAGCACCTAATCTAAATCCAAATATATTAAGAGAAATATAAATCTCAAACTCATAATATCTAAAATCTTAAGTATAGACTGCCAATACAATCTATGAAAATTCTCTGCTTGCCTTCCTACCGCAATAGTGATAGAACTATCTAATAGTGATAGAACTATCTTTTTATGGTGATTTGCTCCATGAACTCCTCGTTCACATTAAGCCATAATCTCTAGCACTCCAAGGAACCTTCGTAAATATTTTGCAACAGTTTACCTCACTCGAAATATGGTTGCAATCTCTCTAACCTTCGTATTATATAATTAAAAAACATTAAGATTTGGCCTTAATTTCTTGAAACTGAGTAAAAAAATTACCAAAATGCTTATACGTGGATGCTTGCATTGGTCTTACTCTGACCGACTACCCCATGAAAGAACCAATTGAGATGGTATTGTACCTTCTAAGGGCTGAGATTAAGAGTTAATTTTTGAACTTTTTCACTTAGCTATTAGATTGGAAAAGTTAAAATGTAAATAATAATAACAATAATAATCATCAAATCTAATGGTTAAAGGTCACTACAAGAAAAGAGCCTACTAGCGAAGGTAAAATGCCCTCGCAAAAATTCAAATATCATCGCAAAAGGTTATTAACGAGGGCATATGGCCCTCGAAGGCCGTCGTATTTGCTCTTGTTGCTAAAAGAGATTTTGCGACCATACCTTCGCAAATAGATAATTTACGAGGGCAATCTACCATCTTTATTGAACAAATTTGTCCTCACAAATATATTACCAAACGAAGAGAAAAGTCGAAACTTATTTTTAGCGAGAGGAAGCAATCGTCGTTAACAGCTATTTGTGAGGACCTTCATACCCTCACAATTAATTATTTGCAAATTCTAAATTGACAGCATACTTTTTAGAGACAAATAGTGTCGTCACTAAAATTTATTTGTGAGGGCTTTAACGGCGGGCAATAAACATCGCTATAGGGCTTATTAAACAACAGACCTTATGCACCTTTTAGCGGTGGTTATGCCCACTGCTATATGTATGAAGCTATAGCGACAGCCTATAAATGCCGCTATAGGTCTTCAATTATATCATAATTTTAAACCTTTAGCGGCGCTTTTTGCCTGCAACTATAGGCTATTTTTTTTTTCCTCCTGGGTTTTAAAACCAGTCCTATTAAAAACAACCTATAATAATTTTAGTTCTACTGAAACAATACCACAAATATAACTAATTAACAACACAACAAATGTCTCCAAACTAACATTATATTAACATAAAAATATATTATCAAATACATAACATTGTCTATAACCATCATCAAAGTTCCAAAGTGTTTAAAAATATCCTTTAACACTTCAAAAAATGCAATTGTTCAAATGTAGTTCTTTGTACACAAAAAGTCATCAAACACCAACATAAAACTTAGAAGTAGCTGGTTGATGGGATGTAGCTAATGATTTTTAGAGAGCTGGAGATTGTTGGATGAACATCCTACATACAACCAAGATTACTTAATAAGTGCATATAAATGGTTCAAATAGAATGATAAGAAAATCTTAGAGATTTAGGGCTTTTCATCTTGCTCATTCAATAAGTGCATACAAACCAAGATTATTCAATAAGTGCATATAAATATTAGCTCATCAAGACTGTTAAGACTTTTCCATGATTTTGTTTGGGACTTGATATGGTTCTATATATTCAGTTGGGCTTCTTCATTTAATTTTATCAGCTATTTCTCCATTGCAACACCATTAGCATGTAATGGATATCTCAATACATTTGGTAACTATAACATCATTACTAGCAATATTCTTTAGTAATGGATATCTCTTTAAATATCCCATTTCATTTTAGTGTTCCACATGTGTGAAAAAGATAGAGAGAAGCCCCTAAAATGAACTAATCAAATAAAAACAACTCAACAAGAATCATCCAAAATTGCCTAAAACAATCAACACTCCCAATATCAACTAAAACCACCTTATAACTTCATACAAGCCACCTGCTTGCCCCAATTCAACTACTCACCACAGAGAGAGAGAGAGAGAGAGAGAGCTGCTCTGGAAGTGTGTAGTAGTAAGTAAATTAGGCAGCTTGCCCGTGGATGAACCAAATCCAAACTAGCACACAGACATGAAAAAAGGTAGCAAGAGACAGAACACTCAAAATCCACAATACTCTTTTCATTTTTTTTTCTTAGAACCCATTAGAAAAAGAAGCACCAAAAAAAAAAAAAAAAAAAAAAAAAAAAAACCCCAAAGAGAGAGTACCTTAAGCAAAAGGAGATAGATAGCTGCTCAAAAGTGTGTAGTAGTAAGTAAACTAGGCAGGCTGCCTCTGGATGAACCAAACGGAGAACATATTATTGGATGATTTTATTTTATTTTTGATAATCTATATTGCAGACAACATATTCTTAAATCCAACTCCTATGCAAAGCAATTAGGACCAACAAAGACACAATACAAAAAACAAAACACACCTATCTGCAAAACTGGACAAAGAAATGAGGATGGTACCAACTTTGTTGAAATTTAGGGTAACGTTTTCACTTTTATTGAAGCCAATTGAAGTTGATTTTATTATGCTAACTTCAACCTACAAGAATGAAACAATTAAAATATAACTAGTGGTTAGTGACAAAGACCTAGTATCTATATTTTTCTCTCTGCCAACCTTTGTTTTTCCCATATTACTATTTCTTTGAATTTTGTTTTCAAAAGTTGAAAACATACTCTTGTTTGCGGGGAACCATATTAAACAACTTTCCAACCAAATTAAACTTACAAGTCCACTGTCACATCATCCATATTTATATCTAAAAATCTTTGGCTTACAATTGCTCTTTGCATATCCAACTACACAGCACTGATTTTCCCAGGGAATAAATTCCACTTACATAGTGTTCCCCACCCTCAGTATCAATTGAACTTCAATCAAAATTTGTAGTTATGAAACCTATTGATTCAAACTACCACATGAAATGAAAACTGAACATTGATATCCTTACCAAGTGCCAACTTTAGGCACAAGTGTTTGTCTAGGAGAAATTCACAACATAATTGATCAGCCCTTAAGTGGCAGTGCATGTGCATGTGCTTAAGATAGCTTAATCAAAAGACACACTGATTTTAAAATGTATATTACATTCATCACAGTCTCATAACATTATTGTAATTGTTAGGATCGAAATGATTTTATTATATTATATAGTTAGCAAAGAAAAATTATATATTTATAGACATTAGCAACCAGTCAGACTTAAGAATACGGGAAGAAATTATTACAATTTTAGTTTGGCATACCATCTAAAAGATACTCTGGGGCTACATAACCCAAAGTTCCTGAAAGCTTAATGTTGTTCCTGTTTTGGGCCCCATTGGACACTGCAAGACCAAAATCTGAAAGCTGATTCCAGACAATGTGAGAAAGAAAGAGAGCTTCAGTGAGTTAAATGGAAGATAATTAAAATGTTCAGTAGCAATATATATAAGACAAATTCAAGAATTTTATAAAGGAAATCATAGACTACAATGTTTTTTTAAATAAATTTTACCTTAGCATTGTAGTTGGAATCCAAAAGTATAATTGGTCCTTGTCGCAAAAGACTAATCCCTGTAGCCTAGGTGTCTACTCTACTTTCCAAAGAAAATAATAGATGGACACTAAGAACTAAGAAGGCATCATCACAAACCTCTAACCTATGCTTGTTAGATTTAAATCAGACTACATATATCCCAACTCTGATCAAGCAAACCAGAATGTTCTTTATAAAATTAGAGAGCATTTTTACAAAAAAAAATTTATATAGACAATTCAAAGAACTATTTAAAAACTTGAGACCGAATAAAATAGCTTTCATCTAATGCTATACATAAAATGGGTTGACAGAAAATTGCAAATCAATTTTCATATTGGTTATCTCTAAAAAAGGGAACATGAATTGGCAGGTGTACTACTTGTTAGACATTGAGCTTGAGTCCAAGCAAATGAGTGTCTATATAATCAACTAAAGGGGGAAAGACCGTAGCTTTTCTAACTTCCCACGCTTGCTCCTACTTTTTAACATAAAAGTACATTACATAAAAATAAGATAAAAAATAAGTTGATACAAAATTGAAAAAAGGAAGAAAACTCGGAGCTAAATTGTTGGGTGTCTGTAAGAGGCAAAGTTGGAACAGCAGGGGTCACTGTTTTAGTATGACTCCATGATCTCCTTCCAACCTCCTTAAATTTAAATGAAGATAAAGTCTATTAAAAAAAGAAAAGGGGGGGGGGGGGGGGGGGGGGGGGGGGGGACCAATTTGCTCGCCACTAAAACAGTAAATGAACTTTGGTGGTGAGGAAATAAGTGAAATTCACCCAGACACTTTCCATTATACTCAATAACCCACCAAAGTTCAGCAGGTCAGACACAGAGAGAGAGAGAGGTGATTGGCAAAAGCTGCGACCCAGATCCAATTCCACCACACTAGCAGAACCTATCACTAGATTCATCACCTAAAATACTCAATCATTGTCCAGGTCATGGATTTTCCATAATATGACAGATCAAAATAAGATTTAAAAATAAAAAAGAGACGCTGAAACTCATAGGCGGAGAAACACTAAAATAGAGCACACAATAAGGTTAAGTTGATAATCATTCTTCTAAGCTGGTAGCAGTGGCACCAAATAAATAAATATATATATATATATATATATTTGTATATATATAAAAAGTAGTCTTAACATGCAATCAATCAGTGAAGCAACAGCATACAATCATGTTAATCAAGTAAGCATACACCCAAGTAACAAACCTGAATTTCCTTAAGGCTTGTAGTCACCCCATTTAGCAACTCACATGTGATTCCACTAAACCTGAATATCCACAATGAATTATTATCAATGGAAAATAGTCAAGTCAAATCACTTTTGACACACTGATAACATATATGCCTTTTTTTTATATAGGAAATAAAAATTTTATTGAATAAAATGAACATCGTGTTCATGATGATGAACACTCTGGACATGAAAACTGACAACATACATACAGAGAGAGAGGATATCCAATTGGCACAGTCAAAGTGTGTAAGACTCAACTTTTTTTATTATATAGTATATGATATATAAAATAAGAAAACAGTCATACTTAAAAAAAAATTTAAATAAATAAATAAAAAGACAGTATTGATGAATCATGGGAAGTTGCTAAAACTCCAACAAAGTTTCTTAGCATTACAGCTTGCTTTAATGACGAAAACACAAGATATCCAAAACCCAAATATTTCTGTTGAGTTCATTTCTTAAAAATCAGCTCAAAAATATCCAAATAAATGTCTACCAAAAGCTCAAACAAAAGTGTATAAATGTCTACTAGAAGCTCAAACGAAAGTGTACCTGGTGTTGTAGTCAGTGACAGTGTTTGATGGTTTAACCAATTTATCTAGCGTGACCCGGAAAAATTCAGTCATGGCTAATTAGACATCCAAGAAAAATAACGTTGATTACCAAATCTTGTATATACTGTAGGAAGAAATAAACATGTCCACGTAATAGACCTGCAAAATGAAAATTTTAAAAAGTTAGATTCTACAAAAAGAAGAAAACATTCAGGTATTCTATCAAACAATTTCTGTGCATGTAATAAAAAGTTTGTTAGTTAAGTCTACCCCAGCAACAGCAAATTTTTTTGAGAAAAGGGGGTGATTTGCAGAGAGAGAAACAAATTAAACTTTATAGAATAGAAAATAATCAAACCTTGAATTAGAGGGTGAAATCAATGTGACCAAAATATGCTCCGATTGAGTCAGGGAAAGTAGCTATGAGAAGGAGATAAAACGCTCCAAGCAGAATGGCATCGAATGAGTAAAATGCTTGAGTGTGATATATAATTGGCTGAAAGGATAAGGGAAAGTAGCTGGATTGAAGGCCAAAAGACCAAATACTGAAACCAAGTCGCACCTAACGGCGACATTGGAGGTCGACGACGACGGCGGCGGCGGTGGCTAGCATCGGTGGCAGATGGGTGGCTGTGCAATGGGTGGCGGTTGCAGACGGGTCCGATGGAGGGGAAAAAGAGAGAAGAGGAGTGAGGGAAGAAAGAGAGATTACCGTGAGAGAGAAAAGACAGAGGGAAAAAAATTTGGGGAAATTCTGTGAGGGGGAAAGAGTGAAAGGGAAAAATTTGTATATTGCGGATGAAAAAGAAATTTCAGACTTTCAGAAATAGATTCAAATTTAAATCAATAACAAATTATTTGTTATGAAAATATTATAATCAAAACAATACTCTTTTGATAATGAGTAAGTATTAAACCCATCAACTTAATAAATTAGAGCCAACATGATCTAACCCAACATGACACTTTAAATTTGTTTTCATAAGTTGATAGATTCTCTTAAAAACGCAAAAATTGGAGTTGTTGACAAAACTTTCAATCTAACCCATACCGTGTTATTAATACTTCTAAAAATATATTTATATTTGAAATCATTTAGTTTAATTTATTTAGCATTTAAATAAATAATAAATCACAAATTTTTTTTTAAAATAATTAATTTTTAAAAAAATAAAATAAGATAATTAAATTATTTTTTTTATTCCTTTCATTATTATTAATTTTTTGGCAAAACATGTTTATGTTCTTTGTGTTCTTTCCAAAATATAACTCATATTCTTAAATCAATAAAAATTAATCAAAATAACATTTTATTAAGCATTTTCTCACACATTCACACACTCAAAAGAAAAATTTAGCCCTAAAACCTAATTCTCAAACCAGATTTCCAAATCTTCTAAGACATTCTCAATCCTTCCTCTCTCTAACTCCATGACCGAGCACCGCCACCTTCGCTCATCACATCACCACGACCAGATCTCTCTTTAACTCCATGACCGAGCACTACCATCTTTGCTCTTTGCTCATCGCTCATCGATTCGCTCTCTCTATCTCTCAATTTTGCTCAAAATCAGACCCAAATGTCTTAAACTTCTCCATTCTCAGATCAGTTTCTCTCTCTCTTAAACCGGTGGGTCTCTTTCTCACTTAGATCGATGTCTCTCTCTCAAAGATCGGTGCTTCACTCTCTCTTTCTCTTAAATAAATTTCTCTCTCTTAGTGGGACTCTCTCTTGATGGATCTCTCTCTTTTTGCCTCGTCCCTCCTTGGTGGTGGTGGTTGGTGGTTTTGGAAGTGGTGGTCAATTGGGTTCGGTGATGAGTCGTGGGGTGGGTTTGTTGACTGCTTGGTTTTGGTCTCAATGGGTTTTGGTGTTTTGGATTTGAGATGTTTTGGTGTTTTGGAGTTTGTTGGGTTTTGTTCTCAATGGGTTTTAGTGCTTGGTCGCTAAGAAAATGCAAGAAAAGAAAAAAAAAATCAAACTCAAATGTCTCAAACTTCTTCTTTCTTAGATCGGTTTCTCTCTCTCTCTCTCTCAAATCGGTGGGTCTCTCTCTCGCTCAGATTGATGTCTCTCTCTCAAAGATTGGTGCTTCACTCTTTCTTCTACTCAAATAAATGTCTCTCTTTTAGTGGGTCTCTCTCTTTTTGCCTTGTCCTTCCATGGTGGTGGTGGTTGGTGGTTGTGGAAGTGGTGGTCAGTTGGGTCCAGTGATGAGTCATGGGGTGGGTTTTTTGATTGCTTGATTTTGGCCTCAATGGGTTTTGGTCTTTTGGATTTGAGGTGTTTCTATGTTTACTTGGTTTTGTTCTCAATGGGTTTTGGTGTTTGATTGCTAAGAAAATGCAAGAAAAGAAACAAAAAGTTGACTAATCCAATTTTATATCTGTGGCAATGAGGATGTGTGCTGGTGAGGATGCATGTTGGTGGTGGTGGTGGTGGTGGTTGGTTCCAATGAGACTTTTTGAAAATTTATGTGTATCTTTGTCATTTTAATTGTTTTACCAATATTTCAATCTTTGAAGTTTTAAGGATATTTTGATCATATTAGGCATATCAAAGGTATTTGAATCATTTTAGATTCGGAATTGGGCTGATAATTAATTTATAATGTGGGCTATGGATTTCCTACTATGGGTAATTCCTAGCCAAGCCTGGATTATGTGTTGCTTTTCCTTAGTAGAGCTCTCTTCTCCTGTTAAGTTACTTTCCCTTTATTAGTGTTCTCTCTCTTTCTCTTGCTCTCTCTTTCGCTTAGAATGACCAATCCCTTCTCTCTACTCCTTTTTCCTATTTATACCTTGAGGTTGGTAGGGTGCTCATGATTACCTTCTGGCCTCACTCGTGTGGGTGGGGCCCAATCTGATTATTCCTTACAAGGAATATGCTTCCTTGGAAACAGTGGTAATGGCATTGGAATTGGTTCCAGTCTCCAAAAAGTTGCTCGACAGTGATATTCCCTAAGGCAATACCGAGTTGTCGAGGTTGCGAGCTGCCCCTAGTAAGTACAGCCCCCCACTAATCCATACATGATCGGCATGAGCTTGTCTAACTTGCAATCAATGGAACAGGCATACCATTGGGTTTGGGCTTAAGAAAGTCTTAGGGGTGTGTCTGGGGCAAGGCCCAAGGCCCAATGGGCCTAAGGCCGTATGTTGTACCGTGGTTATTTTGAAGAGTTAGTGTTATTGAGCAAAGTCAATTATTTAAAAGTTATTGAATGGTAAACCATTTAATGCCCACTTCAAATGGGTAATAAAATAGTGAATATCATTAATCCAATTTATCAAAAGATAAAACTTAGGTACAATACATTAGGTGTACTATATTAGGATCTCCAATTGAATTCAAATGTTTGGCTGCATTGAATTTAATTGTCATTTGAAAAGACAAGACTATTTTTATTTTTTTATTAATGCCCCAAGGTTTTGAAATCAATTAGGAAGGAAAAAAAAAAAAAATCCTAATGTACTACAACTAAAAGGCTATACCTAAAATTTACTCTTTATTTTATGGGCAAATTATTACCAGGCATAAATTTATCTTGAATCTTTTGTAGAAAAATATTTTCAACTAGTCTATTATATTTATTAGAAAAAACATATTACTAGAAACATAGTAATCATTTAGTTCTATTTCGGTTTAATTTAACAAAATATTTTATTCTAGTCACTAAACCAATACACTTAACCCCCTTTGTTCCACTTTGACTCAAATTTTAATCGATTTTGGTTGTCTTAGCCATTTTTAATCAATTCGGTAGGTATGCATTTGAAATATTATTTTTGTTTAAGTTATAGCTTCACATCTAATAATTTTACTTATTAATTTTTTAAAAAACAAGATAAAATAAAAACTACAATGAATAAATGTTTGGTAAATGTGTTATGAGAAGCATTAATTTATAATTTGATGTTCTAATGATTAATTCGAAAGGCTAATCTTGGTCATTAAATTGATTTATTATTAGTGGGTGTATATTTTTAACCATCACAAATAATACACTTTTTGTGAGGAAATTCTATTGTCCCTAGCAAAAAGTATGGAGGGAAAATTTCCCTCCAAAAGTTTTTATATTTTAATGATTATTTGCAAAGGTCAATCTTAGTCCTCAGTCCTCACAAATAATTATTATTAGTGAGCGCATTTTATTAACCCTCACAAATAATATCCTTTTCATGAGGGATTTTCATTGCCCCTCGCAAATAATTTGACGAAAATTTTTATCTCCAAAAAAAGTTTATATTTTAATGATTATTTGCGAAGGCCAATCTTGGTCCTTGCAAATAATGGGGATTCTAGCATTTTACCCTTATTTTTAAAAAAATTTAGCAATATGCCCCTATTTTGAAACTATTTAAGTCCGTGCCCCTGTTTTAAAACTCGATTTATAGAAAATCGAGTATCGGACGATCAAACTTAAAAAAAAAAAAAAAAAAAAAAAAAAAAAAAAAAAAAAAAAAAAAAAAAAAGCATGGAACTCTAGTTCATGGATCTTGAGTTCCATTTAAAACGCCACTATAGGACAATCAAAACGTAGCTATAGGTTAACTTAAAAAAAAAAAAAAAAAAAAATTGCTTGTAACTCGAGTTCACGGAGCTTGAGTTCCATTTAAAACACCACTATAGGACAATCAAAACATAGCTATAGGTTTGGCCCGATCAAACTAAAAAAAAAAATCCATGGAACTCGATTTCATGGAGCTCGAGTTCCATTTAAAACGCCACTATAGGACAATCAAAACGTAGCTATAGGTATGGAACTCGATCTCCATGAACTCGAGTTTCATGCAAATTTTTTTTTTCAAGTTTAATCGGGCATAACTTGATTTTAAACTAATCGAAACTCGATTTTAGTAAAATCGAGTTTCAAAACAAGGGCATATACCTAAATAGTTTTAAAACAGGGACATATTGCTAAATTTTTTTAAAAATAAGGGTAAAATGCTAGAATCCCCTGCAAATAATATAGTATTAGTAAGGGCATATTTTTAACCCACACAAAAAAAAAAAAAAAAAAAAAAACTTTCTACAGGGGATTTTTATTGTCCCTCAGAAATAATTTGGCGGGAACATTTCCCTCCAAAATTTTTGACATTTTAATGATTATTTGCGAAGGTCGATCTTGGCCCTTGCAAATAATTTAGTATTAGTGACAACATATTTTTAACAATCATAAATAATACACTTTTTGCAAGAGAATTTTAATTGTCACTTGCAAATAATATGGAGGGAAAATTTCCCTCCAAAATATTAGCATTTGTGACAGCTGCAACACATAATTGTTACAACTTTTTTTGTTGGTCACAAATGTTTCACATTTTACCAAGTATTTGCGAGGGCTTTATTTTGCCATCAGAAATAGGAATTTTTGAGAGGGCTTTTTGGGTTTGTCAAAAATTCTTCGTTGCTAAAAGGCATTTTTCTTTTAGATTTGTCGGATATTTTATGGGTAAATTTAAAGATTGGGAAAAACTTAATTCTCAAATAATAATAAAAATTTTTCTATTTCTAAACAAATGAATATCTTAATAAAAATGATTTTAATTTAACTAAAAACCATAATAGCATGAAAATAAAAAATTTAAAATATTATTTAAAAGAAAAAAAATCAGATCACACAAAAATTATAGCAAAAATTTTGATTGTAGGAGGTCCTATGTCATGGGTCCCATGGCTCATGTAATTAGGTCTAAGTAACCTCATAACTAATAATTATGACTTTTGACTAGAATTGTGATGTATTTTTATATTAGAATTTCTTTTTCTCTTCCTTATGTGCTTATGTGTATTTGTTTCTAAAAAAAAAGTAAAAAATATCAGTAACTAGTAACTATTAGAAGACTATTCTCTTTAGCCAACGGAAGCACACTTGTCAAAAGGTTCACTTCTGTCCCCACCATGTACTGTTCAACGACAAAATCATATGGTTGAGGTTATCTATGATGTTCACTGTTCACTTATTGCGATTTGGGAATTTGAAATTTCAACGAACCTTATTTTAATAATATTAACTAGTCTCATCATAAGAGCACTAGTACTGGGGCGTAAAAACTCCGGTTCCTATTTTAGCAATTAGATCCTTTAAAGCAAGCTCCATCCATTGAGGGTGTAAGCACCTCATACAACTCAAAAGAGCAAAAACCCACTCCATTTGGGTTTATATATATATATATATATATATATATATATCCTTTAAAGCAAGCTCCATCCATTGAGCGTGTAAGCACCTCATACAACTCAAAAGAGCAAAAACCCACTCCATTTGGGTTTATATATATATATATATATATATATATTTATATCAGGTATGTAAACCTAAAAAATTTTCTATCTTAGTTATAATAAGAGTACTAACATTGAGGGTGTAAATACTTCAGTTGCTATTTTACAACCCAAAAGAGCAAAAACCCACTCCATTTGTGTGTGTGTGTGTGTGTGTGTGTATTCATTCTTCAGCAATTGATATGTCTTACTTGCACATCACTAGGTCCAATTGTACCCTTATGGCCTACACAATCTTGATGAGTAATTTCCCCTCAAAATCTGATAGGCCAAGAATGTATTGATCTCTTGTGATGAATTAACAAATTAATTAGCCAAGTTAATTAATTAATTCAATTAGCATGCAATACGTGTGGTAGCACAAACAAATCATCAATTAACTAAATGCAGCGAAAATTAAATTGACACAGTGATTTGTTTACGAATGAGGAAAACCTACACGGCAAAAACCCCACCGGGTGATTTTAAGATCACCACTCTCGAGAATTCACTATTATCACAACAAGCGGTTACAAGTAAAGGAATCCTATTACTTTATATCAACCTACAGTTGAACCCTTACCCCAATACCTAATTGAACTTGTTTTGTAGTAACAATCTCTCCTTTTAATGCACAGCTCCCAGTACGTGACTAACCAATAGATGCGTGGATCCCAATACGTGACTTAATCACCAACTTGAGAAAGATGTTAACTGCAAAGTTCTTCAGTTCATCACATGATGAAGAACACAAAACCCTACGGTGTACAAATACAACAGCTTCTTCAAGAGAAAGATGAATTATGACAAATTCTATCTCCAGTCACAATTTGCATGAACAAAACTTTGCTTCACACTTGCACAACCTTTGACTGCCTTTAAAATAATCCTTATATATATTTAGGGTTGTGAGAAAAGAAAACCCAAACATATACACACATATTGGATGAAAATCAACTTTGAAAAACTGAATTTCATAAATCTCGGCAGATAGGGTATCTATCAAGCTAGCTGTCGAGCATTGGACTTCAGCAGCTTTTTAAACCTTGATAGATTCTAGCTGTCGAACTTTAAAATCTAACACTTCTTCACTTGTTTCTTGGACAGATTTGCATGACTTTAACACTAGAACTTAAAACCTTGTTCCTTGAAGCATTAAACACATCCTAGATCTACCCAATTACAAGTAAAATGTATTTTGTCAAAGGATTAGCCAATTCTAAATTGACATATGTTCCTAACATCAATTCACATATGTCCTAATAAAATCCAAAAAACTCAACTTTAGTTTCTTTACAATTAAACCTAATAGTAATCAAGTAATCAAATAGCATTTAGACAAAGTATACCTGTAACATGTACATTGATAAACATAATCCAAAACAAACTTGGACTATGTTAAGGTCAAAAACTATCTTTATAAGCCATGCCTCCAAGCCAGGCATTTTGTCGAACACTTTGAGGGTGATGGGGTTGGCCTCTTTTCTCTTTTTATGCATAGTTTAATAAAATTAAATTGCTGCACATCAATTATTGCAAAATGATAGAAGAACTAAGAATATTACATTGTACTTATATTCTACATGATGACAATAAAGTTATAAAATAAGAGCTAAAGGGAAAAAATCAAAAGAATACAGTTTGAATGGAGAGAGAGAGAGAGAGAGAGAGAGAGAGAGAGAGAGAGAGAGAGAGAGAGAGAGAGCAACTCATGTCCAATATCAATTATCAAATAACTCTTGTATGTAAATATCATACACTACAACATTAGGGATAGATATCATAACGATGATAACTGACTAAATCACATATAGTGGAAAGTCTTGTGCCACTCAGTGGCAAGCTCACAATTAACAACCTCCACATCATTAGGTTTTACATGAATGGCCATTTTGAATCACTTGGAGATAATTTTATTCTTGGAATGAACACACATTTGCCTATATTAGTGCCAGTTATGATTTTTGCTTCTATCACCCATGTAGCCAATCTTGTTATAATGAGTCTTGATCCATTACAAAGACCTTCATTCTGATTCAAGTTTCTAACCAACATTACAGGCAAACCTATTTTTAATGTCAGTTAATGGTTTGGCAATCTTGGAAATCTCAACGTGTTCAAAAATTCAACAGTATACAAGACATCTTGGTCAGGAACATTTGAAGAAGCCTTGCATATAGAATTTGAACTTAGATATTCATGAACTTCTCCATTTAAGGATAACACAATGTAGTCATTTAGTTCTTCTACAACTTCATTTGTAGGGGCAAGAATTGCCCTATCTTGTAGGTAACTTGGATCTGTGTATTTATTTTCCAAACCTGGATATGTGTTGTCAATAATATCTTGCATTGGATTCTCTGAAGGTTAGATAATCAAATCACTTGGAATTGAAATGTTGTAATCCCCATCTCCTTCTCCCAATTCACCATTACCTATTTTAAGAATCCACTCACTAAAGTCCTTTATAGATGATGTTTCTATTCCACTCATACTGTTCTGTAGAAGCCTCATATTTGTTTGGAGTTTAAAGACATTACAATCATTCCATAGATATAACTTGCTAATTGAGGATTGGACTATATCTTCTCGTCTTCCCTTTCTCACAACTGGAAGTATTTGTCAAAAATCACCCCCTAGAACTACAACTTTACCACCAAAAGGTTTTTCAGCATTTTGAGGATCTTCAATTTGTAGTATATCTTGTAATGTGCGGTCAGTAGCTTCAAAACAATTCCTATGTGCCATTGATGCTTCATCCCAAAGTATAATACTTGTTTTTGAGATAAGTTCCATTGCTTGTGTTCTTTGCTTTATGTCACAGGTAGAGTCATCATTTACATTAATTGGGATATGAAATCTTGAGTGAGCAGTCCTTCCACCAGGAAGCAACAAAGCAGCAATTCCTGAAGACGCAACAGTAAGAGCAATTTTGCCTTTTGATCTTATACCAAACAAGATGGTTCTATAAAGATACGTTTTACTCGTTCCACAATGTCCATAGACAAAAAACATTCCCCCTCTTTTAGTAGCAACAACTTCCATTATAGAATTGTAGATTATTCTCTGTTCATTGTTTAGGCCAGAAATTAGGATCTCATGTTCTCTTTTCAAACTTGATACATCATACGACATTTCTTCTTGAATAAGTCTATTCCCATTCTGAATAAGATCCATATTTGGCTGGGGCATTTGTGGATAATCTCTAAGTGATCTTCCATATTATTGGAGGATTTTTTTCAATTTCTTACAATCCATAATTTCTCAATTGGTCATCTGATAAAATTAGTTCTTGGAATTGGAGGATACGCCTTTGCCTATTTAGTATATCTTCTGTAATTAGTTTCCAGTTGGATTCCCAAAGACTTAATCGATCAGCTACTTCACAGATCAATAGCATTGTAACAAATAGTTGACGCAATTGTTGCCCATTGGCCCAACTTGAAGCTTCAATTAGGGAATCATGCCATTCTTTGTCATCATCAAGAAGTCCAAGTGCATAATAGGCTTCCTTATAAGTTGGATAAGTAACACTGTTTATAGTCCTTAATTCTTTAAAGTTTCTTGGACCTTTGACAATGTTAAGCAATATTCTCTAATAAAACCTTTCACCACTTGAAGGATGTGCGTAATACACTCTTCCAATACAATATTTAGATTTCCTTCTTTGCCATTGCTTATCATTACTATGCCATACCCATTTTGTAGGAAATTCAGCATAAGTCAACTCTCGAGCATCTTCAAAAGCCTCATTTGTTTTCATCCATTCTGTAAACTTTGTTTCTTCAATACCAGGTATATTTAAAACAATATCCAAGCTTGTATTTTCCGGATAAATGATGCGATGTTTGTCTTCCAAATGAAAATTTAATCTTTCAATAGGTGGATATCGAAATTGAATTGGAAATTCAAATATTCTCCAACATGCTTCAAAAGCTGAAATATATCTACAATCCAAGTATGCTTTTGTCTCATCAACAACAATGTCGGTCTCTTGTCCATCACTCCCAATATTTGGCAAATTCTCTTCTACAACAACTGTTGCTCTATCTGATCCCTTGTTTATATATTTAAACAAATATTTGATCGATCGAGATCTATTACACCATTCTACATTCAAATGGGATTGGTACTTCACCAAAAGATCTACATTATAAGGTACAACATATCGGTTATCCAAAAGAATTTCGTTCTTCTCTATTGTTTTTCCATCATTTCTCCTTCTATATACTGGAAAGCCTTCTTCATCAATTGTTGTTTCTTCATAAAATCTTTTTGGAAAATGTTTTGTACATTTACCATTCATCATGCACAGTGATTTTGGTTTTGCAGATCCACATGGGCCATGCATCATAAATTGTTTTACAACTTTATTAGCAACAGGATCCTCATCTGGATCTGGTATCTCAGCCATAATGATACCATCAATGTCTGTTGGACTTGGACACTTATCCTTTGGATCCAAGAATAGAAGAATATGTGCATGTGGGAGTCCTCTTTTTTGGAATTCAATTGTATACACAATTGCAATAACTTTTCCAAAATGAGATTTATGCCTTAAATCATGTAATAGTTCATCCAATTTTATCTTAAAAACCCTTGCTACAATATCTGGCCGATCCTCATATTTTAGGCCTTCTATAAATTCTAAGGAATGATTGATTTTTGGCCATTTTGGATTGCAAATTATAGGTAAGTCATATTGCCTTTCACCAGAATTACGACTTCGTATTAAAC
The DNA here is from genome assembly GCF_001633185.2 of Quercus lobata. NCBI lineage: Eukaryota > Viridiplantae > Streptophyta > Magnoliopsida > Fagales > Fagaceae > Quercus > Quercus lobata. Next base: position 76,109,407 of record NC_044908.1, read on the forward strand.
GAATTCTGACATTATGTATATTTGATTCATCAAATCTATCCCTGACCATTCTAAAACATTTAACCAAATGGTTGCACTGGTCTAACATTTCCATCAACTCGGTAACAATATCTAGATCCACATAATTTCTATCATCTTCATGTATAACTTCATCAATTCTATTTTTAATTTCATTATCAGTTTCATAAATATAAAGCTGTGCATACTTAGGTTTTTGGCCATGGACAGGAAGAAGTGATCCAATTCTATGATGAGTTTAACCATTTACACGAAACACACATGGACCAGAACCATTATTCACTGATCTATCAACATTACCCCCCAAAGAAGTGAAAGCAAAGAGAGAGTTGTAGATTCTTATCCCTAGTCGAAAGTTTATTGATCTCTGATCACTATTAATATTGAGTAAGTTTCCAAGAAAGGGTGGAGGTTCTTTCAATAGAGGGAGTTCAACTCTTCCTTCAGAACAGCACAAACTAAACTTTGGTTTTGTAGGCGTTTTTGACTTTATAGTTCTCTCTTCATACCAAAGTTGAGCTCCACAATGTTCACATACTATTGTTGGAGGTCCTAAATCCAATGGTTTCGTAAATTTTCCTATAACAACAAAAATAAAAATTCACTTTTTCTTCCTAATTTTAGAACATTTTTGGGAGAACTAAAAAATGTAACACTTACATTGTTTTCTGCTTTCATCATTAATGCTATATTGTCTACATCGAATACTCCTTTCAAATGGCTCGTCATCTCTTGTTCTTGTTTGGCCTAGGTTACATACTAATTATGAGTTTTTTAAAGAAAAATATATTTTTTAATATGTCAATATTGTACCCCTTCTATTTCTCTTTTTAGATAAAATTAATCTTCTTCTCAATCTTGCATAGAAAGCAGACTCCATGCTTGGGGAATAAACTAAAAGCAAAGCATTCACAAAATTTTAATTCATAAATATAACTATATAGCAAAAACATATATAACAAATTAGAAATTAGATGTTATAGAAAGGGGAAAACTTGAAGAAAAATATAGCATTCACATACTAACTTCAGAATTAAAAACACATAAAGATATGATTATTTGATAAAATAAAAATTGTATTACAATTTGTATAAAATATGATCATATTCCAATTTCAAATTCTCTCTACAAACATATTACCAATAAATATGCAATAAACAGTACAGAATAAAGGAAAGACTAGTAAATACCTGACTTTCCTCTTTCCTCGTCTTGTAGTTGTATTACAAAATAAGCCAGATATCAAAATGCTAAATCCCTACCTGCAAAACCATAAGAATCCAATTTTCAGCCAAGAATCATTAATAGAAGACAAATAGTATAGTGCAGAAAAAAACAGATTTAAAATAGCAACCATATATTTGCTGCTATACACATATATACAGCAACTTTTTCATCACAATGATAAAAGCAAATTTAAAACAACAACCATATATACAACATATTAAACTATACACATATATACAGCCAACAAAAGAAAAAAAAACTCTTGACACACACAATGATACTATTTGATTTTTTTTTTTTTAGATCCAAGTGTTTTTTTTTTTTTGGGAGTTGCACAAAAAAAGATCAATTACTATACCGGTGTATTTTTATGCTTAAAAAAATAACAAATGACAAAGTCTAAGAGGTTAAAAATAGACAATAAAGAAACTTTGACTTAAGGCTATTATAGATACAGCCAACAAAAAAAAAAAAAAAAAAAAAAAAAACTCTTGACACACACAATGATACTATTTAATTTTTTTTATTAAAAAAATAAGGATTGGTATTTGGTACTACTTGGTTATCTAAAAGAGGTCTTTTTTGTGCATGGGTATATGTTAGTCACTACAGGTTAGTCTTGTTAGATCTAAGTTTTTTTTTTTTGGGAGTTGCACAAAAAAAGATCAATTGCTATAGCGGTGTATTTTTATGCTTAAAAAAATAACAAAGGACAAAGTCTAAGGGGTTAAAAATAGACAATAAAGAAACTTTGACTTGAGACTATTATAGATTCAAAAGTAAAATGAAAATAGAACATTGGATCATGAATGTCTGGTTCTTCTTCATCACAAACGCAAAACGAAAAGAAAAAAAAAAAAAAAAAAAACTCTCACCACACACATACACAAATTAATACAATAAGCAGTATACTACCAACCCATTACACTGTACACACACACACACACATATATATATATATATATATATATAGCAACTTCTTCATAACAAACGCAAAATGAAAAGAAGAAAAAATCCATTGCACCATATTGAAAGACCATAATTATTACTTACAAATAGAATAAAGAATCCAAATTTGCGAACAGAACACTATAATATACTATGTTATTAAAACTCCAAGCATAAAAGCAGATTTAAAACAGCAACCATATATTTGCTGCTGTACACATATATACAGCAACTTCTTCATCACAAATGCAAAACAAAAAAAAAAAAAAAAAAAAAAAAAAACTCTCACCACACACATACACAAATTAATACAATACTAATTTACCTCACAAACAGCATAGATCTTTTCTTAGGTTTCTTTAGTAAAACTGACCACTATCAAAGTATTTGTATTTGCACATTTCTAGCAATTACGCAATTTACACTTGGTCATTCAATATGTGAGATGAGACCAAGATACATTTTTCATAATGTTTCCCCTGGTTCAACTTATTTCCTTTTTCCTAATCCACGTTTCTAAATATGTATCAATTTTCACATGGGTCCCATCATTCACTATGTGAGCTGAAAAAAAAAAAAAACCACATTCACAATGTTTCCACATGTTCATCCTATTAACTATCTAATTGGGAAAACAGTAGCACCTTTTTTTGGGAGGGGGGGGTGTTCCTATTTTGGTAAGCTAATAAACACAAGTTAAAATATATAAACATTGAGAACCCCCATATATCGTATAATAGTGTGCATTGTGGCAGGCCTTTCCTATCACAACACTCTCATCTCTCTAACCATTCTTTCTTACCTTATAGGCGTGATAAAGGTCGCATGCCTCAAAATCAACCTCAAATGTGCCATTCACGGCATCTCCATATTGTCCAATGCATTGGACACAACAATTTTACACACCAATACACTGCATTGCTACCCATTAATTTCATATATATAATATAGCCCAAACCAAAGTCAGATCCTAGCATTACCAAAAACCCAGATATATATTTTCAACTCATAAACAGGGCAAAACCCAAGTGGGGGATTTCCATTGAATTTGGTTCAATTTGCAATGAGAGGAATAAGATGATGACATTAGAATTTAGAAGGCTAGATACATTACAGACCAGAAGTTGACAGAGGAGCTACATATCAAACTAAGATTGGAAAAACTAATAAGGAATTGGGATCCAAGACTTTAATAAGTTAGCAGTCAAAATTTTTCTTCTTGAATTGTTACACGTGTGGCAGAGCTAGAATCAAGTAATGCAAAAGCTCCATTAAAGTCTATAATGACTCATTCTATAAGATCAAGTATAGTCCACAATGATTCCCTGTATATGAATTCTCATTAAATTTTAATGATAATCAGTTTCAAATAGTTAGATTTTTTTGTTTGGTTAAAAGTTTCTCGCACATTTTGTAGGTGCATTGTTTGCCGAGAGCAATTCCTTTTAGTGAGAATTCTTTAGGCCTGGTGTATAAAATTGTGAGCAATCGATCCATACATTGAGTGGCTGTGAATTTGTGCTGGGACAGAATCACTTGTGCCTTTTTTAGCTATTTTTTTACATCATGGTTATTAAGAATTCTGTTTCGTATTCAATGATGCTAGCTGATTCTACAAGCCCTCTTATGGAAACAAACAAATGGTATCTGATATATATAGCCTAGTGGAATGAGTTTGTATTGCGTTTAATATAAAGAATTCAGTAGTCACCCATATATGAGCTCTTAGTAGAGTCCCCAACCCTCTGAAAATGCCTCATATGGCAGCTCTACCTCCCCCAAAGCAAGTTTTGGTTTGACTCTTTTGAGTATACGCCCTCCCTTTGTTATTTGCAACTATCCATTGACAATCCCATCAAAATCCCGTAATATCAAGCAACAACAAAGAGGAAAAAAAATTAGGTCCAACTGGTTTTTATTGTTGTTTAACATTAAAAAAAAAAAAAAAAATTTACCAATAAATGTTAATCATTATTAAAATGATAAGTTGTATATGTTTCAAAGTGAGTGGTTAATTTTAATGACGACTAGTTGGGGTCACATTATATAGAGAAGAACAACATCACCTGTTTAGTGAGCTTATGATGAAAGTCAACAATGTATTAGACAAAAAAGCCTGGACTATGAAATTCAATATGAGCTTGGAAATTTAGGTCTTTGGGACTCCAATTTTTTTTGTATTTATGTCCTTTATGATGGCTTTGTGGCTACTGACTATGGTTCTTCAATGACCAACAACAATTTGCTAAATTTAGAATTAGCATGTTTCTTGAACTAAATAAAAGACAAATTTGGTCAGGAAAATGCCCTATTTGATGGCTAATGTATCAGCTATCATCCAATTTGACACATTTAAATTAGTCAAGCTTAAGCTTGCTCATCAGCTTATGTTTAATTGTGCTAAGTGCAAACTATTTGTTATATTGACCTGTACCAAGTCATGCATCCAAGCGACTCCATATTTGAACATCTATTAGATTTGCTTAAATGTGAACATCACAAGGAACTTCTCAAAGAACATGACATGTCATATCATTGATAGCAGGCAGGGGCGGCTGCACATATACTTCAAATTTTACATATAAACCACGCATAATCAAAGCCATACTTCTAACAACAAAATATACCAAAGAAGAAATGTTACAGAAAATTAATTTATATCTATGAAAAGAAACATATATATATATATATACAGCAATTTCTTCATCACAATTTGTGAACAGAACACTACAATATACTATGATATTAAAACTCCAAGCATAAAAGCAGATTTAAAACATCAACCAAATATTTGCTGTAACTATTAAAAACCTGCTCCATATCTGTAAAGAAAAGAAAAAAAAAAAAAGATATATAATTCAGTATGAACAATGTATTGAATAACTAACCTCAATGTACTCCACACCAATTTCGCTAAGATTATTAGGAAGCAAGCTGATAACTCCACCTTACTCAGTTTCCACTAAACAAATTCAAACCCATAGCTCAGTTTCCACACAAAAACAATTCAAATTGACCAATAGCTCAATTTCCACACAAAAACAATTCAAATTGACCAATAGCTCAGTTTCCACAGAAAAACATATATTCAAATTGATTATCTAAGTGTGTGCACAAAAACTACAATTCAATCAACTCTAGAATACAAAATAGGCTGGGGTAAAAAATAAACCATAGCTCAGTTTCCACACAAAAACAGTTCAAATTGACCAATAGCTCAATTTTTACACAAAAACATATAACTAAAATTAAAAAAAAAGTTAAGAAATCCACACTAAAATAGTTAGAAATCAGATGTACATAGATTATCACAGAGGCAAATGAATACCATACCTTTAACCCTGATTCAAATGGAGGAAAAGAATGAAGAGAAAGGCAATAGCAATAAACCTAGAAATTGAACAGCCGTGAAAAAAAAAAAAAAAAAAAAACCTAATAATAATCAACTATTTATATATAAGATAATAGTTATAGAGTTCACATTCATAAAATATATATATATATATATATATATATATTATAGGTTTATAAGATAATACCTTTGGGCCGGTCTCGACGGGCTGGGTTGGTTGTATTGCTGACCGACATAGTTGATGGGCCATGGGTTGGATGAGACCCATGGCAAATGGGGCTCCGTTTCTGTTCTAAGGAAGAGTGGAAACTGAGCAAAGTGGACATGGGTATGGTGGGATCTGTGGCCATGGGCTTGATGAGACCCACGACAAATGGGTCGCCATTTCTGGGTTGTAAAGGGTGGATGTGGGTGTTTTGTGGCAAATCGGTGGTCTGAGGAAGGAGATCGATGGTCTGAGGCAAATCGGTGGTCTGAGGAAGGAGATATCGGTGGTCTGAGGAAGGTGCTTGTTGGGTATTTAGATGCGATGGTGGGTATGGTGGATCTTTACATGCGATGCGATGCCGTCGTCGGTGGTCTGATGAAGGAGATCGATGGTTTGAAGAAGGTAGATGATCGATGGTCTATGGTGGGAAAGGCAGAGGATTGGGAAAGGCAGAGCATTGTGAAAAGCATCGTGAAAGGGAATGGGAAAGGATTTTTTTTTTTTTTTTTTGGTTTTGGTTTTATTTTTTTGTTTTATTATTTTTTTAATACTGTGCTGACGTGGAAAATTGTGGGAGTTTCAAAAGCTTCGGTTTTATATATATATATATATATATAGATAATAATAATAATAATAATAGAATCTAATGGTTAAGGGAGAAAGTTAACTTTTTAATTTTTAATTTCAATTCTTGGATTGTATGCACCAAATCTTAGTCCAAAAAGAACTATATAGAATTTTATGCCGAGCAATATTATAACAAAAGCATTATTTATTCCTATCAAAAAAAAAAAGAAGCATTATTTATTTATTTTTATAAAATAACAAAAGCGTTGTTAATTATGTACTAGGGGAAAAGACTCATGCATAGGGCAAGGAACACAAACAAAAGTGTTGTTAATTATGGATCACACTGTTTTTTTGAACCAAATTATAGATTGCATTTTTATTTTTATTTTTTTGTTAATGTATGGAAGCGGTGTACCAACTTTTAGTGAGACAATTTTACTCCGTATTCATAACGCATCTTAAAAATCTTATGAATTAATAGGGTAGTATATCAAACCTGCAATTTAGGCGTTTACGTTACACTCAAGACTAATGAACCCACAACTCGAATACCGGACTTTCACTATATTGGAAATCCTGTTACACCGTTTGTGTGAGACAAACACGGCCCATTGGAAATCGGCCAAAAAACTCTATGCTTCGGTCACAGTCCTACTCCGGTCTTCACCCAACGATGACTTTACCGCTCAAGTAGCACAACAATTCTGACCAGAATCTTACATTTTTCACTTTATCATTTGTTATTTTCCTTCTAGAAAGCATATAAAAATTAATTAAAGTATTCTTGACTCGGCATGTGTATATTTTTAGTGAAAATGCGATTTTAGTCCTTACATTTTGGGCATATTCTTGTTTTGGTTTCTAATTTGATTTTGCGTCTATGAAAATGAAAAATTATATCCATTTTAGTCCCTGCCCTCAACTCACTAACAAAACTTTCATACGTGATAGATGGAATGCACTGTTTGCACAGTAAATTCTAACGTGGCTAATAAAATAATAATAATAAATTTTGTTTGGCTTTTAGAACGTGACACGTCAACATTTTAATAAATTAAAAAAACCATGTCAGAAAATTTAAAAATAAAATAAAATAAAAAGCAAAACCTTAAATCTAATTAATTTTTTTTATTACATTTCATTAGTTTTTTGGAAGAACATAAGAACATGTTCTTCATGTTCTTCCCCAACATATCCAATCGGCCAACCCATTTGGATTATCAAACTCAACAAATTATAACACAATCAACACCGAATTCTCCACAAAATCAAACTCATAAACTCAGTAAACAAACTAATCTCCAACAAACCCAAAACTAGAAATTTTCTCGTGAAACAAACACAAAAAAACTCATAAAATTGACAGTGGACTATGTTAAGGACATATTTTATGTAATTGGCTAATCCTTTGACAAAATGCACTTTACTTGTAATTAGGTAGATCTAGGATGAGTTTGGTACTTCAAGAAACAAGAGTTCACGTCAAGTATTAAAACCATGAAGATTGGACCAAGAAACAAGTGAAGAAAAGCTATTCATTAAAACTCAACAGATACCTCGACAGAAGTAGTATCTATCGAGATTTAAGAATGAAGTTCGATAGAAGCTCAATCTGTCAAGATCTACGAAATCATAAGCTAAAATGTAGAAAGTGATCTAGTGCCTTATTCTCTCTGCAAGAAGTTATTACGTCTTTTGCGCCCTAGGGTTTTGTAACCAAGTACTTCTTGATCTTCATTGTTAATGGAGTGAAGAACTTTGCAATCAACAACATCTTCAAGTTGCTGGAGTTAGTCATGTACTGGGATCCGTGCAAAAGGGTGGCGTTCATATATTGAAGAGTTTAAAGATTCTGAAGCGATAGAAGGTTTCTGCTGTAAGTTCATTTACGGAAATTGTAGAGTCTAGGGACAAATGTTTTGTGCTAGATCTGAAACTTCTCATTATTATAGTGAATTACTTTTCCAGAAGGTTTCCCCCTAGGTTTTTTATTGTGAAATTAGTTTGTTTCATTGGTTTTTTTGGGTCATCATATCTTGTCTTATTTACTATTTTGCTGTGCATGATTTTGACATGATATTGATGTTTGTTTGTTTTAACAAGGTTTATTCATAATAAATCTAATTAACAACTTGAGTTTAAAACTTGTTAATTCTATCAACGGGGTCTAAATTTCCCAACAAGTGGTATCAAAGTGGGTACACTTTGATTGGATTAATTTCCTAAGTGTGATCCTTGACCCCCGTTGTCATCAATCATGGACAATATCTTTTGATTCCTCCTTTGTTTGATGGTACTAACTATGCGTACTAGAAAGTTCATATGATTTTTTTTTTTTTTGTAAGCTCTTGGTGAAAAAGTATGGCAAGTTGTTGAAGCCGACTGGGCTAAGCCAAAGGAAGCGCCGGTGGATTGGGATGAAGCAAAGATCAAAGCAGAAAATTTCAATAGTAGGGCTTTGAATGCTCTGTTTAGTGGTGTGAGCAATAAGGAATTCAAGAAAATATCATCCACAAAAATTGCTAAGGAAGCATGGACTATTCATGAGACCACCTATGAAGGTACCAAGGCAGTGAAGACCACTAAGCTTCAAAGACTCACCAGAAGTTTTGAAGAAATAAGGATGGAGGACGATGAAACCTTTGATAATTTCTAAACTAAACTTAACGTTATTGTGAATTTTGCCTTCACTACCATTAAAGATTCCTTAGGTCCCTACTTGAAAGGTTTCATGCCAAGATCACTGCCATTAAAGAAGTGAAGGACATTGATCAAATTCCTTTGACTGAGCTTGTAGGGAACCTTCAAACCTATAAGATGGGATTAGGTAAAATGGGAAAAGGTGGAAAGAGTAGGAACATGGCTTTTAAGGGTATAGAGGAAGAGAGTGATGACTCTGAAGATGAAGATGAGGACTTAACCTTCATAGTTAATGAGATTATCAAGATTCTCTAATATAGGAAAAAGGATAAGAACAAAGCCCCTAGGAAATCTGAATCCTCTAGAAAGGGCAAGAAAGAGAAACCCTTCATCCAGTGCCATGAGTGTAAAGGTTTTGGTCATGTGAGGATAAAGTGCCCAAACTATCTTATGAAGGAAAAGACCAAGAATTCAAAAGGTAAAGTGTTGGTTGCTACCTTAAGTGATTCTGAGAGTGATCTTTCTGATGAGTATGAGGATGAATGTGGTCATTATATGGCTTTTGCTGCCACAACTACTAAGGTGAAACCTTCATAGTTAATGAGATTATCAAGCTTCTCCAATATAGGAAAAATGATAAGAACAAAGCCCCTAGGAAATTTGAATCCTCTAGGAAGGGCAAGAATGAGAGACCCCTCATCTAGTGCCATGAGTGTAAAGGTTTTGGTCATATAAGGATAGAGTGCCCAAACTATCTTATGAAGGAAAAAACCAAGAATTCAAAAGGTAAAGTGTTGGTTGTTACCTTGAGTGATTTTGAGAGTGATCTTTCTAATGAGTATAAGGATGAATGTAGTCATTATATGGCTTTTGCTGCCACAACAGATAAGGTGATTGTGGAGAATGCTAGTGACAATGAGGATTCTTCTGATAATGAAGTACTCAAGAAGTTGACCCTTCAGGAAACCTATGATAAGCTATGTACTGTATTTATAAAATCTGAAAAGATTTCTTATCTTGGTAGAAAAGAGCTTAATGAGGTAAAAACTAAAAAAGCTGAACTGTTAGTCAAACTAGATGAGACTACAAGGTTAGTCTAGACTCTTGTTGTGGAGAACACCTCATTAGAAGAGAATGTCAAGAATCTTGAGGTTGATCTTAGTCAAGCTAGAACTCAAATAATAAGAATATCTAGTGCAAATCTTGATGAGGTATTGAGTGCTCAAAAGCCTAGTTTTGAAGATATGCTATTTCCTTTGGCCTTTCCTCTTCCATGGCTTTTGGATCATAGACTGTCTTTGTGCCCCAATCTGAGAAATGTGATAAAGGTATGAAATCCAAAACTAATTTGGCTAATTCTAAATCCTTTGTTAGACCTCACTCTAGGAAGTCTAGTAGTTCAAAAACTACTCATGTTTGTCACCGTTGTGGTGTTTCTGGACACATTCATCCTAATTGCTTCAAGTTGTATCCTCGTAAGTAAGTGTCCAAACGGTTACAAGTTCCCTCTCAAGGTTCAACACCTTTGTTTGGAGAGTTATTAAAAGCTTTGAGCTTTTTAACTCAATTTCAGTAGAATTCTAATTCTTCTATATCCTTTAGTAGACATACTAGGACACGTGCCTTTTTATCTTCACAGCCAAAGACTCGTGCTGTGTGGGTGATGAAGGATCCTAAGACTTAATTTTTTGTCCTCTACTTTAATTATTTCTATCTAAAGTTGGACTTTCTTGCTTGATTTCTTATCTTCTTTTAGAATCATGCTTGCATGCTTTCATGTTGTTTTCTGTTTTTATTTGGTTGTTTAGTCTTTATTTTGTTTGTTTTTCAAAAAAAAAAAAAAGGAAAAAAAAGTGTGTGTTTGTGTATATTGGTACTTGTGTACCTTGGATGGCCATTGAAACAAAGTTTCTAAACATTGTATCTCTTATAGCTTAAATGAGCATTTTAATGCACAACTAAGCAAGTGAGCTTTGTGGCTTGTGCTGGTGATGAGTAAGATTAAGTAATCTTTTATACTTAATACTCATATCACTCTTTTTGATGGGAAGGACTAGAAAACCTTAAGAGAAAAGCATAAATAACCATCTCACCACTAAAGCCCGCCAATCATGTATAACATCGGTGTGCTTCGATATAGCAAAATTGTGATGTTTTGGCTTACGTAATTGGGTATTTCTTTTCTCTCTTATATACCCATGCATGATATGTTCATAAAGAAAATATGCAAAGAATATAAAAATAAAAAGAATCAAAATGCTTCTAAAATGATTGTAAGTGTGTTTCTAGGAGATGTGAGAGTTATATGATGTACCTTAAAGGTGATAGTCCCCATCAAACAGTTATGATTGTGTGCGAGTGTATTAGATGTTCTCATATCTCAAATCATCATATATGAGAAACTTGTGCACACTTGTTATTCTTTCACACACAACACACATACTCTTTGCTACTCTTGATATATGTGCAGGTACAATGTGTTTTGGCCATCACAAGAGATACATGTGTTAATATATACTTGCTAAACTATCTTAACTTGTTTTTGAAATATAAAATTGGTTAGACTTATTTAGTGTGTTTATGGATCTAGGAATGCTTTGCAACTAGAGTTGAGGTGTGGTTTGAGTGCTTAACATGTTTCTTGGATGCTTGTTTGAGTAGCCATCTTGTTGTTTTCTCATCTTATGTGTTTTCCCCCCTTGAAAGACCTCTTTTCTGCATCCTCAATAGCTTCTTGATAGAATCTCGACAGATAACTCTTTTATCGAGATTTATAGGTTTGACCTTGACAGCTTCTCGACAGATAGGTCGATCCATTGAGCCAAAATCTTGCGCTTTCTGTCTGCTCGACAATTCCTCGACAGATTCTTGATCCATTAAGGTTGGCTTCTTCACAATAGATTCTCGACACTTCCTTGATCGATCGAGATACCCTCTTGCATGCATTGTGTTAGGACATATGTGATTCATTTGTTAGGAACAGATGTCACTATTTTATGAAATTGGCTAATCCTTTGATAAAATGCACTTTACTTGTATTTGGGTAGATCTAGGATGTGTTTAATACTTCAAGAAACATTGTTTCAAGATCAAGTGTTGAAGTGATGAAAGTCTGTTCAAGATTCAATTCTGAAAAGTGCCTGTCATTAAATCTCGACAGCTAGCTCGATACCTAGCCATCTATTGGGCTTGAAGATCTATTTGGGTAGATCTAGTGTGATGAACTGAAGAACTTTGTAGCCAACAACTTTCTCTAGTTGGTGATTGAAGTTGTGTACTAGGATCCGCGTAATTGGTTAGTCATGTACTAGGAGCCGTGCATCAAAAGGAGAGATTGTCACTATAGAACAAGTCCAATTGGGTATTGGGGTAAGGGTTCAACTGTAGGTTGATATAAGGTACTGAGATTCCTTTACTTGTAACTGCTTGTTGTGATAATAGTGGATTCTCGGGAGTGGTGACCTTAAAATCACCCGGTGGGGTTTTTGTCGTATTGGTTTTCCCCATTCGTAAACAAATCACCATGTCAATTTATTTTCTATTGCACTTAGTTTAATTGGTGATTTGTTTGTGCTACCACGCGTTTGCATGTTAATTTGATTAATTAATAATCTTGACTGATTAATCAATTAATTCATCACAAGGGGTCAATTCGTTTTTGGCCTATCACATTGTTTTTCACATGTTTTGCATCTTTCTATTATCTTGTCATCCATATCATCTTGTTTCATTACATTTATGCATTTATATGGATTCCTTGTGCCCCCTTGATCATCTTTGATCATCTTTATGTTTCTTGGGTGAAGTTTTATAACTTCTTGTACCCTTTGTCAATCATTACAAAAAGGGAGAGAAAATGTGGTTTGTTTTTAAGATTCTATATGTTAGGGGGAGAAATGCATGCCTTTATAAGGGCGAGTTGTGTTTTATCTTGTTAGGGGGAGTGTTTGCCTCCTTATTGTTTTAGGAGCTTATTTTAACTTCTTGTACACCGGTCTTGTGACCATTTTTACATACATTGCGCTTATCTTTGATATATATATATGATGATGTATGTCTTCTTCACCTATCTTTACATGTGTCGTTTCTTCTCTATCTTTATATGCATGTTTCTTTATGTACACAATCTTTATTTCCGTTTCACACATGATGCCTTGATGAGTTTTGTTTAAGTGTTGGGATAATTACACTTTACCCACCTGTGGTTTGCCTCTAATTCTAAGTGCCTACTCGTGGTTTCAATTTTGACACTTTGCCCACTTGTGATTCTCACTGTTACTGTGCCGTAACCCACCTCTCTACTTTCTGTTACTCTAACACAGAAAATGTAAAAAACAAAACCCCAAACGGATCAAAACACTCTCACTCAAACCTTGAACATGAACATACCCAAAACTCAAAGACAAAGCCAAAGTCATTTTTCTTTCCCTCAGACTTTACTCTTTTCTCTTGTCCCACAACTTCTTTTTTAGATTTCCTTCTCTCTACAACCCGACCCACTCTCTGGTGCTCATCAGTCGAATTGTTAGGTACCAAACCAAATTTCAAAGATATACATCCCACCAATCACGACGTGAACAATATATATAACTTTCATCATTTGTTCAATCCAAAATCAGCATGAAATGCGGGGCATACAATAATTGGAATGTGTAAATTACATTTGAAAGGAATTAATGAAAACAGAACTGATAATTAATTTTCTAAAGTTGACTAAGCCTAAAATCAATGGAAAAATCTGAATAGATATGAAAAAACGTGCGGCATTTTCCCTTCAATTTGGTGTGTACCACTGAATCATTGTGACTCAAAGACAAAGCCAAAGTCATTTTTCTTTCCCTCAAACTTTACTCTTTTCTCTTGTCCCATAATTTCTTTCTCAGATTTCCCTTCTCTCTACAACCTGACCCACTCTCTCTCAGGGGTGTTCATCAAATCGTTAGGTACCACTGAATCATTGTGGGACAATTTTCCTTTGATTGGCATCGAGCAAGATCACCTGAGTTCGTTTTTTCAGTATATACGGCGGTGGTTTTCAGCTGGGTTTTCAACTGGTTTTCGGTGGTAGTTTTCAGCTGGGTTTTCAACTGGTTTCGGCGGTGGTTTTCATCTGGGTTTTCATCTGGTTTTCGGCGGTGGTTTGTCGGTGCTCCGATCAGATACACGAACCAAATCTGGGTTAAAAATCGTTAGATCTGGGTTTGAACTTAAGCCAACTTGAAACAAATCTAGGAAGATCTTGGTGCGAAAGCTTTTAAATTTGGGTTTGAATCAACCGAATCGGCCGGAGTCACTTTTGATATGGATCGATTTGCAGTGGGGGGTGGTTGTGGCTTCTGATATGGTGATTGGTTTGCTATGATTTTTTTGGATTTGAGTTGTGTTGTAAGATTTGGGTTTTGTTATGGGTTTGGCTGGGATTTTTTTTTTTTAATTTTTTGGATTTAAGTTTTGATGTAAGATTTGAGTTTTGTTGTTGTGGTTTGGGCCTAAATTGGATATTGTTTTTGGGTTCAACTTCCTGTAATTTTTCAGATTTTTGGGTATGTTCTTCATGTTCAAGATTTGAAAGTGTTTTGATCTGTTTGGTGTTTTGTTTTTCACATTTTCTTTGTTAGAGTAACGGAAAGTAGAGAGGTGGGTTACGACATAGTAACGGTGAGAATCACAGGTGGGCAAAGTGTCAAAATTGAAACCACGGGTAGGCACTTAGAATTAGAGGCAAACCACAGGTGGGTAAAGTGTAATTATCCCTTAAGTGTTTCAGAAAGATAGGTTGTGAAAGTCTATTATGCCATGAACTCTTTTCTTACAAATTTTTTCAAGAGTTTGTAGTAGGGATAGATTTATTTTGTAATACAACAAGTGGTTATGAGTTAAGTAATTTAAGACTTCTCTCATGAGTAGTTGTTTTGTTGTGGTTTTGTCACGGATTGCCAAAGAGGGAGATTGTTAAGGACATATTTTATGTAATTGGCTAATCCTTTGACAAAATGCACTTTACTTGTAATTGAGTAAATCTAGGATGAGTTTAGTACTTCAAGAAACAATAGTTCAAGTCAAGTATTAAAACCATGATGATTGGACCAAGAAATAAGTGAAGAAAAGCTGTTCATTAAAACTCGACAGATACCTTGATAGAAATAGTATCTATCAAGATTTAAGAACGAAGCTCGACATACGCTCGACATGTATGTGTATGGATTCTTTTCTACAAAATCAGAATTTTCAGATCTGATTTTTGGCCCTAGCTGACATGTATGTGTAGGGTTTCTTTTCTCACAACCCTAGACATATATAAGACTTATTTTAAAGGCCGTTATACATGGAGAACAAATGCAAAAAGTGACCTAGTGCCTTATTCTTTTTGCAAGAAGTTATTGCGTCTTTTGCGCCTTAGGATTTTGTAACCAAGTACTTCTTGATAAAGTGAAGAACTTTGCAGCCAACAACATCTACAAGTTGTTGGAGTTAGTCACGTACTGGGATTCGTGCAAAAGGGTGGCGTTCATATATTGAAGAGTTTAAAGGTTCTGAAACGGTAGAAGGTTTCTGTTGTAAGTTCATTTACAGGGATTGTAGAGTCTAGGGACAAAGGTTTTGTACTAGATTTGAAGCTTCTTTTTATTATAGTGAATTACTTTTCGGGAAGATTTCCCCCCAGGTTTTTTTACTGTGAAACTAGTTTGTTTTATTGGTTTTCTTGGGTCATTATATCTTGTCTTATTTACTATTTTGCTGTGCATGATTTTGACATGATATTGATGTTTGTTTGTTTTAACAAGGTTTATTCATAATAAATCTAATTAACAATTTGGGTTTAAAACTTGTTAATTCTATCAACTGAGGTCTAAATTTCACAACAGACTGGATTATTTTCCCCAAAGAAAGTAACAAAGCCACACCTCAAAATCTCCATGGTTTTTCTTGTTCTTCTTCCCTAAGACCCGTGGCTGAAAGCCCATCTTCCCCACAGACCCATGGCTGAAATCCATGGCTGAAGACCCATTGCCACACCCCACTGATCTGAGCGTAGATCAAACCCACAACCATCGATCTTCACCTCCACAACCACCACAACCAATCTAAGCCACTCTCTCCACCTTCACTATTGATCTGCAACCAATGATCTCCACCTCTACCACCATCTATCTGAACTCAATTATATTTATGTTTTCACATACAGATCATGATTTAGGAAAGAATGTTCTCACACACACCCACCTTCGTTGGCCTCCTTGGTGCTTGTGGCCATCAACGACGTTGGAAAGAATGGATTCACCGATCACCTCATCAAAGAAGAGGAAGGACTCAACAACCACAATGTTGTTCTCAAGTGCCCCGAAATCCAAACCGCTATCTCTGAAGGTTTTTGTTTCTTTTTCTAAATTTCCAAATTTTACGTCTCTTTCATGTTTTTTTGATAGATCTGCTATTGCTTCTTTACTGTGGTTTAGCTCGAATTGTTTTCATGGTGATGATTTCTTAGTACTAAGGATATGTTTGTTAGACTGTAATAGGCACTGTAGTATAATAGTTATTCTTATGGTTTAGTTTTTTAGTAGTTTGGTTATGTTTTTATTACTAGAAATATTCATTCCTTATGAATAGTTGTTCTTTAAAATGAGGAATAACAATTCATCTCTAAAAGGGATATAATGGCTATTCCTTAGTAAGTGTATTAATTTCTACAATTAATATATTTCTAAATAAACAAACTTTCCATATGCATATAACAATTATTAAAATAAAAAATCATAAAAATAACTAATCTCTCTTTCAAATTTAAAAAAATACTATTTTTTAGGAAATATAGTTCTATGAGTAAGATATTTCCCAAAATATATCTTAAATTTGATTTAAAATGCTTTTATTCAATTATCTTCAGGGTTCTATTATTGTGTTGTCATCAAACAAATGAATAGTAATAAGCATTACATTACAACATTTTGTATTTCTTGTAATATCTATCCCTATTCTTGTGTAATTACTGTTACAGTTTACCAAACATGCCATAAGAGTCTGAGATATAGAGAGAAAAGAAAATAGTGTTTTTATTTTAATATATATATATATATATATATATATTTGTAATGGGTTTGGTTTTGGAAAGTGTTTTTTTTTTAAAATTTATTAAAATGGTGATGTTTTATTTTTTAAAAGCCAAATAAATTTTATTATTATTTTATTAGCCAAGTCAGTATGAATTTTCAGTGCAAATAGTACACTTTGTCTGTTACATATGAATTTTCGGGTAGTGGGTTGACAATAGGGACCTAAATGTACATGGTTTTTCGTTTTCGGGGATTGAGGTAGGTGCAAAATCAAATTAGAGACCAAAACGAGAATATACCCAAAATGTAGGGATCAAATGTGCATTTTCGCCTATATTTTTTATCATTACATTCTTTGCTTCCCTATTCCACTCCGTTTGGTCTAAAATTATATTTTTGTCTCAGCCTTCTTATGTTTGTTATTTATTTTTAATAATTTTATAATTACAACAATATGAATATTGAGGATTTGAAGTTGGATATTAAGGAATTGAAGTTGAACCAAGATTTTTCTCTTAAAAAAAAAAAAAAGGAAACAAAAAAGAAAAAAAAAAAAAAGAAGAAGAAAAAAGAAGAAGAAGATACTGCCATTTAGGTATAAGGTATATGGTGTCACCTTCTTATACTATTAATATGTATGTTATTTTATCTACTATTGCATTGATAGTGTTATACATATGTATAATTTTTACAAGCCTTTCTTAGACATTTCTCATGTGTAATATTGATTTTATATTTTATTGATTTTAATTTTTAAATCAAAATCAATCTTACCAATAAGAGATATGGAATATGGATAGAAGAAATACATTTCCAAAAAACATTTTCTTTATGGTTTAAAATTTGTGATTTATTTAACTCATTCTTAAAAATTAAAATTTATGTCAATATCACATTTAATGCAAAAGAATTAAATAAAGTTAAGAGCAATAAAAGATGCCTTGAATTACAAAGTTTTTGGCCGTATTAAAATATTTAAATATCTTATCAATAAACCAAACAAACTGATTTTAAACTTCAACAAGTGGACACTAACTAAATCTTATCAATACTCACCAGTCATCACATCAATATACACACAAAATTTGGTAAGAGTAACAAAGAACCAAAGAGGAAGAGACTTGATTTATCAAAATGGCTTCCTTGACCTTGAATTCCTCCATTACCCTTGTGTTCTTTTCCATACTAAACTTCCTCATTGTTTTCACACACAACACGCATACACTTTGTTAAATTGGCTTCTCAACTAGATCTAAATATTAATTAACTAATTTTTGAGTTCTGTACATTTCAGTATATGCTATTTTTCTTGATGTGTGAACTGTAAAAAAATATTTTTTAAGAGATATGGTAGATAATAAATGTGCAAATATTATCTCTACTCTTGAGGTTGATATGAGTTCAAAACACCTTGACACATGAAAACACTTTGCATGCTAATTTTTATATCATTAAGATCTATATTGTATAATCTTAATTGATTATGTCGGGAACTTTTTGCATGCATTTGTTTGTGGGTCACATATTGTCGAGTTTGCATATATTGAAAGAGAGAATATTTGTATTCATGTGTATCCTCAAATTATTTTTTAAGTTTGGGTTTTTCCCCCCACCTCTTAAATTTTACCCAAAACTATTTTTTCCCAAAACTTGTTTTGTTTTTCCTATTTTTGTATGTGGAGAAAGCTGTTTTTAAAACTTGTGTTGTTCATGGGGGAGTTGTTGCTTGTCATAGGGGGAGTTGCCTCTATTTCTATAGAGCTGAATTCTTTTGTGTTCTCTTAGTTCTCTATTTTCTCTTGTCCTTTGTTGTGTATGTTTACTATTTGCTCTTTGTTTGAGTTGTCTTTGTCAATACATGCAAAATAGGGGGAGAAATAGATGAAATTTGGAAAAGGTCTCTAATCTTAGGGGGAGATGAAATTGTTTTTGAAAAAGGGAGAAAATAAAAGTTTTTGACGTATCTAACTAAGGGGGAGAGTTAGTCTGCTTTAGTCTGCATATTTGTTATATATTGTTTATCTGTCTATATTTCCACACATGCATTAATGTGCTCTTTTGAGCGTTTCAAGAAAGGCAGGTACATTCTAATCAAGACCTTCTGCCTCTTCTTGCAACTTTTAGGTTTGAAGTCTTAGATTGAGATTTGTGAAGTAATTGGGAATTTTATTGTAATTGGGTTATTCTTGTATTTGAGCCTTTCACTTTGTATTTAAGTTTTGTCATGGATTACCAAAGGGGGAGATTGTTAGCTAGGTTTTAAAAATTTAGAACAATTGGCAAACCGTGAGCACAAACTTGTCTAGATATAGATCTTAGAGTCTATATGGTGTATTAAACAATGCTCAAGGTATTGCAAGTCAAAACACAAGAACAAGGAAGTTGCAGGTTCAAGAAATTCAAAACATACCAAGTTCAACAGATCAAGATGCGTTTCTGTAGAAATTAATTAAAGCCAAACAACTCATTAATCCCATTAAGTGATTAGGGTTTCAGATATAATACTCCTAGTATTTAAAGGAAACCCTAAGGCATGTTTTGAAGAGACTTTGTAGATGCTCTTTTGAGATCTAAATGATACTGTGCCTTCTCCTTTCAAAGTCGCTACTGGAATTCCATCTGCACATTATTAGAACCGATAGATCTAAAGTTACTGTTATAAGATCATACATAGTTGATGATTTTGAGTGGGATCTTATAGTCACAAACTAGGGTGTTTGTGTTCATCAAATTCAAATAGAAGAGTTTATGGATTTGGAGTTTGGTGTGATCACGTGAGTAAGTATTACAAGGGGTAGCTTTAGATTTAGGATAATTTAGATTAAATCCTCCCCAGGTTTTTTACCTTAAAATTGGATGGTTTCATTGGTTTTCTTGGGTTATCATATCACTTGTCTTCTTTACTTTTCCGCACTTAGTGATATGATTGTTTGTGTTTAACATAGATTTGAATAATAAAACTAAATAACAACTTGGCTAATTAATTAGGTTAAACAATCTGAGTATACAGGGGTCTAAATAATCCAACAAGTGTCTCATATTCTCAATGGGAAGCAACAGTCTCTAATATAGGGGAATTCATCCCCAATAATTGCAAGGGTATATTGGAAATTTCTAATGTATGAGTCATATATGGAGGCACCATAAATTATTGTAAACCTTATATGTGATTTTTTTGGCACTCACTCCTGTGGATGTAGGCACGCTGTCTAACTACGTAAATCTCTATGTAAATTTTCCCTCTTTTTCTCTCTAATTTTAATATTATGCTAAGATCTGAAATCATCAATATTTCTATTGGCCTATCCAACGAACAAAGGTAAAGGAAATTTTATTTTTTAATACATCAATAGTTGGGGGTGTTAGGACATATGTGTTTCACATGTTAAGAACATATGTCATGATTTTATGTAATTGGCTTATCCTTTGACAAAACGCACTTTACTCGTATTTGGGTAGATTTAGGATGTGTTTAAATACTTCAAGAAACCATGTTTCAAGATCAAGTGTTGAAGCCTTCAAGTCTGTCC
Organism: Quercus lobata; assembly: GCF_001633185.2. Classification (NCBI taxonomy): domain Eukaryota; kingdom Viridiplantae; phylum Streptophyta; class Magnoliopsida; order Fagales; family Fagaceae; genus Quercus; species Quercus lobata. Next base: position 76,129,954 of record NC_044908.1, read on the forward strand.
AAGAAAACAAGTTGATAGTGCAAATTCATTAAAGCTCGACAGCTGTCTCTACAGTTGCATCTATCGAGCTTAAGAAAGCTATTCAAAGCCCGATGTGCTCAACACCTGCTATCTGTCGAGGTTTAAGAATTTCATAATTCTAATATGATTTTCTTGGAATCCGTGAATATGTCTTTGGGCTTTTTTTTCTCCCAACCCTAGACATATAAAAGGATTGTTTTAAGGGCCGTCAAATAGTTCACAAGTTGCACAAGCTTTGAGCAAACTCTGTTCAAGCAAATTGTGACCGTAGACGAAGTTCTTGCCCTAGTTCATCTCTTTCCCTTGAAGAAGTTGCTGTGTATGTGCATCATAGGGTTTTGTGATGAAGCATCTTCTTGATCTTCATCGTGTGGATGAACTGAAGAACTTTGCAACCAACAATTTTCTTAGTTGGTAACTGAAGTCGCGTACTGGGATCCGCGCAATTGGTTAGTCACGTACTTGGGAGTCGTGCATCAGAATGGGGAACTGTCACTACAGAACAAGTCCAATTAGGTATTGGGGTACGGGTTCAACTGTAGGTTGGTAAGGTACTTGGGATTCCTTTACTTGTAACCACTGTTGTGATAATAGTGGAGTTTCAGGAGTGGTGACCTGAAAATCACTCGGTGGGGTTTTTGCCGTTAGGTTTTCCCCATTCGTAAACAAATCACCATGTTATTTATTTTTTGCTGCATAATTAGTTTATTAGTGATTTGTTTGTGCTACCACGTTTTTGCATGATAAATTGATTAATTAATAACTTGACTAATTAATTAATTAATTTCTATCACAAGGGGTCATTCAGTTTGTGGCCTATCAAGTGGTATCAGAGCAGACACACTCTGATTAGGGTTTAATCTTTGCTGTGTTGATCCATTGACCCCTGTTTGTCATAGATTGAGGACAGTTATTAATCATACCTCCTTTATTTGATGGCACTAACTATACATACTGGAAAGTATGCATGAGAGCTTTCATGCAGTCTTTAGATGAGAAAGTGTGGCAAGTTGTGGAGATAGGCTGGACTAAGCCTACAGAAGCGCCAACCGACTAGGATGATGCCAAGATTAAGGCAGCAAACTTCAACAGCAGAGCATTTAATGCGTTGTTCAGTGCAATCACCAATGAGGAGTTCAAGAAGATATCCTCAACTGAAACTGCCAAGGAGGCTTGGACCATCCTTTAGACAACCTATGAGGGTACAAAGGCTGTAAAAGATTCAAAACTTCAGAGGCTCACTACAAGCTTTGAAGAGATAAAAATGGAGGAGGATGAGTCTTTCGATGAGTTCTATGCCAAGCTAAAGGACATAGTGAACTCAGCCTTTAATCTTGGGGAAACCATTCCTGAACCCAAGATTGTAAGGAAGGTGCTCAGATCTCTACCTGAGAGATTTCATGCCAAGATCACGGCAATAAAGGAATCAAAGGATATTGATAAGATTCCTTTGACTGAGCTGGTTGGAAACTTGTAGACCTACGAGCTAGGGTTAACAAGGATTGACAAGATGAGTAAAGGCAAGAGCATGGCACTGAAGGCCAAGAGCAGTGAGACAGATAAGTCTTCTGATGATGAAGATTCCAAGATGAAGTCCTACATCACCAGGCAATTCAAGAAGTTTATGAAGAACGCCAATGGAAAGGGTTTCGAAAAGGATCGCAGGCAATCCAGTTCTTCTCAGTTTAAAGGCCAAGACAAAGGGAAGAAGGATGCTAAGGAAGGTGGTCAGTACACTGTTCCCGCAAGACCAAAGTGCTTTGGCTGTCAAGGCTTCGGTCACATGAAAAATGAGTTTCCTACATATCTCAAGAGCATTGGGAAGAGCAAGGCACTTGCTGTTACCCCAAGTGACACCGAGCCTAAGGATGATTCCGACAATGAGGATGGCGGAATCTTAAATGCCTTCACGGCCACTGTTGATCCTACTGATGGGATTGTTGAAGATGTGGTTGAAGATGAGGAATTGGTGGAATCCAAATTTGAGAAGATGGATGATCAAGATGACATCCATACAGCCTATGAGAAGCTGTACAAGCTTTCTGAGAAGCATGAGAAACTATATAGGCTAACCACCAAGAAGCTCAGTGATGTGGAACTTGATCATGAGGAGCTTTCCACAAAGTTTAATGAAGCTAATCAGACTATTGGAGCACTGAAGTTCAAGAACAATTTCTTGGCTGAGAAGACCAAGAAGCTTGAAGCGGAGCTGTTTCAAGTCAGAGCTCAATTGGAGAGGACTTCAAGTGCAAAGCTTGATGATATGCTCAGCATTCAGAAATCTGCTTCAGATCGAACAGGTTTAGGGTATGGTCTTTCTTCCTCTAATACTGCTTTTACTAGTACTACTGTTTTTGTTCCTCTTGCTAGTAATGTTAAAATTGAGAACAATGAGATTAAAACTGAATTAGCTAGTGAGAACATAGACAAGGGTAAATCTATCTTAGGAGCACCCCCTAAGCTTGAGAAGAAAGATGCTAAAAACCCTAAGGCTAAAAAGGCTAACTCTCAAAAGCCTAAATAAAAGAAGCAGCATCTCTGTCATCATTGTGGAGCTGCCGGTCACATTCGACCAAATTGCTACAAGTGGCTTGCCACTCAACAGAGCAACGACATGATAGCATCTGGGAACCAGAATCAGCTTCAATCCTCTCTTGCTCCCCTTGGAGACCTTCTCAAAGCCCTCATGTTCCTTTCAAACTTGAACGGTTTTTCTCCCTCACCGCTGGTTCAAGGGTTTAATCAAAGGAAAGGTTCTTCCAAGGTGTGGAAGGAAAAGGGCTCCAAGTGATTCTCTCACTTTTCTCTCTCTCTTCTTGTTTTTTGTGTATGCATTACTTATGTGTTTTGCTTTCAAGTTTTGAGTCAATCTAGTTTTTATGCTTTGGTTGTTTAACATGTTTTTGTTTGGTTATTTTTCAATTTTGCTTTGCTTTTTTTTTTTAATATAAAAATAAAAAAATTGAAAAATCAGAAAAATACAAAAACAGTGTGTGTTTTATGTACATTGGTACTGTTGTACCTTGGATGGCCATTGAAACAAAGTCTTCTAAATTTTGTATCATTTGTAGCTTAGATGAGCATCTCTATGCACAACTAAGCAAGTGAGCTTTGTGGCTCTTGTTTGTGATGAATAAGATTAAGTTGTCTCTTGTACTTAACACTCGTATCACTTTTTTTGACGGGAATGACTAAAAAATCCTAAGAGAAAGGCATTAATAACCATCTCATCACTGTTGTCCACCAATCATAATATGACACCTGTATGCTTCGGCATAGCAAAAGTGCAGTGTCAATGACATTTATGTGCTTAGGCATAGCAAAATTGAAATGTCAAATATCATTGGGTATTTCTTTTCTCTCTCTAATATGCCCATGCATGATATGCTTAAAATAAAAATATGAAAAGAAAAATCAAAAGCAAAAGGATAAAAAATCCTTTAAAAATGATTGCAAGCGTGTATTCTAGGAGATGTGGGAGTTATAGGATGTACCTTGAAGGTGATAGTCCCCATCAAGCAGTTATGATTGTGTATGAGTTAAAGTAATTTTTTCATATTCCATATCGTTATAGCATGTATACACTTATGCAATCTTGCGATATTTTTCACACACAACACGCAATATTCTTTGCTATTCTTGATACATGTGCAGGTACAATGTGATTTGGCCATCACAAGGTTTTACATGTGTTAATGTATGCTCATAAAACTGTCTTGACTTGTTTTTGAAATATAAAATTGGTTAGACTTGTTGTGTGTGTGTGTGTGTGTGTGTGTTTCTTTTTAAAGATCCATGTGCTTAAAGTTTTTATTGAGAGATGACTTTGAGAGCTTAATATGTTGATTGGTTCATTGGTTGAGTTGCATGTTGGATTGCATACATGTCTGTGTTTTTCACATCTCGAAAAACTGGTTTTAAATGCTGGCTCAACACCTCCTCGATACCTCCTCGATACCCTACTGTTTGTCGAGCTTCTTTAGCTTTTTCTAATCGCAATCCCGACAGCTTCTCGATACCTGGTGGATCGATCGAGAATGGTTCTGCATCCTCGATAGCTTCTTGACACCTAGTGGATCGATCGAGCTTCTATTATTGGTTCTGTTGGGTTGTTCCTCGACACCTCCTCGATACCTCAACTGTCGACGACCTTTTTCTCGACACCTTCCTCGACAAATATCTTGATACCTCTCGACACTTGCATCTGTCGAGATTTACTACTGGCACTATTTAAGCTCCCTGTGCGATCTGAAACTCATTTCACTCGATCTCTCTCTCTATACTTCTTCGTTTTCTCTCCCAAACTTTCTCATCTCACTCCAATCTTTGTTCCTCAAGGTTTCTTCAAGCTTTTTCAAGAATTTCTTCACTTGGTAAGCTTCTAATCCTTTCACATTTATGCATTTCATGTTTTGAAACCTAGGTTTTGGGGTTTTTGAAAATTTTTGCGGTTTTTGAAAATCGATGAGTTATTATTGAAATTTTGGGATGGGTTTTCACTTAAATGAGTTTAAAATGTCATACATTGCATCACATTAGCATTATAATAGTATTGTCATGCATTTAGATGTGTGCTATTTGTTTGTGTGCTGATAGGTTTGGATTGGGCTGAGCCCATGATACAATTTCTTTTGCATGTCACATGTTCATGCATTTCCCATGCATACAGACTCTTTTTCAATATACTTGTTACATTTGAAATTGCTTGGGACTTTTCTGATTGTCTTTCTCTCTCTCCCTCTCTTCCTGTTTACGTTAGTAGTGTTTATGGCACCTAAGCGTAAATCCACTCCAGCCCGGAACCCTCTTCGTTCCAGAGCTTCTTCATCATCTGATCCTACTCTATCTCATATTCGGTTTCGTGATGATGATGCCTTTAAGGAATTTTCGGAGAACTTTTCTAGACGAGGCATTCATTCGAAATGCCAAGTCATTCTGTCAGACTTTGCTGACACCAACCTTCCCTCTGTCATTTATAGTAGGGGATGGGAGTCACTGTGTGACGTCTCGGTCACCTATCCTCTCATGCTTATCTAGGAGTTTTACTCCAACATGCACGGGATTGATCGGTTAGTACCTCTTTTCTTCACTCGCGTTCGAGGTACGCGCATGCCTATCACATCGCAACTTGTTGCGGATGTGCTTCAGGTCCCTAGGATAGAGTTTCCTGACTATCCTAGTTGTGAGCATTTGAGGACTGTTTCCAAGGATGTGCTTATGTCTGCTTTCTGTGAGCGCCCTTTTGTTTGGGGTGAGTGTCTGTTTGCACCGTGTAGACTTTTTGCTAAAGGTCCTAGATTCATGAACATGGTGATGACCTTTGTTTTGCATCCACTCTCTCTCTACAGAGCCTCGTGCTCGATTTTTGTTATCTCTTCTTGAGCATCATATTATAGATTTCCCTTCTCATTTCATTTTGTCTATTATAGATGCTCATCTAGATTCGGTGTCCCGTGATAAGCTCATTTTTCCTTCCGCTATCACGAGGATCTTACGCCATTTTTCCATTTTTTTCCCTCTCCTGACCATTTCACTGTCATGTGTGCCATAAATTACACAGCCGTTAAACGTAGCGTGGCTCAGCTTCGGTCGCGGCAGTCGGATTCAGCAGCTCCTCCCTTCCGTTCAGCTCCATCTCGTTCTTCTCCATCACATCCGCTCCTTCCTCTTCTTCGGGCGATGTGACTTTAGGAGACATCATGGCGCAGCTGCAGCGCATGGATGCTTGCCTAGATTCACTCTCTATGGAGTTGTATCAGGTGAACGTTCGTTTCGGTCGTATTGCACGGCGACAGGCGTCCATGGGTGGTTTTTGCTCCTGAGGCTACTCCTTCACCACCTTCTCCCATGGCTTCTGATTTTGAGGATGAGGATGATGATGATGATGATGATGATGATGACGATGATGCTTCGGATGATGCTGATGGAGATGCTAGCTCTACTGATGAGATGTCTACTTGACACTCTTACCCTTTGTCACTCGTGACAAAAAGGGAGAGTAGTTTTGATATGAGAGTAGTCATTCTTAGGAGGAGAGTTAGTATAGGACCATTTTGTTAGGGGAAGTGTTGATATGTTTTGAGGGATGTAGTGAGGATATTATGTATCTTTTCTTTTCTTTCTTTTTAGATACATTATTCTTGTACATGAGGTCTTGTGACCATTTATAGACATACTTTGTTCTTATCTCCTTATTTATGTTGATGAATGTTTTTTCTTTCACCTACCCCTTCATGTGGTGTTTGTTTTCTCCATTAATACACATTTTTATTATACTTGTATGCAATCTATTATTCCTGTTTCACATAAAGATGCCTTGATGAGTTTTGTTTAAAGTGTTTCAGAAAGACAGGTTGTCAAAGTCTACTTGTCATAAACTCTCTTCTTGCAAAGTTTTTCAAGAGTTTGTATTACGATACATTTTATTGTATTCAACAAGTGAATATGAGTTGATTGATCTATGACTTCTCTCATATGTTCATTTGTTTGTTGTGGTTTTGTCACGGATTGCCAAAGGGGGAGATTGTTAGGACATATGTGTTTCACATGTTAAGAACATATGTCATGATTTTATGTAATTGGCTTATCCTTTGACAAAACGCACTTTACTTGTATTTGGGTAGATTTAGGATGTGTTTAAATACTTCAAGAAATCATGTTTTAAGATCAAGTGTTGAAGCCTTCAAGTCTGTCCAAGAAAACAAGTTGATAGTGCAAATTCATTAAAGCTCGACAGTTGTCTCGACAATTGCATCTATCGAGCTTAAGAAAGTTGTTCAAAGCTTGGTGTGCTCGACAGCTGCTATCTGTCGAGGTTTAAGAATTTCAGAATTCTAATATGATTTTCTTGGGATCCGTGAATATGTCTTTGGGTTTTCTTTTCTCCTAACCCTAGACATATAAAAGGATTGTTTTAAGGGCCGTCAAATGGTTCACAAGTTGCACAAGTTTTGAGCAAACTCTGTTCAAGCAAATTGTGATCGGAGACGAAGTTCTTGCCCTAGTTCATCTCTTTCTCTTGAAGAAGTTGCTGTGTATGTGCACCGTAGGGTTTTGTGACGAAGCATCTTCTTGATCTTCATCGTGTGGATGAACTGAAGAACTTTGCAACCAACAATCTTCTTAGTTGGTGATTGAAGTCGTGTACTAGGATCTGTGCAATTGGTTAGTCACGTACTTGGGAGTCGTGCATCAGAAAGGGGAACTGTCACTATAGAAAAAGTCCAATTGGGTATTGGGATAAGGGTTCAACTGTAGGTTGGTAAGGTATTTGGGATTCTTTTACTTGTTACCACTTGTTGTGATAATAGTGAGTTTCGAGAGTGGTGACCTGAAAATCACCCGGTGGGGTTTTTGCCGTTAGGTTTTCCCCATTCGTAAACAAATCATCGTGTTATTTATTTTCTGTTGCATAATTTGTTTATTGGTGATTTGTTTGTGCTACCACGTTTTTACATGATAAGTTGATTAATTAATAACTTGACTAATTAATTAATTAATTTTTATCACAAGGGGTCATTCTGTTTATGGCCTATCAAGGGGTAAGGGGATTTGAACCCTTAATTTTGTGGTTGGAAACACCAAAAATTGTCAACCAATTAAGTTACAAGACTCTTGACAATTGAAGGAATTAGTCATAGACCCACGCAATGTGTGGTATAAATAATTATTTTGTATAGTAATATAATGTGTAATTTTTTCTCTAATTTTTTTTTTTAAGATAATTTTTTCTCCCTAAAAATTAAACAATTTCTATTCGGTCCAATGAGGTCTATTTCGGTCTCATTCGGTCCAATTCAGTCCACTTGATCAATTTTGGTCTCCTTTAATCCATTTTAGACTAATTGGGTGTCAAATTGATTCTTTTTGTAGGTTGCCTTTTTAGGTTTAGCTAAAAAAAAAAAAAAAAAAATTCTTAATTTTTGGGTTGAAAAGTTTGAAATTTTATTATATAAGGGTTAAACTCTAGAGTTTTGACTTAAAAAATAAAAATAAAATAGACATTATAAATTAGAAATATGAGCCCAAGAAAAAGAAATATTCAAAAGTCTCGTTCAGTCCACATTGGTTCTATTCGATCTAGTTTGGTCTTATTTGGTCCATATGGTCCTAATCGGTTCATCTAGTCCTATTTAGTCCATTCTATCCACTAAAGTTCTATTCGGTCCAATTCGGTACATTGGTTCTTATTCAGTCCACTTCGGTCCTATTTGGCCCACTTTGGTTCTATTATTTGGTCCTATTTAGTCCATTCTGTCCACTTTGGTCCACTTCAGTCCTATTTGGATCTATTTAGTCCACTTTGGTTCTATTCAGTCCACTTCAGTTCTATTCAATCCACATTGGTCCTATTCGGTCCAGTCTGTACATTTTCGGTCCAAATGAGTCCCGTTCGGTCCATTCTGTCCACATTGGTCCATTTGATCTTATTTGTTTACCTTGTTTGTACTTGATCCATTCGGTCCTATTCTATCCATTCGGTCCACTTTGTTCAATTTGTTCCAATTCGGTCCATTCAAACCACTTTGGAACAATCTATTTTGTATAAATCTCAAACTCCTAATATCTAAAATCTTAAGCATAAAACCTCAATACAATCTATGATAATTCTCTGCTTGCCATCCTACCACAATAGTGTCAAAACTATCATTTTATAGTGATTTGCTCCATGAACTCCTCGTTCACATAAACCATAATCTCTAGCACTTCAAGGAACCTCCATAAATATTTTCAGTAAACCTCACTCGAAATATGGTTGCAATCTCTTAAATATTAGAATTATATAATTTTTTTTATTTTTTATTTTTATTTTTAAGATTGGCCTTAATTTCTTAAAACTGAGTTAAAAAAAAAAAAAAAAAAATACAAAAATGCTTATATGTGGATGTTTGCATTGGTGGGGTGGGGATGGGGTGAGATTTTAACCTTGCACCATGGGGCGGGACGGGAATGGGTTTAGACTTTTTTGAACCTCCCTACTTCGCTCTGCATTGATAAAGGTTAAATTGTAAAATTTTTATACCTTAAAACCTTACTATTTAAACAAATATATCAACAACTTATTTTCTCTACCTCTTTTTTCTCTCTAGCAAGACTGGAAATAAGGTACCAATTTTAAAATTTTCTTTCGTCTTTCTAAGAAACAAATTATATACTATTGAATCATTGATTCAATTCAACGTCTTTCTCAACATAGATTTTATCATGAACATAATAATATGTTTTCTATTTGTAGTTCTTTGTGGCTGTGCGGCCATGCAACCGATTATTGTCTTTTGAAATACAAATTGTGATTCTTTCCAGATTTCATCTTCGTAATCTAATGGGCAGACTTTTGTTATTCTATATTAACCTACACTGATAGACATTTTCATAATCTACTGACAGACATGTAACCTATATTGAACATTTTACTCATGTAATTATTTATTCCATTATCATAGATTTTATTAGGCTTGGAAGTTTAAAACTCATTGTTTCATTTTATTCATGTAATTTTTTCTTTCTTTCCCATTATTTTATATTATTTTTGTTGGAGATATGTAAAGTTTTACAGGATGGGATGGGGCTTCGTGGGGTCCCAAGAGGCGGGAATGGGGTAAGAAAATTTTTCCTGTTGTGCGAGGTGGGGATAGATAAGACAAAACCATACGGGATAGGACCGAATACCCCATCCTTCGACCCCGCCTTCTCCCATTGCCATCCCTAGAAAGAACCAATTGGGATGGTATTGTAACATTTAAGAGCTGAGATTAAGAGTTAATTTTTGAACTTTTTCACTTAGCTATTAGATTGGAAAGTTAACAAGTTATAAAAAATAATAATAATAATCATCTAATCTAATGGTTAAGGGAGAAAGTTAATTTTTTAATTTTTAATTTCAATCCTTGCACCAAATCTTAGTCCAAAAAGAACTATATAGAATTTTATGCCGAGCAATATCATAACAAGGGGAAAAGACTCATGCATAGGGCAAGGAACACAAACAAAAGCGCTATTAATTATAGACCACACTCTGTTTTTCTTGAACTAGATTATAGATTGCATTTTTATTTTTATTTTTGTTAATGTATGGAAGCGGTGTACTAACTTTTAGTGAAACAATTTTAAATACTCATAAAACACCTTAAAAATCTCATAAACTTATAGGGCAGTGGATTAAACGTGCAATTTAGGTTTTTACGTTACGCTCAAGACTAATGAACCCACCGCTCGAGCTCCGGACTTTCACCATATAGGAAATCCTGTTACACCGTTTGTGTAAGACAAACACATTGGAAATTGGCAAAAAACTCCATGCTTCGGTCATAGTCCTACTCCAGTCTACACCCATCGATGACTTTACCGCTCAAGCAGCACAACAATTCTGACCAGAATCTTACATTTTTCACTTTACCATTTGTTCTTTCCCTTCTAGAAAGCATATAGAAATTAATTAAAGTTTCTTGACTCGACACGCATACCAGTATCCTGATTCCTGAGACAAAAGTTTGCATCTAATCTGCACCACTACTGTCTTTTTCAAGTTGTATATCAGGATTGATGATGCGTATATTTTTTTAATCATTCCATTCTTCTTTTTTTTTCCCTACTCCACTCCGTTTGGTCTAAAATTATATGTTTGTCTTGGCCTTCTTATGTTTTTATTATTTTATTTTTAATAATTTAATAGTTACAACAATATGGATATTAAGGAATTGAAGTTGAACCAAGATTTTTCTCTTAAAAAAAAGGAAAAAAAGAAAAGAAAAGAAAAAAAAAAAAGTACAGAAGAAGATACTACCATTGAGTTATAAGGTATTTGGTGTCACCTTCTTATCTATTTTATATATATATATATATATATATATAACCGAAACCTCTGAAACTCCCATAATTTTCCACATCAGCATAATATTAAAAAAAAAAAAAATTAAAACCAACACAAAAATGTAATAAACCCAAAAAACGTATTAAACCATATCTTCCCTCTCACCATGCTTTTCCCGATGCTCTGCCTTTTCCACCATCAAATCTAAAGACCCAACAAACACCTTCTTCAGACCATTGATCTCCTTCCTTAGACTACCGATATCTCCTTCCTCAGACCACCGATTTGCCTTAGACCATCAATCTCCTTCCTCAGACCACCGATATCTCCTTCCTTAGACCATCGATTTGCCACAAACCACCTACATCCAACCATCGATTTGCCACAAACCACCCACATCCACCCTGTACAACCCAGAAATGGCGCCCTATTTGTCGTGGGTCTCATCAAGCCCATGGCCAGGGCCGGCTGAACCATAGATGCAATTGATGCAATCACTTAAGGCCCCCAAATAAAAAAATGGCCCCCATTTGTAAAAAAAAAATATATATATATATATATATAAAATATTTATCTATATATTTTAATTACAACAAAAAAAAAAATTAAGTACTTTATTGGTAAATAAAATGCATTAAAAAGGCCACATTGTATCACAAAATGCAGAATATTGCACAATAACCGTGCATAGTACAGAATACTGCACACAACTTGATAGGAAAAGACTGGACAATATTATGTGCACTATGCAATCTTGTCCACAAGGCCCAATACATCACAAGGGTTATTAGCCTAAGCTAAGTTGGCCCCCACCGGCCCCACAATGAATAAGTTATCACATCTGTTTTTTTATTTTATTTTAATTTTTAAATACAAACTTTTACTTTATCAATTATTATAAATTATCACACCAATTAATCATTTGATGTATATCAACTTATTTGTATTATAGTGATACTAATTTATTGAATCATGTAATAAATTAATTTTTATATGTGCAAGTTTAGACTTTAAAGTTTTTTAAAAAATCCACTTAAAATTTTCGCTTAAGGCCCCCAAAATTGTTGAGCCGACCCTACCCATGGCTACAGATCCCACCATACCCATATCCACCTCGCTCAGTTTCCACTCTTCCTCAGAACAGAAATGGAGCCCCATTTGCCGTGGGTCTCATCCAGCCCATGGCCCATCAACTATGTTGGTTGGCAATACACCCAACCCAAAGGTAACTAATAAACAAGTTTAATTAGAACTCTAATATTATTTATTTTTTTGAATCCAAACTCTATCACTATTAGGACTCTAACTATTATCTTCTTATTGCCTTTCTCTTTGTTGTTTTCCTCCTTTCGAATCAGGGTTAAGGTATGGTATTCGTTTGCCTCTGTGATAATCTATGTACATGATTTCGCTTTCTACTCTATTTTAGTGTTCTCTCAATTTGAATTGTAAAGAACTCATGAAACTCAAATTTTAGTGCAATTATATTAGTTTGTGCAAAAACAAATACAGCTGGTAGGTTTATGTTTTGACTGTTTCAAGTTCAAACTTAGAATAGTTAGGATTTCTTAGCTTTTTTTGAATTTTAGTTTAATTATATCAGTTTTAGCAGAATAAAAAGAAGGTTGTGTTCCTAAACAATGCTATTTAATGCATAATTGTTAAAACCTAAAGAAATCAACTATGATCAATCTATAGTCCACGAGCGCTGGCCTCTTACTCCTTTAGTGGCAGACCATTGAACTTTACTTAAAAATCTTAAATTTTTAATATTGGGTTTTTGTTTTTGTTTTGAAAAATGGTGTTTATACAACAAAATGTATTTTCAGTGACGAAAAAATTCGTCACTAAAAATCTAGTTTTTCGTCACTAAGGACCTTTAGTGACAAAATTGGACTTTTAGTGACGAAACTCATTTTGTCACTGTAGCCCCGTCACTAAAAGTCCTGGTGATGAAAAATTTCGTTACTAAAAGTCCGATTTGATTTAAAAAGAAAAAACTTTTAGTGACGAAAACGTTTCGTCACTAAATGTTTTCCTTTCTAAAAACACTATTCAGTGACGAAAATATTTTACCACTAAAAACACTTTAGTTTACTAAATCATATTTAGTGACGAATAATTTCATCACTAAAACTATGTTCGGGTATATATAGTGACGAAAAAATTCATCACTATACCTATTTTTAAGAAAATCCAGGCACATATAGTGACGAAAATTTTCGTCACTAAAACTATTTCTTACAAAATTTTGCTATATTTAGTGACGAAATTTTCATCACTAAAACAATTTTTTGTTGCTATATTTGTGATGAAAAAATTCGTCACTAAAACTTATTTTTTGTTTTTATTTTTTTCATGACTTTGATATTAACCTGTAACCTGTCATTACATTATTAAAACCTCACATTTGAATAACACATTTATAAAAAAAGATCCATACATTCCACAAGTAAAAAATAAAACAAGTATTTAATTCAAACTCCTTCCATACAATAATTGTTTGCAATACATACAATAACTCTACCTAAACCCTATTTTAGAACTAACGGAAGATGTCCTCATATGTCTTCAAGTAATGCCAAAAATAAATCCCTTAAAAGCCACCAATAAGAAATCTGCACAAATATAAAAACAATACTTTGTTAAAGTACTATTCATCACATCCAATCAAAAGATTCCATTCACATTTGCAAGAAATGAAAAACACTCTCAATATTAGTTTAAAGCACCTTATAACACCATGCAAGCCACCCGCTTGCTCCAACACAACAACCCACCACAAAACCAATCACAAACATCACAAGTATAGAGTGTTTACAAGTATTGAAATCAATTAAAGTACTATTCATCACATCTAATCAACAAGTTCCATTCACATTTGCAAGAAATGAAAAACACTCCCAATATTAGTTTAAACCACCTTATAATACCATGCAAGCTACCCGCTTGCTCCAACACAACAACCCACCACAAAACCAATTCCAACATCACAAGTATAGTATTTTACAAGTATTTAAATCAAATAAAATACTATTCATCACATCTAATCAACAATTCTCATTCACATTTGCAAGAACTGAAAAACACTCCTAATATGTATTTAAACCACCTTATAACACCATGCAAGCCACCCGCTTGCTCCAACACAGCATACCACCACAAATCCAATTTCCAACATCACAAGTATAGAGTTTTATAATGTTTTTAATTAAAATTTACTTACTTTGCTCAAGCTAAGCTTACAACTTTCAGAAAAAATCCAAAATTATTGCAAACAATGTGAATTTAGCCTGCAAAAGAAAATTTATATTTATAAGTACTTCAGTCTTAAAAATGATCCTCTCATAAGTTATTACACAAACTCATAGCTTACACATGTAATACAGCAATCATCCAAATTCCTCATCCAACATCTTCAACTTCTTCAACTAAAATTTCAACATCCAACCCCGGGTAGCCACGTCCAACCCAAATTTCAAACAAACCCACCTCCCCAATTTCACAAACTACACAACAAAGCTCCTTTAATGAAGAAGAGTTATTTGGACATACAAAAGCATAAATATACACATACCAAGTAACTTTTCCTATCAATTCATTGAAGTAGCCAACCAATTGAATTCAAGAAGCAAACCACAATTAATAATTTTGGGGGCAAAAAAGGAAAGTAGAAAATAAAACACCATTATGCAGCACCATTACACAAACAAGAAAAAAGTACCCCACCAAAGAAATTTTAAGTGCAAGAGAACAAAAACTCAGAAAATTCAAAGGGTCAAAACCATTAGTGTAGCTGAAACACATGCAGTGAAAAGGAGTTACAATTTAAATTTAGAGAAGTTCAAGGAATCAAAGCTATCTAGCAAAGCTGAAACATGCTCTAAGGAACTTCTCCAAATGGTGTGAATCATCGATGCCCATGATACAATAATAACAAGCAAGTCTATTAGTCTCAAAATTTTGGTGTGAAATATGATAGTAGAGAACGTACCTTTGTTGGTCTAAGAACAACAACTTTTTCTTTCTCTTAGCCAGTAGTTCATACAGTGCTTTGGTGAACACTGAAAATAGTCCTACAAAGGAACCCAATTTAACACCATTATAACAGGTTCTAATGGCCTTCACTAACAAAATTCTATGAGAAACAGAGAGAGGTCCATGTAGAAACAGTACCAACATTTAAAAATAAAAATAAAAAACCAAATAAAGAAACATAATTCACTTTTCAAATTCCTTTTATCACAGAACAATGGAGAAAAAATATAAACAAAACTGGGCTTCGACCAGAAAACAAACAAGCAGCAATATAAAGACAAATTTCTTCCACTTGCCTATTTTTCAAGACATTGGGTCCTCCAAATTTCTTTGGGTTAGATTTGGATGTAGGAAGCCCCACCAACCATCTGCATGTTATTTCACATATTTAGCACATACAAGAACTATCTGATCCAAAAGAATAATAAAATCATGCACAAACTAAAGAGAAGAAAAATGGGGTAATGAATTATAAACAACAGTATGTATAATGTACCACAAAAATCCCTGTAAATATAAGTAAAACCATAACTAAGAAATTCAAATTCTTCAATTTACATATCAAAAAAAAAATATATATATATATATATATATAAATATAAACTTTCTAATTCACAACACTCCCCACCCCCAAAAAAAAAATACAGAAAATTTATTAAACAAAATAAATTAGAAACAAATAAAAATGAGAAAAATAAACAAACCAAAAAATATAAAAAAATCAAAATAAAAATGGAGAAAAATAAGCAAACCTTATACATGGGTTGAAATAAAAATAAAAAATAAATAAAGTGAAGAACTTACATGGGTTGATGGATCGTCGCCGACAAAAAATAGACAATAGCAACGACAATAGCTAAATGATGGATTGTTGCCGATGGTCCAACTCAGAAAATGAAGAAGTCCGTCGAAAGGATCATCGCTGAGTCCGTCGCAAGGATCGTCGCCGTCGCAAAGATCATCACCGTCACCAGGATTGTTGCCATCGCAAGGATCATCACAAAGATCATCACAGCAAGGATCGTCGCTGTTGCAAGGATTGTTGCAAAGATCGTCTCAAGGATTGTCGCAAGGTTTGCTCTTAATGGAGCTTCATCGGCGACGGCTGAGATCAACGGCGACAGTGGGAGATCAACGGCAACGGTGGTTTGGGTTTGGGAGCTTAATCGCCGTTTGGGGTTTTTTTTTTTTTTTTTTTTTTTTTGACTGCTTTGAGTGAAATTTTTGAGTGAAATGTTTTGACCCTTTGAACTTAAAAGACCGAAATGGCTCAGAGAGTGCCAGGTATTGCAATTAGGCTTTTAAGTCTTTAGTGACGAATTCCAGTTTCGTCACTAAAGACTAGGCTTTGTTAAGTTTTTTAGTGATGAAATTCATATTTCGTCACTAAATCATATTTTTAGTGATGAATTGTGATTTCGTTACTAAAAACATATAAGTGCAAAATTATTATTATTTTTCATCACTAATACTATCCATAGTAATACCTACAGTGACAAAATATTTCGTCACTAAAAATTTCAACTTTTAGCAGCAAAATATTTCGTCACTATAGATTAATTAAACTCGCGCCAAAGTTTCCCTCCACTGGTGCCCATTTTTCAGATCACAATAGCAACGAAATTTATTTTTCGTCACTAAATGTTATAATTTTTTTCATTATTAGTGACAAAATCCATATTTCGTCACTAAAGCTCTATTTTTAGTGATGAAAAATATTTCCTCACTAATTTTCGTCACTAAAAATACATTTTGTTGTAGTGTTTTAGTTTGATTTTTTTTTTTTTTTTTTTTTTTTTTTTTTTTTTTTATTTTATATATGGGTTTGTGTTAATGTTTGTGTTTTTGTGTGGATTTTTAAGGTGGGAAGTTGGTGTATTAGACCCCTAAGAAGAGGGCAAGCAGACCCAAGTGCCTTGTCACTGGCAAGAGTATTCAAGGGGTGTGCAGTATATATATTGTGTTTTAGCGTATTGGGTTTTTTGCTAAATCTGAAAACGTATCTTTGATTTATAGTTATTTGATATGTCAATTTGTGATTGTAATTTTGCTATTTGGGAATCTATAACTTGTGTTGTGGTGGATGATATAATATATGAGTGCAATGTTGTTATTACGGTCATGGTTTCTTTTCTGTATTGTTTGATTATAGGAACCTAATTTGTGGTAATGTGTTGGTGAGGGGTTTAGTAATTGGTGTTAGAAAGACAGGAGTCCATGTTGGTGATAACAAGTCTCAATCTTGGAAATGTGTACGTATGTGGTTCCTATGTGAGGCATTAATATGCTCAGCGCATAGGATTGTAATATTGATATTGTACTTTTACATTGCCTTTTACCAAAGGTCTTGGGGCTTAAATCTAACAAATATTTGAACTTCATTATTGATCAATCACTGTTTGCATGGTGTTATGATGGTTAATATATCTTGGAAACAAAATATATTTGTCATTAATGGCCCAAAATGAAACTCTTTATTGCAGGATATACTTGAAAATGTTCAGGCATTAGGTCATTTTGGTGTTTTAAGTCAATGTACCTTTTTTTTTTTTTTTTTTTTTTTTTTTTTTTTTTTTTTTTTTCTAATGAATCCCGTGCATTGTAGGAGAGTATAACTTATCATCAACAAGTGGAACAAGGGTTTATATTGATTTGGACATTCTTGAGATTGCTGAATTCAAAGATCAGTAAGTGCTTTATTTTGGATTCATGTTTTTAATATATTTATAGTCTCTACAATACTATGTCTAATATCTTTATGTAATATAATAGGTTGGTGGAAAATAACCAACGAATAGTACAAATGCCAAAGCAATTAAAACTACAAGTGACAATTCAAGAAGGGATGAACATCAACAGAAGAACCATAAGTGAAATAACAAAAATTATGTGGGACTCTGATAATGAGGTAAGAAAAAAAAAACCTTCAACAATAACATTGTGTCCTTAACATTGCTTTATATACTATAGACCTGCTTTTACAAAATTTAACTATAAAATTATGAATTGACTGATATTAAATTCAATTTCTAGGAAACTATCTTTACCTGTCAAGGAGAGATTATAAACATTGACATAGATAATTATGGTTGGTACTTCATCTCTTGCGAAATATGTCGTAAAAAGGTAAAGTCAAGAGAAAATTTTTTATGGTGTGACAATTGCAACAAAAAGGCATGCTTCCCAATCCCAAGGTACACAAAATGAAAATGTTTACTTTTTAGATTATAATTCACAATAACTAATATGATATTAACATTATATATGCCATTTCTTTTATCAAGTATAGAATTCAATTAAAGGTTGAAGATAGCTCAGGAATGGCCACATTCATTTTATTTGATTCAGAAGCAGAAAAATTACTCAACATATCAGCGAAAGACCTTTTGAACAAATCTTTAGAGGTGAGAATGTGGAAGATAAAATTAGTATTTAATATTTACTAAACTTTACTTAAGTTTACAATTGAAAGATGTTACTTCTGCTAGGAGCCCAATGAAGTCATCCTTCCTGTGCAAATAGAAAATCTGAAAGGAAAAGAATTTGTTTTCCAAATACAACTAAATGACTATAATCTCAAGTATGGATGGGATTTCTACACTGTTAAGAAACTTTTTGACTCTTTTGAAGAAATTGACAAAGCAATTCAGCTTGATAAAATGACAGAAGTACGTATTCTTTAATTTAGCAAAATTACAAATATGATATTTAAGATGTATATGTTGTAATACATTTCTCAACCTGTTCTATTGCCAGGCTTACATCAGTGATACTTCAAATGAATGTAGCAACAACTTATCAACTGAAGAAGATGGTGATTTTACAAAATTTCAAAAGCTTGATGTTCAAAGTAATGTGCAACTCACACCAACATTTGTACTCAAGGAAAACAAAAGGGCATATTCAGAAACTACTACAAAGCAACAAAGGAAGAAGATACAAAAAACACTTTAAAGTTGTATTTCAATCTCTAAGATTTTCTATGCACAATTTGGTTTTAATGGATTTGTGATTTTCGTACTAAAGACATATAGGAACAAAGGAAATTTTTTTGCCTTTACGCACAATTTGGTTTTAAATTAAAACAGAGAGGAATTAAACTCTTATATTTAGTTATTTGAGAATACAGCTTTACTTCAATGTTTTTTAAATATGATGAATACATTGAATATTTAGTAGAAGTCATGAAATAAATGAAATTGAAAAATAAAAAAAGTCATAGCAAAAATACATAGTATTGGGACATTTGCCCAATATGTGCAAATAAAATTCTTTTGGGAGGAGCTTCAGCCTAAAATAGTTGCGGCTTTCAGAGATGATAAACTATTTGGTTATGTATTAAAAAGACCAGTGTACCCAGTTGGTCCAATAGTAACACAATCAAGTAACTCGTCTAACAATGGCTTGCTATTTGATTGGCTAAACAAGCATTTTGTGGTGTATGTGTCATCTTTTGGGACAATAATGACATTTCATGTCCTTTTATTATGGATATAATTTTTACTTATTTTTAATTAAAAAAAATTAGTAGCATTCCCGTGCATCGCACGGGTTCTTTTGTAATACTTATTAAACCAAATGTAAGAGCACATTATGATTATTGTAATATATTACTTCAAAATATTTGTATTTATCTTATATTTAATATTACTTCATAATATTACATGTTTCATCTTATATTAGAGCCAATTTAGCTTGCAATAATTGAAATTAGAGAGATGTTTAAACCTGAATATGTTAACATTTTATATAAAAACTAGCCCGTGCATCGCACGCGTTAGCGACTAGTATTATTAACACGAATGTTATTTTATCTATTATTGCTATTGTTATTATTGATAGTGTTATACATATGTATAATTTTTACAAGCCCTCCTTAGACATTTCTCATGTGTAATATTAATTATATATTTTATTGATTTTAATTTTTAACTCAAAATCAATCTTACCAATAAGAGATATGAAGTATGGACAGAAGAAATACATTTCCAAAAAAAACCATTTTCTATATGGTTTAAAATTTGTGATTTACTTAACTCATTCTTAAAAATTAAAATTAATGTGTAAGGTTTAAATAGAGTTAAAAACAATAAAAGATGCCTTGAATTACAAAGCTTTTGGCCGTATATAAAATATTTAAATATCTTATCAATAAACCAAATAAACTGACTTTAAACTTCAACATGTGGACACTAACTAAATCGATCTTATCAATACTCACCAGTCATCACATCAATATTAACACAACATTTGGTAAGAGTAACAAAGAACCAAAGAGGAAGAGACTTGATTTATCAAAATGACTTCCTTGACCTTGAATTCCGCCATTTCCCTTGTGTTCTTTTCCATACTAAGCTTCCTCAACCCCATGACAGCCGCACCCGGTGCAAACTACTTCGCCAATAGCCTCTACAAATCAAGTCTGAACTCTCTCCTCTCTTCACTCTCTTCCAACGCCACACACAACCTCGACTTCTACAACACCACAACTGGCCAAAACACCTCCAACCGTCTCTACGGCCTCTTCCTCTGCCGCGGAGATGTCACGCCAGAAATCTGCCGAGGATGTGTGGCTGCAGCAACCAAA
Organism: Quercus lobata; assembly: GCF_001633185.2. Classification (NCBI taxonomy): domain Eukaryota; kingdom Viridiplantae; phylum Streptophyta; class Magnoliopsida; order Fagales; family Fagaceae; genus Quercus; species Quercus lobata. Next base: position 76,150,410 of record NC_044908.1, read on the forward strand.
GATGTTGCCCACAAATGCTCCAGAGAAAAGGTCGCTGTGATTTGGTACGACGAGTGCATGATTCGTTACTCTAACGAGTCTATTTTCTCTACTGTGGACGTAAAGCCTAGAGTGGCCTTGTTGAACACTCAGAATATTTCTAATCAGGACCAGCTTAATAGGCTAGTGAACACCACGATGACCGAGTTGGCGGCTCAGGCCTTGGATTTTCCAATTGGTGTTGAGAAGTTTGGGACCAAGGAAGTGACTATGTCTGCGTTTCAAACGCTGTACAACCTCGTACAGTGTACAGCGGACTTGTCCAGCACCGATTGCAATAGGTGTCTTCAAGCAGCAATAAATCGTCTTCCAATATGTTGTGGTGGAAAGCAAGGAGGAAGAGTAACGTTTCCTAGTTGTAATGTTAGGTACGAACTGTACCTTTTTTACCAGACGGTAAATGCGACACCTCCCCCGGCCACTTACACCACCTCTTCCACCTCCAATCCCGGGTTCCTTATACTGGACTTTGACTGCTTTTCCTTTTCTCGTAAATTAATGAGTTATAGAGCTTTTATTTTTAATTAAATAATACTACACATAAACAAAATTTCAAAATATTTTTAAGAATAATTGAGTATGCAAATTTTTCCTGGTTCTTATTTGAACCCATCACCACATTAGTATCAGTTTTGGATGTAAAATTTTTTTGTTAATCTATATATAAAATAATAGGTGAAGCAGAGAGAGTGTGAAATTGAATTCCAAATTAGAACTCTAATTTTGTGCCATGTGTCTAGAATCTGAAATTGAAGTTGAATTTTGCATCATGTGGTTAAATGTATATGGACTCATTCTCATTAAAACCACTTCTATGTATCGGGTCAAGTGAGTTACTGTGCTAATTAAGTTTTTTCTTGATTTTGTAGTCAAACGTAAAAACCAAAGAGATTAATATCGGTGATAAGAACTTGGTTTGGATACATTGCATAATTTCCAAAAAAATAACAAAGCCAGAGTTTGCATCTTTGTTATAAATTGCTTACAAAGTTTGCATCTTTACATTTGCACTAAGTTTCGGATTAAGGTGCTTTCTTCTTAGTTCTGACACTGAGTTTTGTTTACTATTCACTTACAAAGTTTGCATCTTTACATTTGTTATAAATTGCTAATATGTGATTAGATGCACATTATGCCTAAAATTCACTATCCTTATATTTGGCTTTTTGTTCAGGTTTGGCACCTATAACAATGAAGAAAGTACTGCTGTGGACCGATGGATGATACTTTTTGCAGGCTGCAAAGGAACTTAGTGATCAATATAATCTCACGCGAATTGGAGAGGACCCAGCTGTAGATGTCTGGATGGCAGATGTGAGTCACTATGTTTTTAAAATGTTCAGTGAAGGTAAAGGTTATGAACTATATAAATTTTCCGGAGAGAGATTTATTATTCTATATTTACTCAAGTTTGGTCGCCTTCTTGGAGTGGATCACTCCACCTTGTCTTTCTATTGGAATTTTTTATTCAAATTGTTACAATTTAATTCGAAATTTTATTTGAATTTTCCTATTATTGTTACTATCATATATTATCATTCCAATTGTTCAATTAGAATATGAAATTGGAGTCCAATTTTACTATACACGTGTACAATCTAATTATTTTTAATTTTGCTGTCATGTGCAAAAGCCAATGAGATGAAATTAATAACACATTAAACACTCATGTTTTGGGAATCGGTAGTACCAATCTAAATCCATTGGACCTGCTTCGTGATAATACAACTATGAAGGATGTATAAAAACACGCACAAACCCCTCTCTCTATAAAAAGAGATTGAAGAGAATTTCTTTTATCAGCCATAGAACTTCAGAGGTTTTTTCTTTATACAAATGCCCATCATGTTACAAAATGACCCATTTTTTTTTTTTTTTTTTTTTTTTTTTAATTTTTTAAGCTGCAAAAATTTCAATCACCAATAGAGATTGAAGATTCAAAAGCGTGAATGGATCTTTTGGATAAACATTGTCACCAAGGTTCATCTTTCTGTATAAAATATATATACTGCTCAGTTTTGTTAATGAAATTTTCTGGTTAATAATATGAATTTAGACTTAACTGAGCCTTTTAAACATGAATAAACTCATGATTAATAATATATTCATTCCCGTGCGGTAGCACGGGACTACATACTAGTTTTTATTAATGTCTATAGACTTTCTCTTTTTAATTTTATGACACAATTTTTGTCATAAGTTTGACATGACAAACTATGCATAATTGTTTATAATTTTCATATATATATAGATCTATTTTTTTATCACTAACAATCAGTCATATCAAGATTATGGTGAAAGTTGTGGCACATAAATTGTGTTCATTCATTTTCTTTTAGCCAAAATGTCTACTTACCTAATAAATTTTACAACCTTTTCTTTTATAATTGTGAAATTGACCGTTTGTGTAATTATGTATAACAAAAGTAGTGTTTGGTTGTGTTTATATAAAAATAATACTATTCTAATCATAATTTGTTCATTAAATAACAAATTGTCAGGAAAAAAAAAAAAAAAACAATTACGAAATTCATTGTTGTGTATTTTAACCTAGCTATTGCTTAAATCCTATATGTATATTTTTATGTTCCGTATGATTTTGGTGTAAATTATATCTCTTTTTAGGATTGGGAAAGTTAACTAGGGACAAAATGAAGCTAGTGGGTTACAACTATGAGTGATGCTATGAGCGATGTAGGAAAACTTTAGGGTGGGAGCCCTATTCATAGTGATATAGATATTATATACACAATAGACCAGAAAATAAGCAATTGTTTATGGAGGAATTGAACAAATTTAGTATATTTATTATTATTATACATTTTTTTTAAGATCCAGATTCCTTAATGTATAATTTGTTCCATTCTAATCCCAAATGCATAATTTATTTGGCTAATAAAAATAATTTGGCAATTGTCCCCATTTTTTGTTACTTATGGCTAGGTTGAATTGTCACGCCCCAAACCCCCAAGGATTCAAAGCATGAGAAAGATGTCTCAAGTACCTGTAAATTTTTCCTTTTTGACAATTCAATCCACATAAATCCTATCAAGTATCAACATCAAGAATTATCATAACAATCCCATAGAATATACTCTCAGAGTAAGTCAGAGCTCTAAGCATTAATTACAAGGACCATTGGCCACAAAAGAATAAAGGTCTGAATAAACAATTACATATCAACAGCTTGTCCCATCAGTGGGAATACAGTCATAACCACTATAATATACAAAAGAATGAGTCAAGCCTAGTCTAAGATGTACACCATCTAATATATCCATTACAAAAGTTCAGCCTCCATCAGTAGTTAGTCTAACTATTATTAGCCACCAAAAAGCTGTCTCAAAAGATTGTTGCCTACTCTGAAAAGTTTATAAAATAATGGGATGGGACAGAGCCCAGTAAGTAGCATATTTAATCGGGGTGGGGGAAATGCAAGTTTCATCTTCAATAATAATAATATGACAAGAATGATTAAATAATGAAACACAAAGTTTCTCAAAGTAAATACCTTGAAACTATATACTATAATTTGTGAGCACCAACAATATAATTTCCAAAGCCATAATATCTAACATAAGGTAACTTATCACAAATATACCACACTATCACATAAACCGGTTAGGGGATCCACCCATTCACAACTGGTATGATATTGTCCTCTCTGGTATGCAGACTCTTGGCCCCATGGACAGCAGCCTCACCCATACCCTCAAGGTTTTTCTCTCCCCCATGGGCAGCAGAGAAAGTGCGTCAAATAGGACCTCTCTTGCATGTGGTCTCTTGGCCCCATGGATAGCAGCCTCACCCACACACAATCAAGTAACCTCTTCCCCCCATGGACAGCAAGGAAGAATGCGACATCCAAAGTGAAAAGACACTGACCTAGATTTGATTCTATTGTCACAAAGACTACGGAAACCAAATCAGGTGATCACTGGGAAATCACACATGACATGGTATTAAAACCACATAAGCTCACAGGTTACATTACTTTGAAACACATAGTTCATATCTAGCTAGTTTTAGAAAACCTTAAATAATCTAACTTCTACAAAGTTTGTAAGGTTTTCAACTTCATTCTTGTTAAGAGATTTTCTATCAATTTCTCAAATAATACAAAACAAGATAAGCATCTTTAAATTTTTCAATACACCATAAAATCAATGATTTTCTTATCAAAGATTAAATAAAAGAGGCTCATTTTTCCATATCAACAGTTTATGCATTTCCCCAAATGCAATACCAAATATGATGCATTTTCATATATAATAATATATAGTAGGGTCACAACACAACACTTTTAAGAAAACATATATTCATATACAATTTTCCAAAATGTGTTTGACCCAAAAACAACATTTATGAAACATGGCTAGTTTCCAAAAAAAATTCCATTAAAAAGCTACTTACCTCGCAACCGCAAAATCCTAATTCTTCAAGCTCTAAGGAGATTAGCTAGAACCTAAAAAATATCAAGTAAATCTATCACAATAAGCATAGAGCTTGAAATTGCATCTAGCCACAATTTAGGAATTGCCAAATAATCACTTAATTAGGAAAACCTAATATTTAACCTTATCAATAATAATATATTCTACTTCCAAAGTTTCTCAACAATTAGATTCACAAGGCATAAACTCCAATTTACAAAGTTAACCCATTTAATATCATCTCCAACATTATGACTAGCTTCCATAAAATTTACACTACATCATTAAGAGACCCAAGAAAGAAAAATCAATATATCCTCCAAGATAAGAAATTTAGAACTTCAACTAACTCCAAATAAACCCAATGGCAATGGAAAAATTAAATTTACCAACCATCACATGTTATAACTTAAAACCCCTAAATTTTCCACCATACATAAACCTTAAGTAGTCATCAATAGCACAAAGTATATACCCACTCATCAAACCAATACAAAACTCATACATAAAAACACATAAATATCACTTCCAATGCTCATAAATCACATGGGTATCATTATTAAAGCTTAGATAAAAATAATCTCAAGCAAAAGTGCAAAACCCACCAAAAAGATTAGAAATTTTTACCTCAAAAAAAGGATGTGAAGGTGTTTATGGGTTCCCAAAAATTTTCCGGTGATCTTGCCGGAAAATGATGGTGGAAATGGTGGTGGTGGTGTGGAAGTGCCGGTGGAGAAGATGAGAGTAGAGAGGGGCGTTTGAGAGAATGAAAAAAAGAAGAAGAAAAGAAGTGAAGTGAATGAGCCGGCCAAAGAGAGAAAATGGATAGTATGAAAATGAGTGGTTGAGAATGATGGGTAGTGGGGTTAGGTGGGGCACGTGGGAACTTAAAATCTGACCTTACATTATTTTTATTTTTTATTTTTTTAACTGACGGGATGTTACATGAATAGTAGGTTTTGGATTGGCCATCATGTGTATTTGATCTAGTAGAACTATCGGAGAATTCCTTGTTTTATTGAATTATTGGAGTATCCCATAAGAAAGATAAAGACTAATTTCATGTATAAATGGATATGACAAAGTTGTAAGAGATTTTTTTTTTTATTCTTCACAAAAATGTATTGATCCCTTATGATGAATTAATTGATTAATTAGCCAAGTTTATTAATTAATCAAATTAACATGCAATGTACGTGGTAGTACAAACAAATCACTAATTAAACTAAGTATGCAACGGAAATTAAATTGACACAATGATTTGTTTACGAATAAGGAAAACCTACATAGCAAAAACCCCGTCGGGTGATTTTAATGTCATCACTCCCGAGAATTCACTATTATCAAAACAAGTGGTTACAAATAAAGGAATCTCAGTACCTTATACCAACCTACAGTTGAACCCTTACCCCAATACCTAATTGGACTTGTTTTGTAGTGACAATCTCTCCTTTTCAATGCACAGCTCTCAGTACGTAACTAACCAATTGCGAGGATTTCAATACGTGACTTGATTACCAACTTGAGAAGAATGTTGGTTGCAAAATTCTTTAGTTCATCTAGACAATGAAGATCACGAAGTTACTTGGTCACAAAATCCTACGGTGTACAAAACACAGCAGCTTCTTGAAGAGAAAGAAGAACTAGGGCAAACTAGCTTTCCGATCACACTCTTCTTCACACTTGTGCAATTGTGTTCTTGTGCAACTTCTATAACCTTTTACGACCCTTAAAATAATCCTTATATATATTTAGGGTTGTGAGAAAAGAAAGCCCAAACATACATTCACAGATTGGATGGAAACAGAACTGAAAAATCTGTTTTTTATAAATCTCGACAGATACCTCTTTAAATCTCGATAGATGTTAGCTGTTGAGCTTTAATAAACAACACTTTCTGACTTGGTTCTTGGACAGACTTACATGACTTTAACACTTGAACTTGAAACCTTGTTTCTTAAAGCATTAAACACATCTTAGATCTACCCAAATATAAGTAAAGTGTGTTTTTTCAAAGGATTAGCCAATTATATAAAATAGTGACATCTGTTCCTAACATGTGAAACACATATGTCCTAACATTTCCCAACAAAGAGGGGGAAAAAAACTTTGTTAGTATTTAAATTGTTTAGTTCCTAATTAATCAATTTATAATTTAAAAATAAGAAGGAATTGATAATCGTTGCATGATAGTCTCATTATCAATACTACAAGTTATATCTTTTTCAATGTATACAACCAAATAATCATTCATCCATTGAATGTATAACAAATTATGGAGCAAAATTTAATTTTATTGGCATAAAAAAAATTGAGGGTGTTCCCAAATTTTTTTTAAAGGGTAGACAAATAAAAAATTTTAAATTATTATATATATATATATATATATATATATAAAATTCAGGTCAAGGTGGTCTTGGGACCACCCTAACCTTAAGGTGGTGCCACCCCTGCCACCTACTGACCTACCCAACTTATGGAAGCATGCACTTCCAAGAGAGATCACACAATCTATTGTTGTGTAAAACCTTGCTCAACCCATGGCGGACCTCCGCCATGAATTCATGTGATAGTATATACTACAGATTAAGTATATGTAGAGTGTTAGTTTTTAGACCCCTTAAAACACAATTGGATTAACCTAGGTAATTAGCCAAGTTGTTACTTAGTCCAAATTCCAAATCTAGGTTATCACAATCAAATAATCATATCATGCAAAGCAGTGGAAAAATAAATAACACAACGATATGATAACCCAGGAAAACCAAACCGGTAAAAAACCTGGGGAGGATTTAACCTAGCTATCCTCAAGGTAAGAAGCAAATCTACTAGAAAGAATCGAAGTTCATACAAGAAGACTTACAAGCCCCCACGCTCGACTTCTTATTGCTACCAACCAGTAGAACTTACTAACACGACCACGTGCAAGCTCCGAATCCACGGACTCCTTCTTTCTTTGGCCTTTGCAAAACACAAACACCCTCATTTGTGACTTTGAGATCCCACTCAAAGGTTTAGCAACACAAATTCTCCTGTTTGTGACTCCAAGACCACCCTTGAAGGTTTAGATCATCAACACCTTTGATGACAAGAGAAGGCAGCAACTTCTACAACACCGGATCTTGAGATTCTTCAAGGAATAGCATCAGTAGAAGACATAAGAAAGCTTTTTAGGAACAAAACCCTAAATACAAAAGAGACACACTCTTTTCTCTTTGAAAAGCCACATAAAAACGTACTTAGGGTTTCCTTTATATACTGGGAGAAGTAGATTAGAAACCCTAATCCTAAATGGGCTTGAACTGCTGTTTGGGCTTAATTAAAATTTTGCAGATACGACTTTCGATCGATCGAGCCTGTTTTTCGATCGATCGAGCCAGACAGATTATGAAATCTTCTTCTTGCAGTTTGTATGTTCTTGAATCTTGACTTGAATAATCTTGAGCATTGTCTAATAATACCTATAGACTCTAAGATCTATATCTAGACAAGTTTGTGTTCACGATTTGCCAATTGTTCTAAATATTTAGAACCTAACAAACTCCCCTTTTGGCAATTCGTGACAAAACTTTCATACAAACTGAAATGCTCAAATACAAGAACAACCCAATACAATAAAATGCCCAATTGCATCACAAATCCCAATCTAAGACTCCTAACCTAGAAGTTGCAAGAAGAGGTAGAAGGTCTTGATCAGAATGCACCTGTCTTTCCAGAAACACTCAACAAACACATCACCACATGTGTGGAAAGAAAGACATATAAACAATAATATGAAACAGAATATAAAAAAATAAACTAACTCTCCCCCTAAGTTAGATACAACAAAAAGTTTTTTATATTCTCCCCCTAAACAAAACAAATAGGTCATCTATATCTCCCCCTTTTTGTCACGTATTAACAAAGACTACCAAATCAGAAGGTAGACAGAAAACATACGCAACAGAGTAAGAGAAAATAGAGACAACTCCCCCTATGAAGAGCAATAACTCCCCCTAAGAACCACAAAGGTTAAAAAAAATTCTCCCCCTATAAAAATAGGAAAAACAAAACAAGTTTTAGGAAAAACAGTTTTGGGGAAAAATAAAGGGGTTGGGGATAAAGAAAAAGACACAAACCAAGTTTAAAAAAAACTAAGTTGAGGATACACATGAAGAAACATATTCTCTCTTTCAATAAAATGCAAACATGACACTATGTGACCCATAAACAGTTGCATGAGTAGAGAAAATATTTGCACATTGATTATCCACCATATCTCTTCAGAAAATAATTTTCTACAATTCACACATAAAAATAGCATATACTAGAAAGTACATAACTCAAAAATTAATCAATCAATTTTTAAATCAAGTTAAGTACCCAATTTAGCAAAGTGTATGTATGTTATGTGTGAAAACAATCAGAGATATGACTGCAAAATTGTAAGGTGGATACAAAAAATCAATGCAATACATGTGAATCCTAAACATAAATGATACATGGAAAAATCAAATTTTTGAAAAACAAAGCAACTTAATGCAGAAACTCCTCAAAACACAATATTTCATGAATGAAATGCATGAGTATGAGATTAAAAATTAAAAAAAAAAAAACTTGAATTCAACCCAGATCTTCCAACATCAAGATTTTTAATTAATTTGTCCTCAAAGTGCAAACATTAAACACATTTTGCATTAAAATCAAGGAACTTTTAATCTTGGATGGCCACAACAAGATCACACACAATATAATGTACCAAGTTTAGCAAAGAGTAATTTGTGTAGTGTGTGCAACTAGCAAAAGCTTGAGATACATATGAGGTGATATGTGAAAAACAATCAATCACAATGTTTACAAAATTCATCACATAGAATTTAAAAGAGACTATCACCTAAAGAGTTACATCATATAACTCCCACATTTCCTAGAAAATAAGCTTACAATCATGTAAGTTTCTTGATTTGCCTCATAATATACACACCAATTTTATGTCATGTGATTTTGGCATCAAGCCTAATAGTACACACAAATTTTAAGTATTAAGCAATTAAACCGAGGCTACACCTTATGTTCTTTTTGTGCATGTGCTACACTTTCTCGAGTACAAAATCTTATGATATGCACTAAGGTGTTCATGATTGGCTAGTAAATAGTGGTGAGATGGTTATTTATGCCTTTCTCTAAAAGTTTAAGTCCAACATTTAAAAACATGTGACTTCAAGATTAAGACACAGTAATCAAAAACTATACACATCTTTCCCACATAACATGTACTACAAATCTTCAACTAGTAGAGTGCAATAAATAAGCTCATCAAAGCTAAACAAGGTACATAAACTTGTTATGTAAAGATAATATGACCAATTCTTGATTATAAATCCAAGATGTGAAATACAAAACACAAAAATCCTTTTGGTTTAAAAAAAAATTTATGACCAAAAACAAGAAGCACACATTATGCTAAATGAACAATGCAAATGCAATGCATGACAGTGCTTAACTAAGCGATAGAGGGTACACAAACAAGAAATATCAATTTCTTAATTAACCCTTGAGTACATGTACAAACTAGTACATACTCACATAAAATCAGAAATAGCTTATCACTTATATAACACATACTATCTAAGTTTCTCCACAATGTCAAGCATGTTCTAAATTAAGAGAGATATATTATAATTCATGTAATCCTCAAGGAAAAAAAAAAAAAAAAACAAGACTCAAAATAAAATATTTTTGTCTTTTTGAAAATTTTTCAATGTTTTTGGATTTTTTTTTTATAATAAAAAACAACCTAAAAAAAACACGACCAAGAACAAAAACAAAACATGTCCACAATTAATTGAAAGAATTAAATCAGGGACAAGTTAGCAACACTCACCTTGGAGAATCTTTTCTCACCCATCTAGCACGAGTCTTCGGCTTTGTAGGTGAAAATCCGTGTGAAGCAGAGTGTATTTGAGGGATTACACTAATCTTCTGAGAAAGATTGAAATCATGTAAATTCCTTTTACAAGCCAACAAGCTCAAATTTTTCAAAAAAATATGAAACAATTTATATGGACTTATGGCAGGAGAAATATCATCACAAATCCTAGATTGAAACACAGAATGCTTAAATTTTAATTTATGACAATTAGGACGAATGTGACCATGGATACCACAAAAGTGACAAACAGGAACAAATTTAGGAACATCAGTATTCCTAACAACAAATCTAGTCCCAGATTTTGATTATTGCCTTAACAAAGAACAATTTGGTCTAATATGACCAACAACACCACAAAGGTGACAGGTAGGCACAAAAACAGATTTATTATGCTCTCTAACAGAAGGTTTACACATAAGTTTAGAAACTTCAGCGTCTACATCAGAACTTTTACCTTGTCTAACCTAGCAAAATAAGCCTTTTCTTTATTATTCCTCTTAAAAGGAGGGATATAAACTTTCTCAGTTTTAGGCTTAAGAGAAACAGAAACACTTCTGTTATCAACAGCAGACTTGGTACAAGTCAAATTTTCAATTTTAGCTTTAGATTCAACTAACTCTTGTTCCAAGCTTTTCATCTTCTCATCTTGAGAGGAAATTTGATTTCTCAAAAATTCATTCTTTTTATTTTATTCATCTAATCTAACAATCAATTCCTCTTTTTCAAGATTAGCCAATTTTAACTCTTCCTTAAATTTCTTAGCAATTTTCATAGATTTCAATAATTCCTTACGAAGAGTTTTACAAGCATCAATAAAATCAACAGAAGCATGAGCAAAAACATAATCAGAAAGACACTTCAAATTATCCATGACAACAGGGGTCAAGGATCAGTTCTTAGATCAAAAGATATAAAACAAAAGAGCAACCCGCTTTGATACCACTTGTTAGTTTTTAGACTCCTTAAAACACAATTGGATTAACTTAGGTAATTAGCCAAGTTGTTACTTAGTCCAAATTCCAAATCTAGGTTATGACAATCAAACAATCATATCATGCAAAGCAGCGGAAAAATAAATAACACAACGATATGATAACCCAGGAAAACCAAACCGGTAAAAAACCTGGGGAGGATTTAACCTAACTATCCTCAAGGTAAGAAGCAAATCTACTAGAAAGAATCGAAGTTCATACAATAAGACTTACAAGCCCCCATGCTCGACTTCTTATTGCTACCAAACAGTAGAACTTACTAACACGACCACGTGCAAGCTCCGAATCCACGGACTCCTTCTTTCTTTGGGCTTTAAAAAACACAAACACCCCCGTTTGTGACTTTGAGATCCCACTCAAAGGTTTAGCAACACAAACTCTCCTGTTTGTGACTCCAAGACCACCCTTGAAGGTTTAGATCATCGACACCTTTGATGACAAGAGAAGGCAGCAACTTCTACAACACCGGATCTTGAAATTCTTCAAGGAATAGCACCTGTAGAAGACATAAGAGAGCTTTTTAGGAACAAAACCCTAAATGCAAAAGAGGCGCACTCTTTTCTCTTTGAAAAACCATATAAAAACGTGCTTAGGGTTTCCTTTATATACTGGGAGAAGTAAATTAGAAACCCTAATCCTAAATGGGCTTGAACTGCTGTTTAGGCTTAATTAAAATTCTGCAGATACGACTTTCGATCGATCGAGCCAGACAGATTATGAAATCTTCTTCTTGCAGCTTGTATGTTCTTGAATCTTGACTTGAATCATCTTGAGCATTGTCTAATAATACCTATAGACTCTAAGATCTATATCTAGACAAGTTTGTATTCACGATTTGCCAATTGTTCTAAATATTTAGAACCTAACATAGAGTAGTAGAAGCTAGAAAAAAGAAAGTACACAAGGGACTAAGTCCATAGAAGAAGCTTTTCGTGGCTACATTTTTACTAGAATGAACCGAATATATGTGACAAAGAAAACTAAGCTGGGTATATATACGGACTAGATTAACCCTAGTTAAGTCTACAATCCATGAATGGTCTAATTGGATGGAGAACGAACCGTGCTAGTGTGTATGCTGACCGAATATGATTGACAAATAGACTAATTTGAGTGACTTAGGAACCTCATATGGAAAAATAAACACCAAAATCAGAATCTAGGAGAAAAACAAACTCAGCATAAAGTAGGATATGCTTGGTTGCAGAAAGCCACCTTGCTTAGAGTAAGTCATTTGATCAACTTGGTTAAAAGTCAACTATTCAAGTTCAGTTTAGCGGTATGATCGGGTTCACACTAGTGATTAAGCCAAAGATGAACGAAATTGTAAAAATATCAATTTAATATGATATTAAAATTTTCAATCAACATAAAAAGTTGAACAAAAATAAATAAAAATATATCAGTCTGAATCTAGGTTTTATATTATTGATCATAAGACATATGCTCAAGGAAAATATTGAATTAATATTTAGTAAAGATAAATATTGATAAAAATTTAAAAAGAAAGAATTATTTTATAATCTGAGATTGAATATTATAAATCTAAACATCTAATTTTAATGTTGAAATGCACCCTTCCTTACAAAGTTTGAAGTGAGGTTCTTGTAACGACTATAGCGCTTCAATTATTGTATATCATTTGTACACAATATTACTTTTACGTTATAAACATGAACATCATAAAAACAATAAATAATGTGTATGAAATTGTGCATGTGTTGCAGTATTATATTAAAAGAGAAAATTTAATATCACAATCTTTTGTGATATAACTTTAATATGTCAAAATATGAGTAGTGAAAGAACATACAACTACTCATAATTTGTCAAGTAAAATAACTAAGAAATATAATGTAGTAAAGATTATTATCCTTCAATTACTCGTATTAAAATCTTGAAATGGAGGACCTACTCTCACAAAAAAGGAACGGTATCTTGTTCGTTGGTCTTATACAGCATCTCTCTCTTGTCATTTTTTCACACTGACATTTGGGTGCCACAACATATGAAAATTTATCCGCCAAAGAGGACTTTGAACTTTGAAGCATTAAAGTTGATTGGGAGACTTGGTTGACTTGCGACCTACTGACAGACCCCTAACCCAATCCCAAATATTTGCATCTTCCCCAATCACCACCCATGTGTCTTCACGTTCACTCTTCACATATAAATCACATCAATACTCACCAAACAAAGTTCATAAAATACTATTGAACATCTTGCATAGTTGCAGAGCCCAAGAGATTGATTTATGTAAATGACTTTCTTCAATCCCTTCTCTATTCCCATCGTTTTTCTTTCCATACTTAGCTTCCTCAACCTGACGACTCCTGCACCTGGTGCAAACTACCTATACCATATTTGTGCAAACACCACTTTCAGCGCCAATAGTCTCTACAAATCTAGTCTCAACTCCCTCCTCTCTTCACTCTCTTCCAACGCCACACACAACCTCGAATTCTACAACACCACAGCTGGCCAAAGCACCTCCAACCCTCTCTACGGCCTCTTCCTCTGCCGCGGCGACGTCACGTCGGAAATCTGCCGAGGATGCGTGGCCGCTGCAACCAAAGATATTGCCAATAAGTGCTCCAGGGAAAAGGTCGCTGTGATTTGGTACGACGAGTGCATGATACGTTACTCAAATGAGTCGATTTTCTCCACTGTGATCGTAAGGCCTGGAGTGTACTTGTTGAACGAGCAAAATATAACCAACCAGGACCAGTTCAATAAGCTAGTGAACACCACGATGACTAGCTTGGCAGGTCAGGCATCTGATGTTCCCATCGGTGCTAAGAAGTTTGGGACCAACAAAGTGAATATCTCTGCTTTTCAAACGCTGTACAGCCTTGTACAGTGTACACCGGACCTGTCCAGCACTGATTGCAATCTGTGTCTTCAAACAGCAATAAACCGTCTACCAATATGTTGTGGTGGAAAACAAGGGGGAAGAGTACTGTTTCCCAGTTGCAATATTATATACGAATTGTATCCTTTTTACAATACACCTGGGCTTCAACCTCCACCACCTCCAACTTCCGTAGGTGGACAAGAAGGTAAGCACCCAATAACCCATTTGTCTGCTTTTCATTTTTAAGTCTTAACTATTAATTAATTAATATTTAGTGATGGTAGGTTCACATTTTTTGATGGTAGGTCAACATTCATAGCATGCTTGTTGAATATGTATTCTCTATCGGTATGATTTTGGTTTGAATTAAAAAAATAGGTACAATGTGATAGTCATATGGACAAGTGAGTTTAACATAAACAACAAAACCTTTTACATAAGCAAGTGGCCATTACTGTAGTCTAATTACTCATTCATATCTGTATGTCGATATTAGATTTTAAGTTCATAAGTTCTGGAATCTGGATTCGCCAATATATGTGTTCTATATAGTAGATCAAATGCATTAAGACAACTCGGAAACCATTCATGATTTTCTTTTTCTGAATTAATACAAACTTCTATTTGCCCAAATAATGTAAAAACTGACGTTTATGGAAACTAAGAAATTTTAAGCCCATAAGTTGGTTGTTTTTTTTTTACCTTCAAGCAGCATTACTTTTATGTGTGTTATGTGATTATTTGTGATTATTGGTCTTTGGACCAAATAACATCTCCTCTGTTCCGTCGTGCATAACTTGATTTTACCTTTGAAAATATATAAGTGTGTGTGCCCACTTGTACTTGAGGCGGAAAAAACTACTTGTGATAAACTGTGACTAATCTCAAATGGTTAATCAAATGGAATGGTGAAATCATTTTGTTAGGGTCGTATTTTGTATGTGTTGGCATATCTAAGTCAAAAGTTACGTTTGGATTGGGCTGAAAAACCCAACGTCTGTGTCAAGTTTTTTTTTTTTTTTTTTTTTTTTTTTTTTTTTCACCCATTTGTAAGACTTACGGCTACTGTTCATGAACTGTTCATGAACAGTAGCTGCAAAATTTGACTTTTCTCACTCTTTTTCAGTCAATCAGTGTACACCGTGTAATGTTTACAGACCCACAAATTTCACTTTTCAGCAACTTTTTCATTAAAAATGGGTTCTATGGTACTATTTACACTTTTAAAAATTATTTTACTATAGTATTTTTCAGTTTTTAGTTTTCAGCTGTATCCAAACAAACCCTTAGTTAAGATTGTTCATTAAGTGTTCGAGTGGTATCAATTGAAGATACGATCAAAACAAGCTCAAGAATTGCTTAAACTAGTCGCTAACCCGTGCGATGCACGGGAAACTATTGAAAATTAGATTTTAAAAAAGAAAAATTTATTAATTTTAGTTTATATTGAATATTTATTTATGGTAGTTTAAAATATTATTTCAAATCTTCATTTCATTTTATTTTAGTTGGAATAACATATATAATTAAATGAAATGCTTATGAATAAGAGTTGACATTAATAATATACTATATATATTTAGTGATTATTCAAGATATCATTCAAATATAACAATTTTTTTTGTTGTTTTAAAAAAAGAACAATATTAATACATTGAAACACAAAATACTATATTGTCCAATAGATATTACAACTTTAAAACTAAAACATGAGTAGTGATTTTTAATGGACTGGGGTAATAGCACAGCTTTCTGTAGAAAGAAATCTGATTAAAATTTTTTTGGAGTTAACCATGCAATTGGCACGGTCTTATTAGATTGAAGACGACAATAACACTATATATCAACTAAAACAAACCCAGAATTAAAACCAAATAGAAGAATCCCAAAAAACCAAAAATCCAATAAAAATCGCATACAAAAAAAAAAAAAAGGAAAAAAAAAATCTAATAACAAAAATTTCATGATTCTTCTTTGCCATAGATTTGACAACAAAGGAAGAAGAAGAAAACGTGGAAATCTGCAAAGAAAAAAAAAACAAAAACAAAAAAACTTAAATCCAAAGCAACCCACAGCCACAAACCAACAAAATTCCATGAAAAACAAAAACAAACCAAAAAAAAAAAAAACTTAAATCCAAAGCAACCCACAGCCACAAACTAACAAAATTCCATGAACAATTGAAGCGGATAGAGAGAGAGCAATATATAGAAATTATGCAAAGTAAAAAACATGTTTTAATTACCTCAAAATAATTTGCCGACCTAGAATATGATGGGCTGGATTGAGCGGCGATGGAGAGGCAAAAAGAAATCGATGTAGTGGCGGTGATCCATGGTGGTGGCGGCAGCGGGAAGATCTGAGTTTTGGGGTGCCAGCGTATATTAGAAAACAGAGAGGTTGTTTTAGACGTGAAGGCTGACGGGAAACAGAGAGGTTGTTTTAGACGTGAAGACTGAAGGGAGTTGTATACTTGTATTAGGGTTGTAAATTAATAAATTCTAATATAATAATAAATTAGAATTAAAGAATTAAAAAAAAAAAAAAAAGGTAACGTGAAGGTTGAAGGGGAGTTGATTGGGGTGGGGTTCTAAATTAATAAATTCTAATATAATAAATCATTAGAATTTAATAATAAATCATTAAAAAATTTTAAAAAATAATGGAAGAAGAAGGAGGTGACGTGAAGGCTGAAGGGGGATTAGGGTTGTAAATTAATAAATTCTAATATAATAATAAATTAGAATTAAAGAATTAAAAAAAGAAAAGAAAAAAGAAGAAGAAGGTAACGTGAAGGTTGAAGGGGAGTTGATTGGGGTGGGGTTCTAAATTAATAAATTATAATATAATAAATCATTAGAATTTAATAATAAATCATTAAAAAAATTAAAAAAAAAAAAAAAAAAAAAAGAAGAAGAAGAAGAAGGAGGTGACGTGAAGGCTGAGGGGGGATTAGGGTTGTAAATTAATAAATTCTAATATAGGCAGATACTTATCCTTTTATAGCAGATTTAAAAAAAAAAAAAAAAATCTTTAGATTAAACTTAGCTTAAAATATCAGATTTTATCCAAAAAAAGAAAAATAAAAAAAGAAGATAAGTATAGTGTTTTTAATTTTATTTTTTATTTTTTAAATATTGTGTTATGCTGACGTGGAAAATTGTGGTGCCAGCAAAGGCTTCGGTTTTATATATATATATAGATTAGTGCTGCAACTGCTACCTCAACAAAAGTCTAGATAGTAGCCAGTCTATCGAAGTCACTTAAACATTGACAATAAGCTCGATAGCAACTGATCGAACAAGCTTTGTTTATGCAAAATTTAATATTTTGTTTTGATGACGTGGTGACCTTGGGATTCGTGCACTAGGGTCATAGGATGACTTAAATACTATTTATAAGGGTTCCCACAACCTTGTATGCCATAGGGTTTTGTGTTGAGCAACTTTCGGTTCATCTGTTAAAGCATGTTGTTTAACGAACTTTGCTTCAACCATTTACATCAACCAAAAGTTGTAGAGAGTCAGATACATTGATTGGACATATGTCCAACTATTAGCTAGTTTGATTGGTGATTTGTGCTAACCAGAGAAGTCTACTATCTATCTTGGTACATCCGGATTGGAGCTAAACTAGTGTTAGATGGTTTTATAGTTGTAGGTATTTGGGATTTGGTAATCTCTATACTTGTAACCTCTGTTATTGTTTAGTGGATTATTTAAGAGTGGTCACTTACATAATCACTTGGTGGGGCTTTGTCTGCAAGGATTTTCCCTATCTTGACTATGTCATTTTGTCAATTTATTTTCCATTGTACTTAGTTTATACAATATGGTTGTACCTTCCACTTTGTAACAGAATCTTGCTTGAAATTAATCTAATTAATCAACTTTGGTCATTTGATAATTCACACATTTAATGGTTTGAACTCATGACAATTGTTCTAATGCTATGATAAATTACCATATGCCTCAAAATTTCACTATATCATTTTGTCAGTTTATTTTCTGTTGTTCTTAGTTTATACAATATGCTTGTGCCTTCCACTTTGTAGCAGAATCTTGCACGAAATTAATCTAGTTAATCAACTTTGGTTAATTGATAATTCACATATTTAATGGTTTGAACTCATGACAGTTCCTCTAATGCTATGATAAACTACCATATTCCTCAAAAGTTCACTATTTAATGGTTTGAACCCATTACAGTTACTCCAATACTGTGATAAACTACCACATGCTTCAAAAGTTTAACTTAATAGAAAATGGTTAACCTGTCACTGATCCATATGGTAATGAACAATGGATTTCGGTTATAACAAGGTAATCATATGATGATATTTATGAAGGAAAAAGCAAAATGTCAACAGCAACAATAGTCGCCATAGTTGCTCCAATTTCTATCTCCATGGTTCTATTCATTGTGGGCTGCTGTTTCCTAACAAGGAGAGGAAAGAAGAAGGACAATGTTGTTGAAGAAGAAAGTGGTAAGGAATAAGTAAATCGGACAAATCCAACATTCTTTTATGTCCTCATGTCTGGAAACAAGGCTCTAATTTGTAGTTTAATATCTTACTTTTATTGTTTGCATTTGTAACAGCATGTGATATTACAACTGTAGAGTCCTTGCAATTTGATTTTGTTACAATCGAAAGTGCCACCAACAAATTCGCAGGGGATAACAAGCTTGGGGAAGGTGGATTTGGTCAGGTTTACAAGGTATGAAATTAGAATAGCCCACTTAATTTATTGTTATTACCTTTTTATTTCTTTTTAGGACAGCACTAGTTATGAATAAAAAAATTAAAAGAAAAAAAAAATATGAGTAATTTTATGATCACAAGCTTTTGAGGTTTGAATTTATAAATTATAAAATGTATATTGTTTTAAGCATTGGTTAGCGTATATTTTCAGGGAACATTTCCTAATAAACAAGAAATAGCCGTGAAGAGGTTATCAAAAAGTTCTGGACAGGGTACAGAACAATTTAAGAATGAGGTTCTAGTGGTTGCCCAGCTTCAACATAGAAATTTAGCAAGGCTATTGGGATTTTGCATGGAAAGGGAAGAAAAGATACTCGTTTATGAATTTGTGCCCAACAAGAGTCTTGACTATATTCTATATGGTTTGCCCACTTGAACAAATATTTATGAGTGTTATGTCATCATGATAATAAAATTGTCATTTCTTGTCAACATTCATTTGTATAATCTTCTATTGCTAACATGAAAAAATTGTTGATGAACTTGTAGACCCTAAAAAACAAGGACTATTGGATTGGTCAAGACGTTACAATATAATAGGCGGGATTTCTCGAGGAATTCAATATCTTCACCAAGATTCTCGAATTCGAATTATACATCGTGATCTCAAAGCTAGCAATATATTATTAGATGCAGATTTGAATCCAAAAATTTCAGATTTTGGCATGGCAAGGATATTTGGAATTGATCAAACTCAAGGAAACACAAGTAGAATAGTGGGGACATAGTAAGTTTTGAATTTTTTATGCTTTTCTTTATCAAAATTGATGAATGACTTCAAGTTCATCCCAACTTCTTTCTCACTGAAATCAAACACATAGGTAGCCAATATATGCTTTTAGCAATGTGATTGGAAATGCTTGTTGTATGACATCATTTTTGAAACCAGTCTAGAGTTAGCTATGGCCTATGAACTCAACATTGTTATGAGAATATGGTTAAAGACTTCTTATTGACATCATTATGTTATTGGTGATTGCTTGTAGTGGTTATATGTCTCCAGAGTATGCAATGCATGGAAAATTCTCTGTGAAGTCAGATGTGTATAGCTTTGGTGTCTTGGTCCTAGAGATAATTAGTGGCAAGAAGAATAGTAATTTCTTTGAATTAGAAGGTGCTGAGGACCTGTTAAGCTATGTAAGTGTGAAATAGATTTTGTAATTTTTCCTAGTTAAATGTCTATATCTTCTACTACTCCAACTGCATAGAAGAGAACTTTAATTTGTGACATTCTGAACACTACTTGATAAATTGATGCAGGCTTGGATGAATTGGAGGGATGGTAGACCCTTGGAATTGTTGGATCCAATTTTGGGAGATTCCTTTTCAAGAGATGAAGTCATGAGATGCATTCATATTGGTTTACTATGTGTTCAAGAAGATCCAGCTGAAAGACCCACCATGGAGACCATAGTTCTCATACTTAATAGCAGCTCTATTACATTGCCATCACCTCAACAACCAGCATTTTTTGTTAAAAAAGATACCAAAAAGCCAAGAAAGGGCCTGGAGTCTAATAAATCTACAAGCAAGTCAATGCCATTGTCTGTTAATGAAGCGTCCATTACTAAACTGCACCCTCGATAGTTATATTCCCTACTTAAGGGTCCATTTGAGATCCGCTTATTTTGCTGAAACTGAAAACATTTTACTTATAATATTGTAAATAAAGGTAAAAGTTACCTGAAATAGTATAGCGAGATCCATGAATAGTACCAAAAAGTGCAGTGGAACCAATGAATAGTAGAAAAAATAAACTAAATAATAAAATAAGTTGGCAAAAATAATCTTTGCCAAACGTACAATAAGTCTCTGTCTACCAACTGTGAAAGCAAGTTGCACACTATTAAATGATATCCTTATAAGGTTTTTATTTTAATTTTTAATTTTTTTAATTGGTTAAAAATTAAAAATTAAAAAAGATACATATTAATATTAAACTTAGCTAGAAAGGACTCACTTATGTATATGTGTATCTTATTATGTCATTCTTAATTGTACCCTTGCTAATTCAAGGGATTAGTGACCAATTACCAATTACCAACATAATCAAAGCATGTACATCAAACACACAAGAAAGAACTATACTTCATTACTTTTCAAGGTGCAACTCTTTCTAGCCTACATTGTCAACTGATATTTGCCAATCTAAATTCTTACATATGGAGTACACTATTATTCTCACATATAATATCTGTTTTCTGTTCTAATTTGCTGTTGGCACCCCCAACAGTCTTAGGGGAAAATGTTGGAGATAAAAATTCAATGTGTAATTACTTAGTAAATGCCTCTTAACTTGCTGCTCTCTCATTTGGGATATGTTTGTAGGAAACTACTGCCAGTTGTCCTAAAGCCACATTGCACTACTAGATCAACAATGCCATCTCTGCGTATGGTAACTGCTTTACCGTGTTGTTGCTACTTATTCGATACATGTGGAAAGAATGTGCAAATATTCTTGCCCAATACAGGCTAACACCCAACCCTTGGTCCATGCACCATCACAAATCTGGCCACGTACCGCATAACTTTGTCATCACCTAATGAAACCTTCCATGCCTTGTCAAGCCTGACATAGCCGAACAACACCTTTCCTATATCAACCTAATATGTCACGCAACTCAAATAACCATGCTCGATCTATCTTGCTCACACACAGAACACTGCTCATAAGCTTGCCCACAACAAAGCCCATGCAAGGATTCTAGTCTAATGACAGAGTCAGGATTTCAGTTTACGAAGGCAGGATTTTTTTTTTTTTTTTTTGGATAGGAAATGCATTAACTTTTCATTACTAAGAAAACATAAATTTACATCATGGATGAGGGCTTGCTTGGCAAAGCAAGGATCCTCTTCAACCCATACAATTTCATTAACAATGCTTTAAGCATTTTTTGCTACTAAGTGAGCTGGCATGTTCCCTTGCCTCTTGACATGGGAAAACTGGACCTGTCTAAACTCCATACATATCTCATGGACCCCCTAAATAACAGAAGCCACATCTGAGGGAGGAGATGAAGAACCTACCAATGCATTTACCATTACCTACAAATCTCCCTCCAACACCACATCAGTAAAACCACAGCTCAGAGCAAACAAAATTCCTGCTTCAAATGCCTTGGATTTAGCTTCAAGTGGACCAAGAGGAGCTTCCAATTTTTTGCATAAAGCCGCTACAACCTCCCTCATGCTGTCTCGAATTACAATCCCAATACCAGTTGATCTTATATCATTGAAAGTGGTAGCATCAACATTTACTTTACACAACCCCGGAGGTGGTGGGGACCAATTCATCTTCTAGACCATAGTACTCAAATGCTCATCACTATCATTAGCTGTAAAGAACTCAGCTTAGTAATGCATTTGTAAGGTTGAATTTATTCAATCAAGTGTTGGCTTTATTCCATGCTAAATTTTCTTGTATTTTAGCAATTAGATGCCATGTATTTAGGTGGGAATAATGTAAGGGTTGTGTGTGAGAGAGTATGAAGAAACTCAAGTTGTGTGCATTCAAGAGGAGTCTCGCGACTAGATCTCGCAACTGACTCACGATTGGCAATTCACCAAAGTGGCACACATGTGAAGCATACAAGGAACTAAAGGGTCATGACAATTGGAGCACTACAAGACAAAATTTACAGTCTAGTTAGGCAGTTAGCTTGCAACTCGAACTCGCGACTCGTTCCACTCGCGAGACTGAGCCACTAGAATACCCTATTTGGATGAAAAATGACTTTTCGCATTCCTCACATATACTACTATCAATACCCTTATACCCACAAAATGTAGAGAACTTCCAAAGAGAATTTTGAGAAAAAAACCCTAGAGAAAAACAAGATTGACTCATCCATAATCTTTGTCATTTGATTCTCCAAATTCCTCTACTCTCACCCTCTCCATTGATATATCCTTGAGAGGTACATTTTGCCAAATCCTTATCTCACCATACCCATATCAGTGAGGAGATATTTTGGTGCTTGGGAAGCAATTCGAAGATGACCAATTTACTTGGTTGATGCAATGGGCTTATTGCGGGATCTGGGAAGCTAAAGAAGATAAGGTTAGGCGTAACCCTGTTGGAGCAAGAAGCTTGGAGGGCTTAGGTGCATTGGGTAGATTAGGCTTGGAGGGTCTTCTGCTATTCATGTATCCCAACTTTATTCTTTAGTGGATCATTTGACCGTTTGGAGGGCGGCGGAGAGGTTTTTCGCTGAGTTCTTTGGTTTCCTCTTCGATAACAAGAGCCGGTGTTATCTTTGTATTTGCATCTCTCTTCCCTTATTCTTTACCTTTTAATTACTACTGTGTTTGTGATTAATTATGGTTTAGAGTTTTTTACCTATTTAGTTATAGCTTATATTCATCATTCCATGCATATATTTTTTGTATATAAGCTTGTGTTGGTATTCTTAAAATTTGGGGTCTAAACATTCATTAGTGTTTTACACACTAATTGGACTTTTAATTGGTATTAGAGCGGGTGCACTTGCTGTGGTTTCATTACCTAAGTGCGATCTGAAAGCTTGAATTTGTGTGAAAATACAAGAGTTGTTTAGACCCCTAAAATAAAATTACGGCTCAATTGATTTTATTCTAACTTAAACTAAGTGCGAAATAGAGTAAATGCCAGCGGATAAACAATATAATTGTTCTAAGCCATATTCATCAAATTACAGCAATAAAATGAAAGCTAAAAGAGTAGGGAAGAAGAATGCAAACACAAGATAATACCAAGACGTGTTATCGAAGAGGAAACCGAAGAACTCGACGAAAAACCTCTCCGCCGCCCTTCAAGTGGTAAATTGATGCACTAGAGAATAAAGTTGGAGTACACGAATAACAAAAGACCCTCCAAGCCTAGTCTACCCAATGTACTTGAGCCCTCCAAGTTCCTGCTACCAACTGACTTAATGAAGCCTTGTCTTCACTAGCTCTCCGAATTCTGCAATATGCCTGATTGCATCCACCAAGCCTTATCGGCTTCTTTTGGAAAATCCCCAAAACTTCCCAAACTCTAAAACACTCTCTACACTCTGAAAGGTGTGGGTTGTGTTTGGGTACAAATCTCCTCTCAAGGTACGTCAATGGGAGAGAGAATGAGAAGAGGCTAGAATGATTTCTCACTAAGGATAAGTAGCTCTCTCTTTCTCTCTCTAAAAATGTGTGTGTGTGTTGTAGAAAACCTATCTACGGTTTTTCTCTCTAAATGGCCTCCTTCCAATTTCTGTGGGTAATGAGGGTATATGTAATATGGGTGAAGGGTAAGAAAGTCACACTTAAAAATACTCCAGGCAGAATGTTTCGTAAGTACTTCGGGAGAAGGCCTTGCCCGCGAGACACTCGCGAAATCGACAGCCTGACATGACTCTTCAACTTCCAACATGTGCTTCTCACATAGCTCTTTCGTGGGTTAGCTTCTAGTGAGACACTCGCGAAATCCACTTGATCTTCAATTAAACTTGTGTCTTCACTAACTTAATACTAAACCCAATACAATAAAATCCTACAAAATACAAGGAACAAAATTAAAGCAATTACAACATTTTTTGTCATGGAATAAAGCCAATATAAAACATAGTTGCAAATCATAACTTTACAATCTCCCCCTTTGGCTATTACATGACAAAACACTCTATAACAGACTCTAGACTTGAACGTGAGTTTGGGAACAATGGCAAAACTCACTCACGCCTAAATCTAGAAGCTGTGATGAACTTGGAACATATATACCTGTAACTTGAAACACTTGCACAAAACACATTAGACCTTCAAGGTAAAGCAAGTAATAAAAGGACAAGTATAATGTAACAAGTAAAATGCGATCAAGTAAACATGATGTGGAATGTATGAGCAACTTGATCAAACACATAACAATCATATGGAAATGACTACAATGATCATATAGTAAAGCAAATAATCATTCGAACATGCAATTAATAAAGCAAAATAGCATAAGGATGTATACATGTCCAACACATAAGCATGATGCGAAAAAAGCAACAAAGCATAGATACTAAATGTAACTTAAGGCACCATAAAACAACGAGAAAACAAGCATAAAGTAAAACAAAACAAAACAAGGTTTTCTCATAAAAGATGTCTTCTCCCCCTTAGTATATACATCTCCCCTATGGCTTTCTCCCCTTACAAATGTGCACGAGGTAGAATTTCTCCCCCTAAGAATGTGCACATTAGTCATATAGAAATGATGATACACTCCGGGATACTCTCCTGGCACGACTCTTCAGCTTCCAGTCATGTGCTTCTCACGTGGCTACTTCGCGGGTTAGCTTCTTGCAAGCTTCTCGCAAAATCCACTTGATTTTCAATTAAGCTTGAGTCTTCACCAACTTAATACTAAACCCAATATAATAAAATCCCACAAAATATAAGGAACAAAATTAAAGCAATTACAACACTTTTTGTCATGAAATAAAGCCAATATAAAACATTGTTGTAAATCACAACTTTACATGATCTTAGACCCTTGTTAAGATGGATAGATCTCAATCTCTTAATGCTCCTCCATATTTTGATGAGAGCAACTATGTATTTTGGAAAGTCCGTACAAGGGCATTTCTATGTTCCATTGATGATAGTATTTAGGATGCTGTCGAGATAGGATGGACTAGGCCAGAGGCCACCAAATCCACATGGGATTAGGCAACCTTTGCGACAGCTAATGCTAATAGTAAGGCTTTAAATGCTATTTTCTATGGTGTTTCTCCTGATGAGTTTCACAAGATTTCTCATGTTACAATTGCTAAGGAGGTGTGGCAAATCTTGGAGACGACCTATAAAGGTACCAAAAAGGTGAAGGACACAAAGTTGCAAATGCTTACCATACACTTCGAGGAGCTGAAGATGAGTGAAGACGAGTCATTCGACTCATTTTATGGGCAGCTAAATGAAGTAGTGATTGGGAAATTCAACTTGGAAGAAAAGACGGAGGACTACAAGATTGTGAGGAAGATTCTACGATCATTGCCGAAGAGCTTCCGTGCAAAGGTTACTGCCATCGAAGAGAGCAAAGACCTTGATGAGATTAAAATTCAAGAACTCATCGGTTCTCTTCAAAACTATGAGCTATCTCTACCATTACAAAGGAAGAGCAAATCTCTTGCTCTAAAGACAATCAATGATGGAGTGGAAGCTCAAGACTCCTAGGATGAGGATGAGTTTGAAAAGGAAGTGGTGTACCTTGCTATGAACTTTTGCAAGTTCTTGAAGTTCAAGAGGAAAGGGAAGTCTTTTGAGAAGGGAAAATTCTCAAATTTTAACAAGGAAAAGAAAGACTTGAAGAAGAAGGATTCAAAAGACTCCCCCTCATCTCAAATGGTCACGTGCTTTGAATGCAAAGGGCATGGGCATGTAAAGAAAGAACGCCCCATTTATTTAAAGGCAAAGGGTAAAGTATTTGCCACTACCCTTAGTGACTCAGATAGTTCAAATTCAGATTCGGAAGAAAGTTATGATGGAGAAGGAAACAACTCTACATTTATAACCATTGCACCTGTGGACTCTTCTAAAGATTTGAATGCACTAGTGGAAGAGCTTGGTGAGCACATCGAAGTGGAGTCAATGGGAGTTGGGGAGGAATTCGATGATGAAGGTGAAGAATGTGTCCATGAAGGAACAAAGGGATTGTAAGAAACTTATAATTCTCTTCTTGAGAAGAACGAAGAGTATGCAAGAGTGGCTAAGGTAGCCATAAGAAAAATGAAAAGAGCAGAGCAAGATTACAAAAGTCTTCTAGTGCGGTACAAGGAGACTAAATGTGAAGTTGAGACGATGAGCGGAGAACTAATTAAAGCCTATTCCAAGATCAAGTTTCTTGAGCTTGAAGTGATTCAGGCTAATACTAATGTGGAGCAGGCTGCCTCCAAAAAGCTTGACAAATTGCTTGCACATTAAAAACCCTTTTCTGACAAAAGTGGCTTAGGATACACCGGAGAGAGTAGTTCAAGCGCCAATGTGTCTAAGGAGATGAAGTTTGTTAAAGCAAAGGAACCATTGGTTGCAACTCCAACTATTGAGAAAGGGAAGTTTGAGAAGAAGCCAAAGGTGGTTGCTCAACGAGTTTTAACAAAGCCTCCAAGCCCAGTTGTGGCTAAATTCAAAGCGAAAGGAAAATCTCTTCTGAAGTCACAAAGAGGACCACAAACTCAATACTTTTGTCATCATTGGGGAATCTAAGGACACACTAGACCTAATTGCCACAAGCTTCAGGCATTAAAGAATGGCAACTCTCAAAGGCCAAGAAGACAAAGAAATGGCAAAGGGAACTTCAAGCAATCAAAAAGGGGAGAAGTTGAGTCTAATATTGGTGATGTGATGAAGATGATAGATACCAGCATCTCTTGTCTGGCAAAATTCACCCTAAGGTTTGAGAATTGTAACTCAAGTACCCAATCCTCTAAGGATATCACCCCAAACACATGTGCCGTGTGGGTGAAGAAGGGTACACATGCATACGTATTAGAACATGTCCATGCATCAATTCTTTCTATATGTTGTGTTTTTGTTTGGCTGTTTTCCTAGTAATCATTCTAGCATATTTTGACAAATTTTTGTTTGTTTTTAAGAGCTTTGAATGTTTTCTTTTTGATCAATCTTTACTTTCTTTTGTTTTCAAAATCCCAAAACACATAAAAAGTAGAAAATCCAATAAGTTTGATCGGCATTATTATGTTTGGTCACACGCATGTTTTGCCTTGTACCTTCGTACAAATGGCTTTGTGCATTTACGAGTGTAGTTTGTTCTCTATACACTCATATCATTGTGGGAAAAAACTTGACATCTATGTGACTATTGTAAATAGATCTTCAAACTTGTCATAAATGATTAGTTAATGGTTTTGTTGGTCTTGAGACTTGCATAGACTTGTGCCTACATATCTTCCCACTTTTTTTTTTTTTTTTTTTTTACTTAAAGAGCTCAACCAATGTTAAATCTCAAAATGAAAAGAGATAATGAGCTGCAAAAGCCGTCACACATACTAGTATTTTACTAGAAAAAAAGGGAAAAATGACTTTTTATGAAAATGTATGGTGCCCAAAAGCCAAAGGCTTACTAATCAAATTGAAATATCAAAAATTCCAGGCATCGATCTCAAAATGAGATGTATTATTCCAAAATGATCAAATATTATGAAATGTATGAAGCAAAATGAAAAGCTTCAAAATTATGTTATCAAGTTTTGTGGGAGGTCTTATATGCATAATTCTATAATTGAGATTGGTCACTCTTCCTAGTGCTAATTATGTATGTCTTGGTTGAATTGATCATTGAAACTTCACATTAGACTAAGGACTATCTCATCTTTGGTACCTACACACATCACACATGTCTATGTTCAATGAATGCCTTATTCATTTGTGTGATTGTACTTGATTAAATGTGTTGCACTTATTCAATCATATGTTGATCAAACACAAAAAAATTTTTGAGTAATTTAATTTTTTTTAGAAAGTGTTTTTGTTTTGAAAAATTTCAAAAACTGTGCAACTCTATTTTGGCGACTTACTCTTGCAAGTCAAGCTAGTCGTAAGACCCCAGTTGCGAGCTTACTCAAAAGCTCTCACGACTCTCTAGTGAGTCAAGCTCTCAGTCGCGAAAAAGACTTAGAAAAATTTCAAAATTTTTGGGTTTTTAGCATTTTCGCGACTCAGTTTGGCGACTGGTTCACGAGTGGAAGCTCCAATCGCAAGTTTACTCAAAATGTTTCACGACTCCCTTTGCGACTTACTCATAAGTGAATCTTCCAATCGCGAAAGACACTTAGACAAATTTTTCAAAATTTGTGACAGGGGATTTTAGCGACTTGACTTGGTGACTTGCTCACGACTCATTCCAGTTGCGAAAAACGTGTGTTTTGCACAAATAGGGTTAAATCCAAGATGGTTTTCAAAAACTTTTTAGTTTTCCCTCGCATCACATGATGTTTTGTTGTCTTGTCCGCCTCCCCCTCTTCCAAAATCACCATTTTCACTCACAAAACCTCCATTTTCTTCATCAATCCTTCAACACTCTTCAAGAAAAGATATGGGTTTTCTCTTATTCTCAAAGTATTTCATGTTTCTAGCCCTAGATTTTTTGGATTTTGTGTTTTTGTTGAGATTTGAAAATATGATGTTAGAATATGGTTTATTGATGTTTTGTTGAGTTTGATGTATGGGTTTTGTTGGTTTTGTTAGTATAATGCCTATAATACAAGTTTTTCATGTTTGTTTCTCATTTTTGTGCATTATACCATGTTGGTGTTGTGTTGTGCATATCATGTCCATGATAAAATGTCTCATAGATGTTTACTTGTGTTTCTGTGGATTCCATGTACTACAATGGTTGTAGGGATAATCATGTGTTTTTTATTTTGAAATGTCATATGATTATGTGTTTTTACACTTTGCCCTCATTGCACACTTTTGTATTTGATGCACACACACACACACACACTCTTTGACATGTTTGAGTACTTAATGTCATGATTCTATCATGTTTTGATGATTTACATCTTCATATGTCAATTTTTTTTTTCTTTCTAAATTACTCTATAAATTTATGTTTTTAGGGTTTTAATTCAAAATTTTGATTTGGGACTAACTTGGTGCTAATCAAGTTTGTTGCCATTTGTGTTCTCTCTTGCTCTTTGATATTACATGATACAACTTGAAAATGTCTCCATTCAAGAGATCAGCCGTAAAAGGAAGTAGTAGCAAAGGAAAAGAACCAGTGATTGATCTTGAGAGCACCACTCCTAAGTCAAAGAAGAACCGATTGGGATAGTATTGTAACATTTAAGAGTTGAGATTAAGAGTTAATTTTTGAACTTTTTCACTTAGCTAATAGATTGGAAAAGTTAAAAAGTTAAGAAAAAAAATTAATAATCATCTAATCTAATGGTTAAGGGAGAAAGTTAATTTTTTAATTTTTAATTTCAATCCTTGCACCAAATCTTAGGTCAAAAAGAACTATATAGAATTTTATGCCGAGCAATATCATAACAAGGGGAAAAGACTCATGCATAGGACAAGGAACACAAACAAAAGCGCTATTAATTATAGACCACACTGTTTTTCTTGAACCAGATTATAGATTGCATTTTTATTTTTGTTAATGTATGGAAGCGGTGTACTAACTTTCAGTGAAACAATTTTAAGTACTCATGAACTAATAGGGCAGTGGTTCGATCAAACGTGCAATTTAGGTGTTTACGTTACGCTCAAGACTGATGAACCCACCGCTCGAGCTCCGGACCTTCACCATATAGGAAATCCTGTTACACCGTTTGTGTAAGACAAACACAGCCCATTGGAAATTCGCAAAAAACTCCATGCTTCGGTCATAGTCCTACTCCAGTCTACACCCATCGATGACTTTACCGCCCAAGCAGCACAACAATTCTGACCAGAATTTTAAATTTTTCATTTTATCATTTGTTCTTTTCCTTCTAGAAAGCATATGAAAATTAATTAAAGTTTCATGACTCGACATGCATACCAGTATCCTGATTCCTGAGACAAAAGTTTGCATCTAATCTGCACCACTACTGTCTTTTTCAAGTTGTATATCAGGATTGATGATGCGTATATTTTTTTAATCATTCCATTCTTCTTTTTTTTCCCCTACTCCACTCCGTTTGGTCTAAAATTATATTTTGTCTTAGCCTTCTTATGTTTACTATTTTATTTTTAATAATTTAATAGTTACAACAATACGGATATTAAGGAATTGAAGTTGAACCAAGATTTTTCTCTTAAAAAAAAAGGAAAAAAAAAAAAAAAAAAGTAAAGAAGAAGATACTGCCATTGAGTTATAAGGTATTTGGTGTCACCTTCTTATATTATTAACACGAATGTTATTTTATCTACTATTGCTACTGTTATTATTGATAGTGTTATACATATGTATAATTTTTACAAGCCCTCCTTAGACATTTTTCACGTGCAATATTAATTATATATTTATTGATTTTAATTTTTAACTCAAAATCAATCTTACCAATAAGAGATATGGAGTATGGACAGAAGAAATACATTTCCAAAAAAACATTTTCTATGTGGTTTAAAATTTGCGATTTACTTAACTCATTCTTAAAAATTAAAATTAATGTGTAAGGTTTAAATAAAGTTAAAAACAATAAAAGATGCCTTGAATTACAAAGCTTTTGGCCGTATATAAATATTTAAATATCTTATCAATAAACCAAACAAACTGACTTTAAACTTCAACATGTGGACACTAACTAAATCGGTCTTATCAATACTCACCAGTCATCACATCGATATAAACACAAAATTTGGTAAGAGTAACAAAGAACCAAAGGGGAAGAGATTTGGTTTATCAAAATGACTTCCTTGACCTTGAATTCTGCCATTTCCCTTGTGTTATTTTCCATGCTAAGCTTCCTCAACCCCATGACAGCCGCACCCGGTGCAAACTACCTCTACCACTTCTGTGCAAACACCACTTTCAGCGCCAATAGCCTATACAAATCAAGTCTCAACTCTCTCCTCTCTTCACTCTCTTCCAACGCCACACACAACCTCGAATTCTACAACACCACAACTGGCCAAAACACCTCCAACCCTCTCTACGGCCTCTTCCTCTGCCGCGGCGATGTCACGCCGGAAATCTGCCGAGGATGTGTGGCAGCAGCAACCAAAGATGTTGCCAACAAATGCTCCAGAGAAAAGGTCGCTGTGATTTGGTACGACGAGTGCATGATTCGTTACTCTAACGAGTCTATTTTCTCTACTGTGGACGTAAAGCCTAGAGTGGCCCTGTTGAACACTCAGAATATTTCTAACCAGGACCAGCTTAATAGGCTAGTGAACTCCACGATGACTGAGTTGGCAGCTCAGGCCTCGGATTTTCCAATCGGTGTTAAGAAGTTTGGGACCAAAGAAGTGACTATGTCTGCGTTTCAAACACTGTACAACCTTGTACAGTGTACAGCGGACTTGTCCAGCACCGATTGCAATAGGTGTCTTCAAGCAGCGATAAATCGTCTTCCAATATGTTGTGGTGGAAAGCAAGGGGGAAGAGTAATGTTTCCTAGTTGTAATGTTAGGTACGAACTGTACCTTTTTTACCAGACAGTAAATGCGACACCTAACCCACTTACACCGGCTCTTCCACCTCCAATTCCAGGTTCCTTATAATTTTCTCGTAAATTAATAAGTCATAGAGCCTTTATTTTTAATTAAGTAACGCTAAACATATCTCTCAAAAAAAAAAAAAAAAAAAAAAAAAAGTAACTCTAAGCATAAACAAAATTCACAATATTTTTCAAAATAATGGAGTTTGCAAGTTTTTCTTGGTTCTTATTTAAATATATCATCACACTAACATTAGTTTCAGATGTATACATTTTTTATTAATTTGTATTTGTCTATAGACTTTCTCTTCTTAATTTTTGAATTATTATAAAATTATAATTTTTTTATCATAACTTTGATATGACAAACTATGCGTAATTGTTTATAATTTATATATATATATATATATATATATAAATCTATTTCTTTTTTTTATCACTAACAGCACATCAAAATTATGGCAAAAATTGTGGCACATAAATTATGGTCATTCATTTTCTTTTAGCCGAATTGTCTACTTACCTAATAAATTTTACAACCTTTTCTTTTATAATTGTGAGATTGACCGTTTGTAATTATGTATAACAAAGGTAGTGTTGAAAGTTAGCTAGGGACAAAGTCAAGCTAGTGGGTTACAACTATGAGTGATGCTATGAGTGATGTAGGAAAACTTTAGGGTGGGAGCCCTATTCATAGTGATATAGATATTATATACACAATAGACCAGAAAATAAGCAATTGTTTATGGAGGAATTGAACAAATTTAGTTTATTTATTATTATTTTACTTTTCATTTTTAAAGATCTAGATTCCTTAATGTATAATTTGTTCTATTCTAACCCCAAGTGCATAATTTATTTGGCTAATAACAATAATTTGCCAATTGTCCCCGTTTTCTGTTACTTATGGCTAGGTTGAATAGTAGGTTTTGGATTGGCCATCAAGTGTACTTGATCTAGTAGAACTATCGGAGAATTCCTTGTTTTATTGAATTATTGGAATATCCCTTAAGAAAGATAAAGACTCATTTCATGTACAAATGGATATGACAAAGTTGTAAGAGAATTTTTTTTTATTCCTTCCCAATAAAGATGGGGAAAAAACTTTGTTAGTATTTAAATTGTTCAGTTCCTAATTAATCAATTCATAATTTAAAAACAAGAAGGAATTCATTAACTTCCTCTTGACTATTTTAGTATTTGTATAGCATGTCAATGAGAAATGATATTTTTTATGCAGGAAAAAGAAAAATCTCAACGGTAACAATAATCGCCATTATTGTTCCAATTGCTGCGTCTGTGGTGCTACTCATTCTGTCCTACTGTTTCCTAAGGATGAGAGCAAGAAAGAAGTTCGATGCTGTAAATGAAGAGAGTCTTAAGAAATCCGATGATGTCCTAATTTATCATGGTATATATGCAAGTGTTCTTATCTCACTCTCATTTAAATTCGAAAGTCCACGTGATGAAATCCATTATTAAGGTGGTGTCTTCAGCTGCACGTTAGGGTTTTCTTTTTTCCCTTTTAACTTTTTTAGCAAAGTTTGTTTTACAATGGTTGTTGCACTTTTTGAACTAAAATAGTAACTTTAAGTCATAATTTTAGTGCAAAATGAAAGTGTATATATTGTTGTATGCAACAACCAGTATATACTAGCATTTACTGTTAAATTTTAATACACATGTGGGGGTGTTAAAATATGAAATAAATTAGTGTATTTTTCTCTATTTAGTTTGTTAAACTTTTAGGATATTTGGTAATTTATTCGAAAAACAGTAAAGAATAAATTGATTATAAAAAAAAATGTCACCTCTTGAGTGAGGGTTCCAATATTATTAAGGTCTCTCATTCACTGAATTTTCAAAATAGAAGAGTTATTATAGTCATGTTTAAGTAGGGCTGTCACGAGTCATCATCCTTACATGATCTGTTATTTGTTCATTAAAAAAAAATTACGTATCATCATATCTTCACACATTGCTCCCTATAAAGCAATCTCTTATGTTTTAATTTTTTCTTGGATGTATAGATAAAAGTGAAATAACACCTATCAATACCTTGCAATTTGATTTTCGAACAATTGAAGCTGCCACAAACAAATTCTCGGATAACAACAAGCTTGGTAAAGGTGGATTTGGTGAAGTTTACAAGGTACAAAATCAAAAGTCATTTCTTGATTTTCTTCTAATTTTCCATTTTTTAATTGTAGAAATCAAAATAAGTATATATAGCAAATTTACGGCGTACAAACTATGAATAGGTACTTAATTCTTTTCAAGTTAAGATTTTATAAAGTACATATATATATATATATATATATATTATCAGGGTACACTTTCTAATGGACAAGAAATAGCTGTAAAGAAGTTATGGAAAAGCTGTGGACAAGGAGTGGAACAATTTAAGAATGAGGTTGAACTAGTAGCCAAGCTTCAACACAAAAATTTAGCAGGGTTATTGGGATTCTGCTTCCAAGGAGAAGAAAAGATACTCATCTTTGAATTTGTGCCCAATAAAAGTCTCGACTATTTTATACATGGTTTGTCTATCTAAACATACATCCAATGTTCTTATGTGAATAGAATTGCGTAATAGGTCACTCTTAATCGATTTGAATTTGTTATTATCTTTTTATGATTAAAAATTTTCTTTTGATGAACTTGTAGAACCCAAAAAACAAGGACAACTAGATTGGTCAAAGCGATACAAGATAATAGGAGGGATTGCTCGAGGAATTCAATATCTTCACAAAGATTCTCAACTTAAAATTATACATCGTGATTTGAAAGCAAGTAGCATATTGTTAGATGCAAAAATGAATCCAAAAATTTCAGATTTTGGCATGGCTAAGATTATTGAAGTTGAGCAAACTCAAGAGAATGCAAGCAGAATTGTGGGGACTTAGTAAGTTCAAAGTCTTTTCTTCTCCGTTACATCACTAATATTAATGAATTCATTTAAGCATCACCAACGAATAAATCAGTGAAATTTAATAAAATAAAATGTCATCTTGATACTCTGATCTAAACAGCATAAGCCATAAAGTTTCTTATTGCCTTTTCGTGACACCGTTATGTTTGTGATGTCGGTTTGTAGTGGTTACATGTCTCCAGAATATGCCATGTACGGAGAATTCTCTGAGAAATCTGATGTGTATAGTTTCGGTGTCTTAGTCCTAGAGATTATTAGTGGCAAGAAGAATAGTAGCTTCGAATCAGAAGGTGCAGAGGACCTCTTGAGTTATGTGAGTATTAACCAAATAGTGAAATTTATTTTTCATATATGTAGTACCAAAAAGTATAATTTGCTTCCCTTTCTTAATGCCAATATCATGTCCTACAAGTCATGTAACGAGACATTCTAACGCTAATTAATCATAAAATGTGAAGGCTTGGATACATTGGAGGGATGGGCGGCCCCTCGAATTGCTGGACTCGACTTTGCGAGATTCAAATTCGGTAGAGGAAGTACTTAGATGCATCCAAATTAGTTTACTATGTGTTCAAAAGGATCCAACTGACAGACCCACTATGGCATCAATAATTCTCATGCTTAATGGCCACTTCGTCACCCTACCATCACCTCAGCAGCCAGCATTTTTCCTTCACAGTAATGCAGACCCGAACATGCCTGTGGAGACTGATCAATCTACTGTCAAGGAAGCATCCGTTACTGAACTCGATCCTCGATAGTCTACAAAAGCAAGGTGCAAATGGAGGAGGGAAGAATGTTCGTGGTTAGGACATTAGATTGTATAATAAGTACAGGATACAAAGTTTTTCACAACAATTTTCACAGTGATAAGTGGTGAAAAAGTTAGTGAAAAAGAATTGTGCGCTTAACATTACCCTATAGATGGTATGAATTTTAGCGTAATAAAGTAAGCGCACCAGCTGCCAGAATGTAAATATTTGTGGCTTGGGAATTCAAGATGATGTTTTGGAAGTGCAATCTTGGTAGTTAATACTCAGGAGCATAATGATGAATGAACTCAAACCCTGTGAGGAGTCAAGTGGTTGACCTTCGTTCGTCCACCCTTTACACCCAGGGTGCAGACCATGCATGAAAGGGTTTATCACATTATCTGACTGGTGCGAAGTGACGAACTTCAAGGATCTCACCTTTTTATTTTTTCTTTAAAAAAAAAGATGGATGAACTCGGGCATTTGACAGTTTCTGGTTAGAAGAAAATTATTATTATTTTTTTAAAGTATTTGTTCTTGTTGAAATGCTGGATTTATAAATTGATCTCAATGTAATTTCAAATTTCAAATTCTAACAAATCCTGTGGTTGAACAACCAAATTGCAATTGAAATTACATAAATCAGATTTTTCATCAACAAATCCCTTTGTTCCCTCTCTCTCTCTCTCTCTCTCTCTCTCTCTCTTTAATCCACAATTAATGATTTAATACCCTTTCTCCCCCCCCCCCCCCCCCCCCCTCTCTCTATGCAGGTAATACATAACTAGGTCTTTAACCCAAAATTAGTACCATCTCCCTCTCTCTCTCAATTGTGGCTAGTTGAAAGAAATGTGCAAATGAAAGGGATGGGGAGGAAAAATTATTAAGTACTTCTAAAATATGGCGATATGGTGCTCCCTTTATATTCATGATGAACCCCATCATGAATTTGATTAGTGTGGTCCATCACGAATGTAAGAGAAAGAAACACCATGTCACCATACTTCTCGAGTACTTAATAATTACTAGGAAGGAAAAATGTCAAATCCCCAAATAAACACATGAACACTATTATATTTATTTATCTCTTAAGCAACGAACAAAGCATGTTGCATTCTTTGGTCTTACATAACATCGTTTCATCATGTTACATTCCTGGTTCCTTACTCTAATGTCGGCAATATTGTCTAGCTGATTTTCAATCTAAAACTACAAATTATTTTCTCTCAATATAAGCTCCACCAAGTCTTAGACTCGATCAGGTATATGTTAGACTCGATCTTGGGGTAGCTAATCAAGAATGGTATGATCTTTTTCCTCACTTTGATGTTCATCATTTAAGCTTTTCAAATTCTAATCACATGGCCATTGGGGTGCAACTAAGAAGGCGATAGCAGTTTCAAATTGGGATGTATAAACAATGATTTCGGTTTGAGGAAGCATGGGTGAAAGATGAAGGCTATGAGGACGCAATTGCAAATGCTTGGTTTGTTTCCTTCAATGGAAGTCTTATGTTCCAGGTGTGTAACAAAATAAAAGAATGTAGGAAGAGGTTGTTAGCCTGGAGTAAAAATTCATTGTGTTCCTAAGGCAAAAAGATTGAGGAAAAGCGAAATAGGTTGCAAGTGCTTAAGGAAAACAACAGGGATGCATCACGGACTGAATGTGAAGCTCTTAGGCATGAAATTAATATTTTAATTGAGAAAAAAGAAATTTATTGGAAACAAAGATCCCGTATTAGTTGCTTGCGTGAAGGTGATCATAATACAAAATTTTTTTACGCGAAGGCATTTGCAAGGAGGAAAAAAAACTTAATTGTCTCGCTAAAGGAAATGGATGGTATGGGTGATAGAGCAACAAAGCGACATAGAAAGGGTGATAATTCAACATTTCTCAACTCTCTTCCAATCTTCAAATTTCTTAATGCTATTGAAGAAGTGGTGGCCCATATTCCTAGAGTAGTTACGGAGGAGATGAATGATTGGCTTGTAAGAGATTTTCATCCAAAAGAGGTTCGGTTCGCCTTATTTCAAATGCATCCTTCAAAAGCTCCAGGCCCTGATGGTATGATTGCTTTCTTTTTTCAAAAGTTTTGGCATATAGTGGGTGTTGATGTAACTAATGCTGTGCTGTCATGTCTAAATTCTGGAATTATACTTTGAAATATAAATAATATCCACATAGCACTAATTTCCAAAACCAAAGACCCTGAACTAATCACACAATATCGCCCAATTAGCCTATGTAATGTGCTATACAAAATCATATCTAAAATGTTAGTCAACTAGCTGAAGCTTATCCTCCCAAATTTAATTTCTGATACTTAGAGCGCTTTTGTCCCGGGGAGATTAATTACAGATAACATTTTAGTTGCATATGAAACTTTGCATAGCATGAAAAATAAGAGGTGGGGCAAGATAGGTCAGGTAGCTATTAAATTGGATATGAGCAAAGCTTATGATAGGGTTGAATGAGGTTATTTAAAAGGGGTGATGGAGAAAATGGGGTTTCATGCAAAATAATGGCATGTATAACTACTGCTCATTTTTCTGTTTTAGTCAATGGCAATCCTACATGTTATATCTTGCCTTCAAGAGGACTGAGACAAGGTGACCCTTTGTCACCTTATCTCTTTCTGTTTTGTGCTGAGAGGCTTACCGCGTTGCTTAGAAAGGCAAAAATAGATGGAATTTTAAGAGGAGTGGAGCTAGCAGAGGTGGTCCTTGTATTTCTCATCTCCTATTTGCCGATGACAGTTTATTATTTTGTCGTGCCTTAGTAGAGGAGTGCCAGCAGGTCATTTCTTTGCTTAATTTATATGAGGATGCTTCAGGACAAAAAGGTTAATATTGATAAAATTCTCTTTTCTTTAGCAGCAATACTAGCTTTGAGACTCAAGAATCAATCAAACATGCATTAGGTGCAGAGATAGTCCCAGAATATGAGAAGTATTTAGGATTGCCTAGTATAGTGGGGCGTAACAAAAAAGCAGCTTTTGCCCCAATCATTGAAAGAGTTTGAAGTAAACTAAAAGGATAGAAGGAAAAGATGATATCTCAAGCTAGAAAGGAAATTTTGATTAAAGTCGTGGCACAAGCTATCCCCACATATGCCATGGGATGTTTCTTGCTACTGAAAGGTTTGCATAAAGATCTTGAAGGGATGATGAGCAGATTTTGTTGGGGTCAAAAGATGCAAGAAAGGAAAGTACACTAGTTGAGTTGGTCTAAACTTTGTATGCCTAAGACGATGGGAGGAATTGTGTTTCAGGAGCTTCATTCCTTCAAGTTAGCCATGTTAGCCAAACAAGGATGGAGGCTTATGAAAAATACACACTCCTTATTCTATCGAGTCTACAAATCAAAGTACTTTCCCAATATATCTTTCTTAGATGCTCCATCACCAAATTCAGGGAGTTTTGCATGGAAAAGTATAGTGACATCTAGATCTGTCTTGGACAGTGGTTTGAGATGGCGAGTAGGAATCGGAAATAAAATTTGAATTTGGCAAGACCGATGGCTTCCAACTCCACCATCATTCAAGGTGGTAAGCCCATGCTCCAGAATATCAACAATGGCCACAGTAGATAACCTCATTGATCCAATTACAAGATCATGGTGTGTATCCATGTTTGATCATGTATTCCTCCCACATGAAGCTGAAGTTATTAAATCCATCCCTTTGAGCAATAGAGCAGTGCAAGACATCC
The DNA here is from genome assembly GCF_001633185.2 of Quercus lobata. Taxonomy (NCBI): domain Eukaryota; kingdom Viridiplantae; phylum Streptophyta; class Magnoliopsida; order Fagales; family Fagaceae; genus Quercus; species Quercus lobata. The sequence goes on from NC_044908.1 coordinate 76,189,894, forward strand.
AAACTTGGTCATACATAAACATGGGTGAATATTCGGTAAAAAGTGCATACAAGATGATACAAACTCAACAACTGAGATCTTCTCGAGGCCAATCATCCAATTACTCACAATGCAATAAAATTTGGATAGCGATTTGGGCAGCCAAGGTATGTAATAAAATCAAAACTTTCATTTGGAGAGCTTGTAGAGATATACTGCCTACAAAAGCAAATCTAGCTAGAAGAAAAATTTTGTTTGATGCTGGATGTGAATGTTGTGTGGATGGGGTGGAGTCAACAAATTATATCCTACTAAGCTATACATATTCTGATATAGTTTGGAAGTCCACATGCTTAAAGGGGACCCTATCTCATTGCATAAATCCTTCATTTGTGGATGTGGCTGATCAAATTATGCAAAGAAAAAATGACCCAGAGATTGCAATATTTTTCACAACCAGCTGGATGATTTGGAATAAGCGGAATGAGGCTCACTACGATACTCCACGTCTTGACCCCTCTTTTCTAGCCAGGTCTGCTATAGCCCATGCTATAAAATATTTGGAAGCTAATTATGGAAGCTTGTCTTGAGTTTGTAAGATAGACTTTTTTTTCTTTGGCTTTCCTTGATGTAACCTTGCATATAGTTGCTGTTTTTGATAAGTGTTGGGAAAGCTTTGCAGCTAGTGCAGTTTTCTTTGGCTCTCCTTGATGCTGCCTTGTTCTTGTATAAATTTATTCTTTCATTGAATAAAATTCTGCCGTTTATTCTCAAAAAAAATAAAGAATAAAAAGACCTCCACCAAGGAGATTTATGGTATATCCTATGCATGTAATTACTCACACACATTGTGTGAGAATTGTAGCTAATTAGAATCTACATATTAAGAGTGTAAAGTTATATGCATGAATTGGAAGCATTATATATATTTTTCCACTTCAGTCTTCCTTTCTCTCTCTCTTAAGATGTATTTTACATCATTTCTATGTATTTTACATATGTAACGTACCTCTTCCAATATATAAGATGTGTTTTCATTTCTCTCTCCCAATATAACGAATGTCCTTAAAATATTTGTTAATGAACTATTTTATAAAACGTTTTAATACAACATTTATGAGAAATATAAAAAAGTTGCCAAAAAAGTTAATTATTCTTTTTCCCCCACAAAAAGTTTCAAAAAATAGTTTTTAAATTAATGCCCTTAGCATATCTATTAACTTTTTCCTATAATAATTATACATATATCCAACATACCTAATGTACCTCTCTCAATACTTAAATCCCATGAAAATATCATTGAGCTATATGGAACTAGTTTTTGTATTTGATCTTACTTATGACCTGTCTTAACTTGGAAGTGTTGTAGTTTCAAATAAAAGATTTTCTAAGGCTTAGTCTATATGTATATATATTGTTACTTCATATTAGAGTTTGATGTATTGTAAATCAAGGTTGTCAATTCCATACCGTACCGGCCGGTACGGCCGGAATATACCGTACCGACCAGCAATCTGGTATGCTCGACCCCCCTATTTCGTACCGAAAAAAATACCGGCCGTACCGGCCAATTTCGGGCAATACCGGCCGGTACCGGGCGTATAGAAAAAAGTTTTTTTTTTTTTTTTTTTTTTTAAGTTTTGTAATTTTTGTTAGAACAGAATGATAACTTATTCGTATTAACTTATTAGTATTATTTTTTTTATTAGTATGCAATGGTAACTTTTAAGCTTTCTATTTTATTTTTTTATTTTTTTTCCCTTTTAATTGATACTAAAGTATAAAACCATGAATAATTAGTTTTGAATTGAAGAGATGTTTTATGGTAAACTTTTATATTTATTATAATATATATATGCACAGACACACACATACATACATACATACATACATACATACATATATATATATATATAAATATAAAAAATAGCGGTAAATCCGAAATGGTACACCGGTATTGACCGGTATCCGAAATATATCGTACCGATGATCAAACCGGTACGGCTTCCGATACGATATTGACATCCTTGATTGTAATTGCCACTTCTAAATTTTTTTCCCTAAAATAATGAAATTGCTGCAACTGCGTGCATTTTGTAGGCACATTACTAAATCAAATAAAAGTTTTGTCGTGTGTTATGGTTTCTTTTGCGCAATTTTTCTTTTACTTTTCGTCTCTTAAATTCCTAACAAATATGTGGATAGCATTCATATGGGAGAGATAACCGCGTAGGACTGCCAGTTGACTCAAGCATAGGATGATTCGGTCCTAATTGGTGCCTGGGCTGGGACATGATAATTATGAACCCAACCACTAGATGACTGAATGAAACCACGTGCTTTTCCAGACCCCACAAAACCATGACTGAATGAAATTATGAACCCAACCCCTAGACGATTATGACTCGAAGAAAAGTAAACTCCTTCAATTACACGAAATGGGTTAGCTGTAGGCTTGTAGTTAGTTCAGAGTTTTAGATTCGTTATTTGCCCCCATCAAACATCAGTCGTCAATGCCAGAGAAAACTGGGGAAGAGGAGCGCTAGAATTGACTTAGTCAAAACCAAAATATCTGGAAGATATCTTGGATTTGAAAATAAATCCAACAAGACTTGCAATTGCTAGGGTCCATCCCATCCCATCTCATCTCTTGTCTTCTTGCTTTGAAGAAAAGTAAAAATACAGGACAAAGGATTCCGAGACAAAAAATGACAAAAGAATACACTGTTTTAGAAGACTGGTTTAGAAATCGCCATTGGCATTTGACTGAGGGCGTTTCTATCCCTGAAGTCAAAAAAAACTTTCTGCTTCCGTCACTTTCCATTTCAGCCTCCATTCATCCATGACCTTTTGTTTATGTCCTCATATTTCGTCACCACCTCATCTTCCCCAATTTACCTTTTTCCGTTTATGTATATATATATATATATATATATGCGGGTTTGTTCCGGCACATTAATCATTCATTTTGAAAAAAAAATTTATAAACAATCTAAAAAGTTGTTAAAACAGTAAATTATTTTTTTATTTGTTCATAAAAGGTTTCTCATAATAGTTTATTAATATATACCTTAATGATTCATATTAGTAAAACCTTATTTATATGATCCATAACAGAGCAGGGGTGGAATTAGGATTCTTACTTTGAGGCCAAGACTAAACTATTACATTAGTTTACAATTCAAGAAAAACTTAAAGTACCACACACATAAGTCTTGCATTTTTAATTCCAAAGTGAATCAAAACTCATATATATTGCATACAAAAGTTTTATTTCTACAAAATTATTTCATATGAAAGTTTTACATCTTTCTAAACACTTTTAAGTATACAAAAGTTTTCTAATTCACTACATGGAAATGTCATATATAACTGGGAAACAATTATTTTCTTAGGGGGCAAGTTTAAGTAAAAAAATCGGTGAGTCTTATATTTGCTTACTACTAATTAATTTATTTTGGAGGGGGGGGGGGGGGGGTGCGCTTTTAAACATGATTCTGCCCTAAGTGAGAGAAGGGATAATGAGAGATGATGAGGTGAGGTTCGAATCATAAATTCTGACGTCACTGGAAATCACCAACACCTGTAATATATATTTTTGGTTTCCCTAAGAAGAGAGAAACGTTTGCAACATATTTGAAAAATAAAAAAGGTTGAAGTTACTGGCTTGACTGACTTAATTGCGTCTACAAACCCAACAGCCCTCCCGCTAACACTAGATCTTGCGTGTAAAAAACTTGCTTTTATTGCTTGCTCTCTTCTAGGCCTGGCAAACGTGCCAGATTGATATTCAAAATTCAATTTGGTTGAGTTTGAGTTAGATTCAGGCAAAAAACTGGTGAACCTCAAATAAGTCACTATTTTTATGAACCTTATCTGGATTTTGATGGGTCAGGTCAATCCAAAATGGCTTGTATTTTACTATTAAAAAAAAATTAAAAATTAAAAAAAAATTCTGACCTCTTTTTTCATCTTTCTTAATGAAAGAACAAAATCCAAAAATCAGTCAAAGATAAAATTTGAACGATACATAAATCCTTAAGTTTATTATTTGATAATTATTATAAATAAAAAAAGTGTTTAGTATGATAATTTATTTTAATAATCTACTAGTCTATCAAATTCATACTCACTAAAACAATGTTCATAAATAAAATACTATTGAATATCTTGCATAGGTGTAGAGAGCAAGAGATTGATTGATTCATCAAAATGATCACTTCCTTCAATCCCTTCTCTCTTTCCATCGTTTTCGTTTCCATACTTAGCTTCCTCAACCTGACGACTCCGGCAACTGGCGCAAACGACCTATTCCACTTCTGTGCAAACTCCACTTTCAGCGCCAATAGCCTCTACCAAACTGGTATAAACTCCCTCCTCTCTTCACTTTCCTCCAACGCCACACGCAACTTAGAATTCTACAACACCACCACAAACCGAAACACCTCCAACCCTGTCTACGGCCTCTACCTCTGCCGTGGTGATGTAACTTCTGAAGTCTGCAGAGGATGCGTGGCCGAAGCAACCAAAGATCTCACCACAAGGTGCTCCAGAGAAAAGATTGCTGTGATTTGGTACGGTGAATGCATGTTACGTTACTCAAATGAGTCTATTTTCTCTACTGTGATCGTAAGGCCTAGAGTGGCCTTGTTGAACACGCAAAATATTACCAACCAGGACCAGTTGAATAAGCTTGTGAACACCTCGATGACCAGCTTGGCAAGAAAGGCCTCTGATGTTCCAATCGGTGTTAAGAAGTTTAGGACCGAAGAAGTGAATATCTCTGCTTTTCAAACGCTGTACAACCTTGTACAGTGCACACCGGACCTGTCCAGCACTGATTGCAACCTGTGCCTTCAAACAGCTATAATCCGTCTTCCAATATGCTGTGGTGGAAAACAAGGAGCAAGAGTACTGCTTCCTAGTTGTAATGTTAGGTACGAATTGTACAGATTTTACAATACAACAGAGGCGCCATCGCCATCACCTGGGCTTCAATCTCTACCACCTCCACCTTCTGTAAGTGGACAAGAAGGTAAAGTGGAGCACCCAATATCCCATCTGACTTCTTTTTCATTCTTAAATATATATTAAGTGATGGTATAGTGGTTTGTGTCAACATTCACGGCATGCTTGTTTAAGAGCTTTATGAAATTAGTACTATATTCTATAATAATATGTATTCTCTATTGGTTTGATCTTGGTGTGAATTAAAAAATTAGGCTATTCAACCAAAAAAAAAAAAAATTAGGTAAAATGTGATAGTCATATGGCCAACTGAGTTGCAATGATGACTGGTAGGCTAATAACAAAAAGAACAGAACCTTTAACATAAGCAAGTGGCAATTAACAGTCATTTATACTCATTAATTTCTATATGTCGACATTAGATTAAAAGGTCATCATAGGTTCTGGACCAGACAATATACGTGTTCCATATGGTAGAACAATTGTACGAAGGCTCTAACACAACTAGGAAACTATTCCCGATTTCAAGAATTGAAGTGTTCTGTACTAATGTATACAAACTTTTATTTACCAAAATAATATAAAAATCGACGTTTTTGGATGCTGAGAAGTGTTAAGTCAATGACCTGGTTTTTATTTTTTATTTTATTTTTTTCCTTCAAACTACATTACATTTATGTGTTTGTGTGATTGTTTGTGGTTATTGGTATTTGGACCAAATAACATCTCCTCTGTTCCGTAGTGCATAACTTGATTTTACCTTTCAGAAGGTATAGAGTGTGTGCTCCTAGTACTTGCGGAAAAAAGAAGAAGAAATAAATATACTTGCAATAAACTATGACTTATCTCAAATGTTTAAGCAGATGGAAAATGGTGATATTATTTAACGGTTCGAACTCATGACAGTACCTCTAATACTACGATAAACTATCATATGCGTCAAAAATTTAAGTTGATAGGAAATAGTAAATTTAGTCTCTTAGCATGTCACTAGCCCATTTGGTAATGCGCAATGGATTTTGGCAATAACAAGGTAATCATATGATGGTATTTGTGCAGGAAAAAGCAAACTGTCAACAGCAACGGTAGTCGCCATAGTTGCTCCAATTTTTATTGTCGTGGTTCTATTCATTGTGGGCTGCTGTTTCCTAACAAGGAGAGGAAAGAAGAACAACAATGTTGCAGAAGAAGCAGATGGTAAAGAATAAGTAATTTGGATATATACAAGAGCCTTGTATGTCCTCATGTCTGAACACAATGTTCTTTGTAGTGTAATATCTTACTTTAATTGTTTGATTTGTAGCTGCAAATGATATTACAACTGTAGAGTCCTTGCAATTTGATTTTGTTACAATCGAAAGTGCCACAAACAAATTCTCAGAGGATAACAAGCTTGGTGAAGGTGGATTTGGTCAGGTTTACAAGGTAAAAAATTAGAATAGCCAATTTATTATATTTTATTTCCGGACAACACTAGTTAGGTATAATAACAAATTAAACACAGAAATATGAATAATTTTAAGATCGAAAGCTCTTGATGTTGGAATATATAAATTATACAAAGTAAAATTGTTTTAAATATTGGTTAATATATATTTTTAGGGAACATTTCCTAATAGACAAGAGATAGCTGTGAAGAGGCTATCAAAAAGCTCTGGGCAGGGTGCAGAACAATTTAAGAATGAGGTTGTAGTGGTAGCCCAACTTCAACACAGAAATTTAGCAAGGCTATTGGGATTTTGCTTGGAAGGAGAAGAAAAGATACTCGTTTATGAATTTGTGCCCAACAAGAGTCTTGACTATATTCTATACGGTATTTCCACTTGAACATTTTTCTAGTAGTGATATGTCATTATGATAACTAAATAGTCATTTCTAATCAAGATTCATTCTTATAATCTGTTGTTGCTAACATGAAGTAATTGTTGAACTTGTAGACCCTAAGAAAAAAGGACTACTTGATTGGTCAAGACGTTACAAGATAATTGACGGAATTGCTCGAGGAATTCAATATCTTCACCAAGATTCTCGACTTCGAATTATACATCGTGATCTCAAAGCTAGCAATATATTATTAGATGCAGATATGAACCCAAAAATTTCAGATTTTGGGATGGCAAGGATATTTGGAGTTGATCAAACTCAAGGAAACACAAGTAGAATTGTGGGAACATAGTAAGTTCTGAATTTTTTCTGATTTACTTACCAAAATTGAGGAATGAATTCAAGCTCATCCCATCTTATATATCACTGAAATCAAACACATAGGTAGCAAATATATGCTTTTAGCAAAGTGATTAGAAATGCTAGTTATACGACATCATTTTTAAAACCAGTCAAGAGTCGGCTTTGGCCTATGAACTCAACTTAAATAATTAGAATTATGAGAATTTGGTTAGTCTCCTTATTAACATTGTTATGTTCTTGGTGATGGCTTGTAGTGGTTATATGTCTCCAGAGTACGCAATGCATGGTGAATTCTCTGTGAAGTCAGATGTGTATAGCTTTGGTGTCTTGGTTCTAGAGATTATCAGTGGCAAGAAGAACAGTGATTTCTATGAATCAGAAGGTGCTGAGGACCTCTTAAGCTATGTAAGTGTGAAATAGACATTGTATTTTTTTTCCTGGTTTAATGTCTATATCTTCTACTCCAAGTGCATAGAAGAGAACTTTGTGACATTCTGAACGCTAGTTGTTAAATTGATGCAGGCTTGGATACATTGGAGGGATGGTAGGCCCTTGGAATTGTTGGATCCAATTTTGGGAGATTCCTTTTCGAGAGATGAAGTCATGAGATGCATCCACATGGGTTTATTATGTGTTCAGGAAGATCCAGCCGAAAGACCCACCGTGGAGACAATAGTTCTCACACTTAATAGCGGCTCTGTTACGTTGCCATCACCTCAACAGCCAGCATTTTTTCTTAAAACAGACACATACATGCCAAGAAAGGGCCTGGAGTCTGATCAATCTACAAGACAGTCAATACCATTGTCTGTTAATGAAGCATCCATTACTGAACTACATCCTCGATAATTATAGTTCCTGTTTTATTAGTCTCTGTTTTACAAAGTGAGAAAACTATAAATTACAACTGCATGTTACATTTGCTTTCGAAATCGAAACTTAAATATGTTAAAAGAGTTCCCAGTCGTGCAGTTTGAAGATTAGTCCTGGCCCTTTCTATGTTTTGCGTATATTATTATATTTAAGCTCTGAACATGAATAAATGGCGTTGGCGGTGGGCCTCCATGATTTAAGATTCTTTTTTTGGGTTCTCATCTATCTATAGTAATAAATTAAAGTAGAAGTTCTTTTTTTTTTTTTTTTAAGAAATAAATTAAACATGTTACTAATTCCGTAGTTCGAACCTTTTCCCCCTTAGACCTTTAAGCAAATTAACAAAATTTATTGTATTTCAATAAAAAAAATTACTTCAAAAACTATGTAAATAGTTCAATAGACTACCTCTGTTTTCCACTTTATTAAAACTAGTCACAGATCCAAGCGGTGTGCATGAATATATATTATTCTCTAAAAATTATTGAAAACTGAACTATTTTTAAAAGTATTATCCATTTTCATTCTATTATTTTGGGTTTTTTTTTTTTCTTTTAAATTACTAAATCATGAAATCAATGAAGAATCAAAAATCAAAAACAATGTCTACACATATCTATACTATATATAATAATGGAAGTATTGAAAAAAAAAAAAAATTTTCTTCCCTTAAAGTTCCTTAGAAATGTCTCTGACCACTTAAGAAACTTTCATTGTCAAACTCTCATGTATCTAGGTCAATGATCCTAAACCTTGCAAGAACCAAATTCCACATTTAGCATTATCAAATTCATATAAAAATTAAACCCCCAATCATGTTTTGAGATTTTCTATTTCCTTGTGACCAAACTTTTGAGGTAAATTTTTTTATCTATTGAATTGCAAAATCAAATTATTATGTGTTACACATAATAAGAAAAAGTGTGCTAAATATAATATTTGTCGAAACCAAACAGAAATTGAGAAAGGTCTCACAACAAAAAAGAACCACTGAGTTAAAAAATATGAAAGCAATAATTTGAGTGTAATTACAGAGTATATTGTATTATTGTTTCAAAACTAATAGAAGTAAATACATTAAACTTTGGGTTTTTTTTTTTTTTTTTTTTTTTTTTTTTTTTTTTTTTTTATAATAGAGTTAACAAATTTCAATGTAAGAAAACTAAAAATGTCAAAGATAAACAATTTGATCGGGTAAAAAATAAAAATATATAAATAAAAATTGTACAACATGAATATAAAGTAAGAAGTTGTTGTAGAGATTTCTAATTGTTGAAACCTTCTAATAACCACAAACCAATCCTAGCCACTCATAGCCCTAAAATGATCACATCGTTGGCAACCCACAAAAAACATATCATCCACAAACTTTAGAAATCCAATGAAAAAAATGAAAGTTGGGGGAAAAGAAAAAATAAAGAGGGGAAAGACACTCCTCAAAGGGACTTTTCAAATCTAATGCCACTTTAGCAACTTTTGCGGAGGTGGAGGTAAAGAAAGCAACTGGAAATTTTATAGTGTTAAAAATAACATACTTAATTATAGGAGTGGCAATTGAAGGGTTTGAACTTCAAAACAGCAAAACGGTTTTGAAGGGGAAAATGAAGAATTGAGAATTGGAAGAAGGCAAAATTAATGGTGAGTTGGATTTAATGAATTAAGAATGTGTAAGGTTGTTCATGGTGAGTTGGATTTAATGAGTTTATAGAATGTGTAAAGTGCACTATTTATTTATATATTAATATTGGGGGGGGGGGGGAAAGGTGACATGGGCGATGATATGGCTCAACTGGAGCTTAATAACAATAAATGCTACGCTTCAGCTTTTATATATATATAGACAGGACAATCAAGAATAAGTAATTTGCACACTTTGTTAATTGTACCCTTGCTAATGCAAGGGATTACTCAAAATTAATAACAAAACCCACTAACAAAGGAAATGAGTAAAGCTACAGATACAAATTATTTTACCACATTTTTACAAATTGCTGATGTGGTTTTAGTAATTTTCAAATAATCATTAATAAACATAAATGTGATATTAGTGGTGGACCTATATTAGAACTAATAAGAATTTGTCACATTAATAGCTTGTAAAAATATTATAAAATAGTTTGTAACTGTAACATTACTCGAAGGAAATAAGTCAATAACTAATTACTTTGAGTGAATCTAGCATATACAACATAATCAAAGCATGTACAGGAATCACAAATTACATGAAAAAAATTAAACTTCATTACTTTACCAAAAAGTGCTACTCTTTCTAGCCTACGAGACGGTTTAGATCCACGTCTTGCGTCTACGTTTTTAGCAAACCCGCGTTTTTTCCTTTTTTTTTTTAAAGATCAGCACCTGTGTCACTGTTCATTGTCCATGAATAGTGATTTTAGGCTTATGAACAGTAAAAAATAGAGTGAACAGTAATTTTTCACACATTAAAAAATTATTTTGCTACAGTGTTTTCAGTTTTCAGTTTTAGCAAAAATAAGTTGTATCCAAATGGATCCTACATTGTCAACTGAAGCTATAGCCGAACGTCTTTCCTATATCAACCTAGTATGTCACGCAACTTGTAAAATTCAGGACTCTCTCTGTCTCTCTAAATAGAAACTGAATATTATTGATTATGAATAGATGAGTGAGTTGGTGAATTTTGTGCATGTTAGCTAAAAAACGATTGATAAATGTGCCAGTTTGAGTGACTTTGGTGCCTCATATGGGTAAATAGACCCCAAAATTAGAATCTATATACATGAAAAAAACATAAGCATATAAAATAAGATATGCCTAATTTGAAAAGGTCAACTTTGTTAAAGACATTTGGTCAACTTGATCAAAAGTCAATGTTTCAAATTCAGTCTAGCAGTTTGGTCCAGTCTGAATCAATGATTTGACCAAAGATCGGGTCCGATGTTTTAACCAAGTTAGGCCAGCTTTTTCAATCATGGTATGGTTGGGTAGGACCTAGATTCTGCTAATGTGGTAATTATGTGTCACTAACATGGTGATGGTGTGGCAATGACATGGTAGTGCTACCATGATGAGTGACGTGGCACTAACATAGTGTTCAAGTGTCTAATAATGTGGCACATATGTGCGTAAGAAACTTTAGCAAGCACCTATGCTGTGTGAGTGACCCTAATGGCGTTGTTGAATTATCAACGCAAGGTAGGAGACTTAGGACAATTGTGAGAGCACTTGGGTCCTTGTTTTAGGTTATTTTTTTTGTTGTTGCTTTGGTTTTTAAAGGCCAAGGAATGTCCAAGTGTGGTGTGTGACAAGAGTCCTTTCACCTTCGATCTATGATGGTTGTTAATGTGTATTAGAGTATTTGGGTTTTAGGCCCACCTTGTTTACTTGTATAATACACTTACTTGTACTGCACACTCTGCCTCCTATATATGAGATTGTTTATGAAGAGACATTTGCTTCGGTTGCTTGTATCTCATCTATTCATACCCTTTAAGCTATTGCTACTGCCAGTAAATAGGACATTTTTTAGATGGATGTCAAAAATGCATTCCTTAATGGAGATTTAAGTGAAAAATTTTATATGCAACCTCCTCCTAGTTTCTCTATTGAATCAAACAAGGTTTGTCACATTCGACGTGCATTTTATGGCCTTAAACATGCTCCATGAGCTTTGTTTGCCAAATTCAGCTCTACCATCTCTCGCTTATGTTACATGGTTAGTCATTATGATTCTGCCTTATTTCTTCATCGCACTGACAAATGCACTATTTTACTTTTTTAGTATGTGGATGATATGATCATAACTAGTAATGACCTTAATGGCATTCAAGAACTCAAGGATTTTCTCAATCAGCAGTTTGAGATGAAAGATCTTGGACATCTCAGCTACTTCTTGGGTCTTGAAATCACTCATTTTACAGATGGACTTTATATTACTCAAGCTAAGTATGCCTCTAAACTCTTGTCTTGAGCTAGACTCACTGATAGCAAGACCGTTGATACTCCAATTGAGCTTAATGCGCATTTGACTCTCTCAGGGGGGGAAAACATTGTCTAATCCCTCTCTTTACAGACACTTGGTTGGCAGCCTAGTTTATCTCACTGTCACTCGTCTAGACATTTCCTATGCTGTTCACCATGTGAGCCAGTATCTGCTTGCTTCATGATCGACTCACTATGCTGCTGTTCTGCGCATTTTTTGATACCTAAAGGGCACTCTCTTCTATGGTCTTTTCTACTCTGCTCAGTCTTCTCTTATTCTTCGTGCATTTTCTAATGTTGATTAGGCAAGACATCCTACTGATCTCAGGTCCACCATTGGTTATTGCTTTTTTCTTGGTTCTTTTTTGATTTTTTAGCAAAGCAAGAAACAAACTCAAGTGGCCCGCCCCAGTATTGAAGCAGAATATCATGCCCTTGTTGATACCACATCTGAGCTCCTCTGGCTATGATGGCTTCTCAAAGACTTAGGTGTGTCCACATCCTTTGCTACTTCTCTTTATTGTGACAACTAGAGTGCCATTCATATTGCTCACAATGATGTCTTCCATAAATGAACTAAATACATCGAGATCGATTGCCATTTTATTTGTTATCATCTTGTTCATGATGCTCACAAGCTGATCTCAGTATCCTCTAAAGATTAACTTGCAGATATCTTCACCAAGTCACATCTTAAAGGACGCCTTCGTACTTTGGTTGACAATTTCAAGTTGGTCTCACATCTACCTTGAGTTTGAGGGGGACTGTTAATGTGTATTAGGGTATGTGGGCTTTAGGCCAACCTTGCTTACTTGTATATCACACTTACTTTTACTGCACACTCTGCCTCCTATATAAAGCCACTCATGCATATTCTATTTTAAAGAAATGCAATACAATCATTCAGTATTTCTAACAATGATTGTAGTGGTGGCTCTAAAAGTTTAAGTGAAAATCAAGACCATAAAAGCAATATATATATATATATATATATTGATTGGGAAGCTCGACTAGGTTGTCTTAAATTGATTTGGGTTTTTGTTGATGGTTGTAGCAACTAGGGTTTTTGGATTTTTTTTAATTTATTTATTTTTTTTTTATGTTTGTTCAATTGAGACAAAGGGCTCTTGTCGAAAACAATGGTCTTTAAAACATTAAACTAACAAGCAATTGAAGGCCATAGAAAAGTGGCTTTGATACCACCTTATATTATAAGAAACTATAGATAATAGAAAATTGATATAGGAAAGTAGAAGTGAAAAAGAGAAAATACAAAGGATTATGTAGTTCAGTCTAGTGTGTTTATGTCCATAGAGGAAGCATTTAACGGGTAGATCTTTATTGTAATTGTTAAATATATTATTAACAACGCGATGTGTTATATCATATTGTATATGCTAGAGTGGATGTGGAATGGGAAGTATAAAATAGGAAGATCGAGAAAAAGAGGGTTACGTGGTTCAGTCTTGTCGGCCTACATCCACGAAGGAATCTTTTAAGGGTTACATCTTTATTGTATAAGAGTGTAGTACAAAATCTATGTTACAATGAATCCTAACATAAGTATATATAGACGACTAAACCCTAAACTACTAGTACAAGTAGGACTGGGCTTGGGCCTATTACATTGGGCTAATATGTCTAATATATCTCTAACACCCTCCCTTAAACTCAAGGCCGAAGCTCGATGAAGGCTTGCGATTGGATAAGTATGAGAAGATCACTTGGAGATGCCATGAAGAATGCCTTTGAGGAAACCAAAATGAAGAATATGTGAATTAACCAATTTCAGAGTTTCAAATGAAGAAATAGAGTCCAAAATTGGAATCTACACGAAAAACTAAGCAAGATAGGCCCTTTCGGAAATTTTGACTTTTGGTCAAAACTCAACCCAAAGTCAAAGTTAACAATCTGGTCAAAGTCAATGGTCAACAAAAGTCAACGAGCTATACAACCGTGTCGGTTCCGGGTCGGGTCACGGATCAACTGCAGAGACGTTGACATCATCATATGATGTGGCACTGACTAGGATTAGGGCTAACGTGGCATTTCCTGACGTAATCAGATGACGTCATGGATGACAGCATCACAAATTTTGGCACGTGGCAGGCATGTGAAGGAAAAGCCGAAACCCAGGCGGCATGTGTAACACCCGATGACCTTCAAATTTTATAGATGTGTAACCATAGTAGGATTTGAACTTGAGAAATTTGCAGCAGTGCATGGAGAAGTTGGTCGAAACGGCCTTAGCGTGTGGTGGCACGTGCAGCATTCAATAAAGACCAAACTTCTGGGTTTTTCTTGAGGGAGGTCGTGGGGCATGTCTTTGTGGTTAGTTTTGTTATGCGAAGGCTTGATGTGCACAAATCTGAGAAGTTAAGTCACGGCTTGCTTGGTTGTTGGATTTTGACACAACATAGAGCCATGGTGGCTATGAGATGCCGTGAAGTCTAGATCCAGTAGACAAACATGTGTGACTTTAGATGGTGGTGTGCACGTGATAATCTTCTTTGCTGTGTAGAGATGTTTGTTTGATGGCAAGAACGAAGTTTGGCTCTGATACCATGTTAAATATATTATTAACAACACGATGTGTTATACCATGTTATATATGTTAAAATAGATGTAGAAGAGGAAATATAGAATAGGAATATTAAGAACACGAGAGTTAAGTGGTTTAGCCTTGTCGGCCTACATTTACAGAAGAATCCCTTAAGGGTTACATCTTTATTGTCAGGGACGGAGCCACATAGTGGCTTGGGGGGGGGGGCCGTGGCCCCTACAAAAAAAAAAGAATTTCCCATTAGATTATGAAGAAAAAATAAATGGGCCCCCCCTACCCATTTCTCACCCATTCTCCCAGCCCTCAATCAAAAATTAGGAACACCCTCAAATTAAAAAAAAAAAAAAAAAAAAAAATTGTAACAGAGCCAAGCCAATGGCAAGCCAAGCCCACGGCGAACCCAATAGATTACAGAGGTAGCTCGCTCACGGCAAGCCCACGGATTCTCAACCAAAAAAGAAAAAGAAAAAATCAATACAGAGAATCAGAAATGAAACCCATCACGTCGCTGGCAGAGAAATCAAACCCCAATATTGTCTATACAAACTCCAACAAAAGCAAAACAAACTCCAGCAAACCAAACACAGAGGTGTTTATCTAAAAAAAAAAAAAAAAAAAATCCCTAATACACAAACCAAAACCAAACCCAGTAACCCATGGTCACATCGTCGTAGCTCGCTCGTCGTTGTCGTCGTCGTCGCTCGCCCCTCATCGCAGATCGCAGATCTTAGATCGGAGATCGCAAATTGCTCTGCCTCTGCTCCGGTGCTCGGTGCTCCCTCCGGCCCTCCCTCAAGGTATTTCTCTCTGACTCTCTCTCAGTCTCTCTCTCTTTATCTCACTGAAATGAAAAAATGAAATGAAATTTTCGCATATCAGAGATCGGTCATCGGAGATCGCAGATCGCTCTGCTTCTGCTCTGGTGCAGTGGTGCTCGTTGCTCCCTTTGGTAGTCTGACCCTCCCTCAAGGTTTTTCTCTCTGACTCTCTCAGTCTCTCTCTCTCTCTTTATCTCACTGAATGAAAAAATGAAATGAAATTTATGAACGAGTCTCTCTCTTTATTCTTTAATAGCTTATCTGATCTCAGTAAGTCTCTCTCTCTTTTGAACTGTGGGTCTCTTATTGGCTGGCTTTTACTTTTTTCCTTTTTTGTCTTTTTAAATTTGGCTTTATCTTATCCCTTTTTGTTGGTCAGTGTGTTGGTGTTGGTGAAATATTAATTGTCATTTAGTGTAACGTGTGTTGTGATTGGAATTGCGAAATTTTCTAATTGCAGCTGGCTATTGTGATTGGGGCGCATGTTGTGCTTGTCTGTTGTCTGTTGAGTGGGGTGGGGAGGGGGTAGATGGGCTCATAGGGCCAAGTAAACAATAATTAAAGCAATGTAATGTACATCACATTACATTGCTTTAATTATTGTGCTGCACATGGAATGTATAATGTTCGGCTCTTTTAATGTAATATGTACAAGGGGCTAAACAATATAACAAATTAAAGCAGTATAATTAATGACAAATAAATTAAAGCAATATAGTTTATTGTGATTTTCTTTGATAATAGTGAAATTCCTGCAACTCTGTGGACGTAGGCAAATTGCCGAACCACATAAATACTGTTTTGTGCGTGTGATTATTTTTCGTTTGGCGTTTTGTTTTCTTTATTTTTTTGTTTATCACAGGTTTGGAATTTCGGTTGAATTCCCAACATGTTCAAGTATATAATGATATATGAAAGTTGATAATTTTGTATCCAATAGACTTAAGAATTATATTTAGTATATCTCTGTTACAACCCGACCCCCCAAGTATTTATTCCTGGCTACGCCCTTGTTTATTGTATAATAATGTAGTACAAAACCTATGTCACAATGAACCTTAACATAAAAATATATAGACAACTAAATCCTAAACTACTAGTACAAGTAGGATTGGGGTTAGACCTATTACATTAGGTTAATATATCTAATATATCTCTAACAGTAATGAACGGTGAGTTATAAAGAACCATAAGCAAGATATATGTATAGAGATTAGGTTAATTCTAGTTAGGCCTACAATACACGTGGCCTTTCGAGTCATTACACATAACAAAATAATGTGGTTGTTGGAAAGAAATGAATACTATTCCCAACATATGGACTAATTTTTCAATCGAGTAGAAAACTAATTTTTTAAACCTAACCATCAGTAACTTCATTTTATGACCGCGAACAAAGTCAGAATTTCATGTGATAAGATTTGGACGAAGAAAAAAAAAAAAAAACTTTTCTGGATTGTTTTTTCGTCATCACGTGCTGACTAGTCAAAACCGTCGTGCGTTAAGAGGGACCCTCCAACCTCATCTTTTTTCGTTTCGTTTGGTAATTGCCACCTCATCTTTTCTCCATCTCATTTTATAATATCTTACCTAATGCATAAACCAAGACAACAATAAGTAGATGAAAATATTGGTAAAGTGGATCTACAGATACTAGCAAATTGCAGGCAAAAATGGCCGACTTCAAAATTCCTATATCCCTGTTGCTCTTATTAAGCTTGCTTAACCTGTTCAGCAGAAGTGAAGGAGCACCAACTTACGCCACTCATTATTGCTCCAATTCAAGCTTTTTCACTCCCAATAGTACCTACCAAGCCAATCTCAACCTCCTCCTCTCTGATCTATCTTCCAACTCCACACGCCTAGATGGGTTCTACAAAACCAGTGTGGGTCAAAACTCTCCGGACGTGGCCACGGGTCTTCTTTTCTGCCGTGGTGATGTCACCCCAGCTGCTTGTAAAGACTGCATCTCTACTGCAACAAAAGACATACGAAACCGCTGTCCTTTCGACAAAATCATCCTAATCTGGTACGATGTGTGCACGTTGCGTTACACCAACGAATCAGACCTGAACAACTTAGTTCCCTTTGAGAACTTTAACACTACAGCCCAGAATGTCATCGAGCCAGACCGGTTCAACGGGTTATTAGCAAGCACCTTGAATTCATTGAAGCAACAAGCTGCCAATTCCCAATCGGACAAGAAATTTGCAACGGCGGCTGTAAAGTTTACGAGCTCGGTGACACTCTACTGTTTGGTGCAGTGCACACCGGAGCTTTCTGTCAGTTTATGCTTGACAGTTTTGGAAAGTGCCATCGGTTCTCTTCCCATGTGCTGCACTGGAAAACAAGGTGGAACAGTTGTGCTTCCGAGCTCTAATATTAGATATGAACTTTATCCATTTTTTAATTACACGGCATCATCTACTCCACTTCCTCCTCTGCCTCGAGGTACGCTATATTTAATTTAATTTTTTTTACATCAATAGCATCATTAATTTTCTCTAAGAATTTTTAACGTTTCTGGCTTCGATTCAAGGAGAAATTATACTGTGGACCACGCCAATTGTTAACCATTTTACTTAAAGACTCGTCTTTGTTTAAAATTGCTGAGTGATATACCATTAACTTGCCCAATTCTTGAGAGTTATAGATGTATAGTCAATATTTGGTATACTAGTGTTAGTACAGAGAACTCAAAATTGTTATTATGCATGAATATTTCTTGTCCTTTTTGTTGAAGGTATTTATGGTCAGTAAATATTGCCTTTTGCTTTTTTTTTTTTTTTTGGGAGAAAGAATATTGCCTTTTCCTTAAATCCCCTTTTTGTCTCCCATCTTAGATCAAATGATCACTTTCTTATTTTTTTTAAAAGAGACCTTCAGTTCAAATCTCTCTCTCTCTCTCTCTCTCTCTCTAAATATCGAATTATAAAATAATAATAATAATAAATTAAATTAAATTTTTGTAAAGTAAACTAACTTCTTTCTTTCTATCTCACCTTTTTATTAAATAAGCTACTAGAAAAACTAGTATACCAACTTTGTCGTAGGCTTGTAGTAATAAAGTGGAAGACATCACAAAAGCAGTGGCAATTGCTTTGGGTTCTCTGTACTAACAGGGGGTTAAATATTGATACCTCTAGTGTCTTTAGCGTTCATTTGGAATGATTAATTTTGCTAATTTATTTTACTATTCAGTTTATTTTTGTTACTATATATGAGATTCACTATCATTTTTAGTACTATTCACTATACTATTTCAGCTAAGTTTTATTTTTATTTACACTACTTTCAACAAAATGTGACTATAAAAAAATATAATTTATACCTAAAGATTCATATTGATTACTTAATTAGTTGTTGTATCTCCACCGTATATGGCCTAATTTTTCAAGATTTGTAGTGTAGGAAAAGAATAGATGATCAAGAGACTCCTCTTCCTGCCCTGTCTCGTGTCATATAATCTTTAGTGTATAGTATGGTGAATATATCGGAAATGGGTTTTAGTTTTCGATATCTCATAAACTTTTTACCAATTAAGTTTTCAGTACATGCCCATATACATATGGCTTCCTGTGGCTCACTTTCTTTATTGATCTGATTGGCCAATTGGTGACCACTTATGTAACATAACCTTACAGAAAATAGGCCTTGTACTACTCTCTTTTAGCTACATGGACCTTTAATTTCCATTATGGACCATCAAAGTTTTTGCCAAGTCAATGATGTGGTTAATTGTTTTTACAGGAAAAAGTAAGTCATCTACAACAATTATCGCCATTGCTGTCCCACTTTCTGTTGCTATGGTGCTTTTTGCTATTGGAGTTTGCTTCCTGCGTAGTAGAACAAGCAAGAAATACAATAAATTTCTGGAACCAGATGGTAAAAAATAGTTGTCTGATCATCATATATATGTCATTATCCTTAAACATTTGTCCGTAAAAATTTTGTCATTTCGAGAATTCAATATATTTAATGTTTGGTTGTGTAGCTGGAATTGAAATAACAGCCATAGAGTCCTTGCAATTAGACTTGGTTACAATTGAAACTGCCACGAACAAGTTCTCGGATGATAATAAGATTGGTAAAGGTGGTTTTGGTACGGTTTACAAGGTAGGAATATAGTTATATATATATATATATATATATTTCAATAAATAGTTTTTAATTAGATGGCATTATAGTACTTAAAGTTATACTAAGTGTAAGTTATTCCTAACCCTATATATTTCCAGGGTACCTTTCCTAATGGACAAGAAATAGCAGTGAAGAGACTATCCAAAAGCTCTGTGCAAGGTGCAATAGAATTTAAGAATGAGATTGTGCTGGTTGCCAAGCTTCAACACAGGAATCTAGTGAGACTCTTGGGATTTTGCTTTGAAGGAGAAGAAAAGATACTTATTTATGAATACGTGCCTAACAGAAGCCTTGATTTCTTTTTATTCGGTTTGGCCAATCTGAACTTGCTCTTGATTTATTTTCAATTTTGTGTCCAAGGAAATGCATGGTAGCCTAAAATTTTATACAATGACATACATGATACATAACTTTAAAATCGCTTGTCATCTTAAGGCACAAATGTTTCAAAGATATGCTTGTCATGAACTTTCCACAAGCTGAATACTGCTAATTAAGAAGCTGAAAATGTACAAAATAATGAGAATATATAAAGTTGATCTTTTGAATTGTATCAATTAATTTTATCATCCTTTTGAGTCTCATTCATTTTTTAGTTGAATATTTAATTTTAAAAAAATTAATAGACTCAGAGAGGCAAGGGCAACTGGATTGGTCAAGTCGTTACAAGATTATAGGAGGGATTGCTCGAGGGATTCTCTATCTTCATGAAGATTCTCGGCTTAGAATTATACATCGGGATCTTAAAGCTAGCAATGTTTTGTTAGATGCCAATATGAACCCAAAGATTTCAGATTTTGGAATGGCAAGAATATTTGTAGCGGATCAAGCTCAAGGAAATACAAATAGAATCGTTGGAACATAGTAAGTTTTTAATTGCTTTATTTGACCTTACTTAATCTAAATGAACAAAATCGCTTATTGTCTTTTGTAGTATGTTAGAATTATCGAGAAAGGAAAGATGTATACCTTTTAAGGTGATTGATAGCTTGAAAAACAAAAGACTTTACAATTATGCTACTATAATTGGTTTCCAAAATCAATCTTGTTGATATTGTCATATTGATGGTACTTGTTGGTAGTGGTTACATGTCTCCAGAGTATGCAATGCAAGGACGATTCTCAGTAAAGTCCGATGTGTTTAGTTTTGGCGTCCTAATTCTAGAGATTATAAGTGGCAAGAAGAACAATTGTTTCTATCAGTCAGAACATGATGAGGACCTCTTAAGCTATGTGAGTGGATCAAATTATCTCAATTTTGTGTTAAACTTTATGAATGCCAATATTATCAATTCCAAGTGCTCAAAGAGAAAAAATAATTGGGGTGGTTCTGGCTGGCCAGGGTCCAGTAAATAGAAAATTGTAATGATTCTGAATATTATCTTTGCAGACTTGGAAACAATGGAAAAATGGGACACCCATTGAATTGCTGGATCCAACTATAAGAGGTTCCCATTCAAGAAATGAAGTCATTAGATGCATCCATATCGGGTTATTGTGTGTTCAAGAAAACCCAGCCAACCGACCTACAATGGCAACAGTAGTTCTCATGCTTGACAGTTATTCTGTTAGCCTGCAGTTACCTCAGCAGCCAGCATTTTTGCTTCGGAATAAAGCAAACAGGAATATGCCAAAAAAGGAGCTGCAACATGAGGGTTTTTCAAGCCAGTCGGTGCCATGGTCAGTTGATGGAGAACCGATCACTGAACTGTATCCTCGATAGTGTAAGGAAGCAAGTTGTTATCCAACTTTAATTACTTTTTTTTTTTTTTTTTGCCATGTGATGAAACTAGAACTCATAGCTACTCATGGCTTCGTTGGTTGAAGGAATGTATAGTGTTGAATTTACGACAAAAAGTCTGAGTTACAAGTCCTTTAGTTCGAGAATAAGTACATACATGTTGAAATCTCCTGTTTTCTCTGCCCTTTCGGCCAAAAACTCAATTATAAAGGAAAAACGTGTAACTTGTAAGTGCACATATTGTGGTCGTCACATATGTGAATGCTAATTGGGCTATTTCCTGGGCTAATACAAAACCAAGAGTAGAGGACTGGCATAAATGACATATAGTAGATTTAGTATTCAATGAGCTTGCACACTCTGGCTAAGCTTGAATCACCTATCAAAAGAATTCTCTAGGCTTGAGTTTTCAAGGGCAGGGAAAAAAGAAATACAATTTATGGGAGTGTTGATGATTAATTTGCTTACTTGATTGAAATGAAAACAATAAAAGCCGCTATGTATTGAAAGATTTATGATCAATAATTCGATAGACAACATAAATTTAGATGAGAACTAATAAAAATTTATCCTAAGTATTAAAATATATATTTCTTCCTCAAAGGAATTGCAATTTATGCATCTAACCTTTGTTGTTGTTTTCTGTTTTCTTTTCCTTTTTTGGTGGAGAAATGACCTTTGAGTTATTTGTTGCAAGAAGATAAAGATCTTGAGACATAATTATAGTCCGACAAGGGTTTTAAGACATAATTAAGGCCTACACTCACTTTCATTTAGTGGGGGTGTTATGGATAACTCTAGTTTAAAGGTTCTAATAACAGCGTGTACATCCATTTACCTCTATCCTAATTCGTAATTCGTCACGATTCAAGAAAATATTAAAGAATATAAATTCACTCGGATTAGGTTGGAAATAAATAGGATTTTCTTGGCATCTCTCTCCATTATAGTGACAGAAATAGAATAGTCAAGTCGCTTTTGTTGTCCTGCATCAAGAGGTCCCATATGCACCACCCATGTCCTCATCATATCTTTATCCCGTTGAGCAATATATTATCCGAACAAAAAAAAAAAAAAAGACATGAAATTGAACAAGGATTGGGTAACTGATCGAACCCTGCCTAAACCTTGCAGTTTTTAAATTTATCCTAGGTACTTCTCCCTTTCTCTCTCTGTTCACTACAATAATGTTGATTGTATTTGTGTAGCTTTTATATAATATATAATGTATGACAGGTATGAATGAATGAGTGACTTTTACTTTCTATTTACCATTGAATGAGTGGATTGAATTCGCCACCGTTGACATGATATTTTGATTATAAAAATATAAAAGTGCTGATTGTTGAAATATAACATATTTTATAATCTTTTAAAAAAAAAAAAAAAACTTATATTTTATAATAATGCCTTTGGTTTTTTATTTTTATTTTTATTTTTTTATATGGAGTTATTATTTTCTTAATAGTTGAAGGTACTATGATAAAGTTTTCTATTACTATACCTAGGTTGCGTTTGGGATAAGCTCATATTAGACGGTTTCTTTTATTATTTAACTTATTTTTCTACTCATTATGTGTCCCAATGCACTTTTTATAGATCTCATTGTACTATTTCAGTTAACTTTTAACTTTATCTACAGTACTTTTAACAAAAAAATTTTAGTTTCGATCAAATATGTTGTTCCCAAACAGACCCTTAAACGTAGTTTATACTTTGTTGATCACAAATTGTAAGTAACTTGTCTATAATTGACGCAAAGCAGGAAATATGTTCAATCCTTTGTCTCAATTGTTAAATCTTTAGATATAGAACTCTCTAGAAGGGCTAAAAAGTTTATTATTACTCTTGTAGTTGCAACCATTTCTATAGAATATGTATTTTCAACCATGAAACTTGTCAAAATGAAATTTTGTAACAAGACAGAAATGAGGTTTTTTTATTTTATTTTTTTAGTGATTATTTAAATGCGTACATAAAAAAGTGTTTTTTTATAGAAAATTTGGTAACATGAAGGAACTAATGCCACAACTTTAATTAGTTAAAGTTAACTTATAAATCAAGTATTTTTTTTTCTTTGTACATAAGATTTTTGTTATAGTCATCTTAGCCACCCTGGAAAGATTTTTGGCTTCGCCACTGGTGCTAGAAAAGATATAAAACATTGGTTGAAAACTCTAATTAATCACAGTTTTCTAAAATGACTTTTCCTCGATAGAGACATCGCTAATAACGAATGGTTGAAATGATAAATATAAAGCTACATTCAAAGGAAAAGAAAGAAAACAAGGGTCTGCAACCCTAGAGATTGACATGTCAAAAGTATGTGACAAAATGAGATGTGAAAACTCGAATTTGTGTATAAACACAAGAGCTTGTTTAGACCCCCAATTAAAAGTTACGGACCGGTTGCTTTTACCCTAACTTAAACTAAGTGCAAAATAAGAGTAAATGTGTGCGAACAATCGATAAACTACTCTAAGCCATATTCATTTAATATCAACAATAAAAGAAAAGTTTAAAGAGTAGGGAAGAAGAATGCAAACATAAGATAATACCGAGACGTGTTATTGAAGACGAAACCGAAGAACTCAGCAAAAAATCTCTCCGCTGCCCTCCAAGTGATAAATCGATCCACTAGAGAATAAATTGAAGTACATGAATACCAAAAGAGCCTCCAAGCCTAGTTTACCCCTCATGTACTTAAACCCTCCAAGCTCCTGCTACCAAGTAGCTTCTTGGAACCTTGTCTTCTCTAGCTATCCCGGATCCCGCAATTCAGCCCAATTGCATCCGTCAATGATTGGCTTCTTCCAATGTTTCCTAGTAGCACCAAAACCTCACTTGACACTCAGATTGGGTGTGGTTAGTGTTTGGGCTATCAACCTCTCAAGGATTTAGAGATGGAGAGGTAGGGGTAGAGGAAAACCACAAGAAAATGTATAGATGATTGTGGGTGTAACAATCTCTAACTCTCAAGTATGTATGCTAAGGTTTTTTCTCTGAAAAGCACTCCTTACAATATGTGAATAATGAGGGTATATATAGTGTTAGTAAAGACTTAGTGGAGCACAAATGACAAAATAACAAAACAGAATGTTTCACGAGTATTTTGTGAGAAGGCCTTATTTGCGAAACACTCGCGAAAACTCCAGGCTGTCATGACTCTTGGCATTCCAATCATGTGCTCAACACAGAATTAGAGCCAATACAAAATAGTTGTAAATAACAACTTTACAAGATGGAATTAAATCACTATTATGATCAAATTAGTAGGGTTTTATCCGTCACAGGATACACCTACTAGCACAGTGTTTCACTACAGTCACTAATGAAATGTTAATTAATTAATGGGGGCAATCATTTCATCCTAAAAGAGGTTTATGACATGAAAACCCACCTCACCTTTGGCTTTTCAATAACTTAGCCCATATCCAGGGTGGTTCTTGCTTTAGTCTAGTTAGGCGACCGCTTAAGGCCCTCAAATGGAGGAAGTTTCCCAAATTTTAACCAATTTAGTTAGTTCTTTAGTTTTAAAAAATTAAACAAGTGAAATTTGTAAAATGAATAAATTAAACCCAAAATTATAGCAACAAAAAAAAAAAAAAAAGAAAAAAAAGAGAGAAAAAGAAAAAAAAAAAAAAAAAAAAAAAAAAACAAACAAACAAACAAACAAAGGAAAGAAGGCCCCAATGTAAAAGTAATAAATTATATCCAAAATATTTTAAAAATAAAAACAAAAATAGTTAATTCTTTTTGTGACTAGAAGCTGAAATCTCTCTCTCAACAAAACAAAACAAAAGTTTGAGCTAAAATATGGGCCATATTTGAGTCAGGTTTTGAGCAAGCTTGCTTATCATAAGTTTCATCACTGTTGTGCTCAAATTAGTAAGGTTTAGCCATCAAAATACACTTGCTAACATAGTGTTTCACTATAGTCACTTATATAATGTGGATTAATGGGGCAACCACTGAACCATTAAATCCTTTAAACCCAAATCCCAAAAGAGACTTGAGGCAAGTGAGTCTCACCTTATCTCTTCATTCTAGTCTCAAACCTTTTGTCACAAGAACTTAGAAAACATGTCTAAAATGGGCCTAAACCTTATGATGTGGGTTGTTGGACCTATATTTAAGCTATATTAGTTTTGGTAGGGATGAAGGGCCATTTGGTTAGAGATTTCTAGTATTGTTGTTTAAGTGTTGTGGAAATACGTGTGGGTTAAAAAGTGTTGTGGAAATACATGTTTCAGTGTATAAAAAGGGAAAACTGTTGTTTAAAATTTAGTACCAAATAGCCCCTAAGACTCTGGATATTGGTAGGTATAAATAGGAGAGTCTATAGTGTTGTTTAAAAAAAACCAATCTTAGTAAATTGTTGCCTTGTGGATTGTTTATGTTAAATCCTCCCTAGGATTTTTACCTTGAAACTAGATTATTTCATTGGTTTTCCTAAGTCATCATATTATTGTGTTCTTTAGTTTTCTGCTATTTTGATATGATTGATACTTGTTTAACCTAGATCTGTTTAATTGAACTAAGTGACAAGTTAGCTCTAAATTAGGTTAAACAATCTGTGTTTTCAGGGGTCTAAATTCTAACAGTTTTGGCTTGCCACTAGAATAGTGAGCTAACCACGAGCTAACAACAAGATGACTGGCGAAGCAAGGGACAAGTGCATAGCGCACATAGTAACAAAGACATATTTATTTTATTTTACTTTGTTTTATTTTGTTTTTAATGTTGATCTCTAATTCTCTAGTGATTTGGAATGTGATTAATGAGAATTTGGGTATTTTTTTAGTGTATCTGGAAGACCATAGGCTGAGGAACTGTCCATCTATTGGGTATTTATTTTTTGAGAAATGCTACATCCATAATATTTATACAACAAATTCTAGGTGGTAGTTTGTTATTGATTTTAAATTGAACCTCTTATTGAAATTAATTTTTTTACCCACCATTAACAGCAAGTAATAACTTGTCATCTAAAATTTACTATGAAAGTGTTATAAGATTATTTTGATTTTTAAATTAAAAGTTATAATGAAAAAAAAAATCACTAAAACACATAAAAAAAAAAAAAAAATCAAGATTTTAGGGCCTTAGCGAAAGAATTTGTGCGTAAGGCAGCTGGGATTTTGGACACGAGGTTTGCTCCTAATGCTATTTCCCTTCATGTCGGCAATTTTCACTCAATTTCATTACAGGCATTGATGATTTTTACTAACACTTTTATACTTTTTGAATTTCTGTGTGTAAAATTTTGCACTTTTTTTTTTTCGGTTCATGAAAAGCCTATATTGTCTATATTATGTCAATTAAGGAAGAAAAAATGGCAAAAAATCTTTTAAACAAATGGTATCTTACTAAAAAGGAATTTTAATTACATTAAAAACCTTAAAATAAATATAAAAAAATTTAAATCTAATTAAAAAAAAAATCAAATTGAATAAAAAATGATAGGAAATTTTTTATTTTATGACATGATGGCTCATGTGATTAGATGCAAATATAACTTATGTAACTTGTGAGATGATATGAGATGGTCTCCTAAAATAAATTTTTCCATGCAATTGCTACTACACGTAAACTTGCAGACGTGCACGTGACTCTATTTGACCAACTGACAGAGACTATTCCACCCACAGAAGCACCCCTGCCGAAAGGTTCACTTCTGTCCCCATCCACCGCAGCGTATGATTTGTGATACTATTGTCATCTTCGTTACTCTTTGGTCTTTTCCTCAATGACGACAAAGTCGTAGGAAAAAATTAATAAAAAGATCAAGGTGGCTCAACCGCGGCTCTAGAAAATTTTTCTTTTTTGTTCGGGATTATTAAGAAATTTAAATTAAACAAAATTTAATATAAAGGAAAAGAACTTGAATATATTTAGTTAAAAAATACATACAAATACATGAAATTTTATAATTTTCTTTTATAAATTTTTATATTTTAAAATTGTCTCATGATAATTTATTATTAGTTGTCATTATCTATTGTCAATGTAAATATGACCATTTTATTTTGTTAAGTTTTGTTTTTATGCAATTGTTATTATATATTTGTCATTTTTATATATAAATATTTTGAACTAAATGACAAAACTCAATCTCACTTGCACTATATAATTATTAACCCACAAATTATTTAATTGTAGGATAAGTTAATATGTGATGAGAGTGTACAAGATTTAAACTAAGGCGTTCAAAAAGATTTTTATGAATAAATTAAATTAATAAAGTAATATTTTATATATATAATTTTTTTTTTCAAGTCAGATTGGTTAATTTGAACCCCCTGAGGTGATGTGCAGCGGCCCCTGGTGGCTTGACTAATTATTTTGTTGACTAGCTAGTGTTAAAAGTTTCTTACAATGGAAAACATTGTAGTACGTTGCAGAAAGCACAAGAGGTTGAGTTGATCATGATAATGGGGTTGCCTCAGCCTTGCAGATTCAACCTGTGCACGAGCACGACCTTTTTGGTCCTCTACTACTTTCTGATCAGCTTCCTCAGCCATACCAGAACTGAGGCCGTTGCAACTTACGTCTATCATAACTGTCCAAACACCACCACTTTCACCACCAACAGTACCTACCAATCCAATCTCAATAACCTCCTCACATACCTCTCATCCAACGCCACACGCAACATTGAATTCTACAATGCCACTGCCAGGAACTCCGTCGACACTGTCAACGGCCTCTTCCTCTGCCGCAAAGACCTCCCCGCCGATACCTGCCAAAGCTGCCTAGCCAACGCAACCAAAGACATAGCCCAGCGCAGTCCCACGGAGAGAGAATGTGTGAGACCTAAAAAAAAAAAAAAATGAAGATTGAAAATGTGATTGTTACTCATAAATCATGGACATTTGGAATGTGATTATAAAAGACTTTTTTTTTTTTTTTTCGAAGCTTTTATGTTTAGCATATTTGCAAATAAATTACAATATGTAATTAAAAAGTAATTTGAACACTTTATAGAAATGAAAACAATAAAAGTTGCTCTATATTGAAAGATTAATGATCAGTAATTTGATAAACAAGATAAATTTAGATAAAAACAAGTAAAAGTTTATTCTAAGTATTAAAATATATATTTTTTCTTCAGAGGAATTGCAATTTATGCATCTAACCACTGTTGTTGCCTACACTCACTTTCATTTAGTGGGGGTGTTGTGGATAACTCTAGTTTAAAGGTTCTAATAACAGCGTGTACATCCATTTAACTCTATCCTAGTTCGTAATTCTTCACGATTCAAGTAAGATTTTCTTTATTATTGTCTTATATCTCAATAAAATTATTAAAGAAAATAAATTCACTCGGATTAGTTTGGAAATAAATAGGATTTTCTTGGCATCTCTCTCCAGTTTGTAGTGAGTTTGGCAGAAATAGAATAGTCGAGTCGCTTTTGTTGACCTGCATCAAGAGGCCCTATATGCACCACTGATGTCCTCATCATACCTTTATTCCCGTTGAGGATTATATTATCTGAAAAAAAAAAAAAAAAAAAAAAAGAAACTGAACAAGGATTGGGTAACTGATCGAACCCTGCCTAAGCCTTGCAATTTCACATATAAAGTGATCTTTAAAGTCTAAGGTGCTAGTCACTGGCGGAAATGACACAACAAACCCAAACCCAATATTAACCATATCTTCTATAAATAAAATATATATATATATTACCTATATCTAGCCCATTCCTCCTACAGAGGCCCTTCCAGAGTTCAAATACAAAACCCCTCTCTCCTTAAACAAATCCCTAAATTACAAATAAATAAACCCAAATCTGTCTTTTTCAACCAATTCCTGATCACCAATTACAAAGAAAATAATCCCAAATTTGTCTTACGGTTTCCCATTGTGCCACTTTCTCCTTGTTGCCTCCCTTACTCAAGGAGCCGCTTGCAAGGCATCTCACTGAAGGGTTCACACTCACCAGTAGCTATCCACTAGTTCTTCTTCCTTTCTCTCTCAGTTCACTACAATAATGTTGATTGTAATTGTGTAGCTTTTATATAATATATAATGTATGGTTGGTATGAATGAATAAGTAACTTTTACTTTCTATTTACCATTGAATGATTGGACTATATTCGTATAGTCACTGTTGATATGATATTTTGATTATAAAAATATGAAAGTGTTGATTGTTGAAATATAACTTATATTTTATAATCTTCTCAAAAAAAAAAAAAACTTATATTTTATAATAATGCTTTTAAAATATATATATGGAGTTATTATATCAATTGAAGGTACTAGGATAAAGTTCTCTTTTACTATACTTAGGTTACGTTCGGGATAAGTTTATATTAGATAGTTTTTTTTACTATTTATCTTATTTTTTACCTATTCATAGGTCTCATTGCACTTTTTGGTACTATTTATAGACATACTGTACTATTTCAGCTAACTTTTAGCTTTATTTACAGTGCTTTCAGTAAAAAAATTTCAGTTTCAGCTAAAAAAGTTGTTCCTAAACAGACCCTTAAACGTAGTTTATACTTTGCTGATCACAAATTGTAAGTAACTTATCTATAATTGACGCAAAGCAGAAAAATATTTAACATTTAGAAACTAGTGTTCAATCCTTTGTCTCAATTGTTAAATCTTTAGATATTGAACTCTCTAGAAGGGCTTAAAAGTTTATTATTACTCTTATGGTTGCAACTATTTCTATAGAATGTGTATTTTCAGCCATGAAACTTATCAAAACGAAATTTTGTAATAAGATATAAATGAGTTTTTTTTAGTGATTGTTTAAATGTGTACATAAAAAAGTGTTTTTTTAGAAAATTTAGTACCATGAAGGAACTAATGACACAACTTTAATTGGTTAAAGTTAACTTATAAATCAAGTAATTTTTTTTTTTCTTTGTACATAAGATTTTTGTTATAGTCATTGTAGCCCCCCAAGAAAGATTTTCTGGCTCCGCCATTGGTGCTAGTCAAGATACTAAAACATTGGTTGAAAACTCTAATTAATCACAACTTTCCAAAATTACTTTTCTTAGATTGAGACATTGCTGATAACGAATGGTTGAAATGCGAAATTTACAGCTACATTCAAAGGAAAAGAAAGAAAACAAAGGTCAAGAACCCTAGAGATTGACATATCAAAAGCATGTGACAAGATGAGGTGGAATTAAATCACTGTTGTGATCAAATCAATAGGGTTTTAGCCGTCACGGGATACACCTACTAACACAGTTTTTCACTAAAGTCACTAATGAAATGTTAATTAATTAATGGGGGCAATCACTTCATCCTAAAAGAGGTTTAAGAAAGAAAACCCACCTCACCTTTGGCTTTCAACAGCTTAGCCCATATCTAGGGCAACTCTTGCTTTAGTCTAGTTAGGCGACTGCTTAAGGCCCTCAAATTGAGGAAGTTTCCCAAATTTTAACCAATTTAGTTAGTTCTTTAGTTAAAAAAAAAAAAAAAAAAAAATTAAACAAGGTAATTTTGTAAAATGAATAAATTAAACCCAAAATTATAGCCAAAAAAGGAGAAAAAGAGTCAAAGAAAAAAAGAAAGAAAGAAGGCCCCAGTGTAAGATTAATAAATTATACCTGAAATATTTTAAAAATAAAAACAAAATTGGTTAATTCTTTTTGTGACTAGAAGCTGAAATCTCTCTCTCTCTCTCTCTCTCTCTCTCTCTCTCTCTCTCTCTCTCTCTCTCTCTCTCTCTCTCTCTCTCTCTCTCTCTCTCTCTCTCTCTCTCTCTCTCTCTCTCAACAAAACAAAACAAAAGTTTGAGCTAAGATATGGGCCATATTTGAGTTAGTTTTTGAGCTAGCTTGCTTATCATAAGTTTCATCACTGTTGTGCTCAAATTAGTAGGGTTTAGCCATCAAGATACACTTGCTAACATAGTATTTCACTACAGTCACTTATATAGTGTTGAGGCAAGTGAGTCTCACCTTATCTCTTCATTCCAGCCTCTAACCTTTTGTCATAGGAACTTAGAAAACATGTCTAAAATGGGCTCAAACCTTAGGAAGTGGGTTGTTGGACTTAACATTAAGCTATATTAGTTTTGGTAGGGATTAAGGGCCCGTTTAGTTAGAGATTTCTAGTATCATTCTTTAAATGTTGTGGAAATATGTATGGGTTAAAAAGTGTTGTAGAAATACATGTTTTAGTGTTTAAATATTGAAAATTGTTGTTTAAAGTACCAAATAGCCCCTAAGACTCTGGATACTGGTGGGTATAAATTGGAGAATCTATAATTCTTTTTTTTTTTTTTTAACAGAAAATATCAATAACAAAAGAGCCTATCTTAGTGAATTGTTGTCTTGCGGATTCTTTATGTTAAATCCTCCCCAGGTTTTTACCTTGAAGTTAGACTGTTTCATTGGTTTTCCTAAGTCATCATATCATTGTGTTTTTTACTTTTCAGCTGTTTTGATATGATTGATACTTGTTTAACCTAGATCTGTTTAATTGAATTAAGTAACAACTTCACTCTAAATTAGGTTAAACAATCTGTGTTTTCAGGGTTTGAATTCTAACAATTCTGGCTTGCCACTAGAATAGTGAGCTGACAACCACGAGCTAACAACAAGGTGACTGACGGAGCAAGGGACAAGAGCATAACACACACATAGTAACAAACACATATTTATTTTATTTTACTTTGTTTTATTTTGTTTTTAATGTTGATCTCTAATTCTCTAGTGATTTGGAATGTAATTAACGAGAATTTGGATATTCTTTAGTGTATTTGGTAGACCATAGGCTGACTAATTGTCCATCTATTGGGTATTTTCTTTTTAAGAAGTTTTACATTCACAACATTTTCACAACAAATTTTAGGTGGTATTTTGTTATTGATTTTAATTTGAACGTCTTATTAAAATTACTTTTTTTACCCACTATTAACAGCAAGTAACAACTTGCCACCTAAAATTTGTTGTGAAAGTGTTATGAAACTATGATAATTTTTAAATTAAAAGTTATAATGGAAATAAAAATCACTAATAAAAGAAAAAAAAAATGAAGATTTTAGGGCCTTTGCAAAGGAATTTGTGTGAAAGGCAGCTAGGATTTTGGACACGAGGTTTGCTCCTAATGCTATTTCCCTTCATGTCGCCAATTTTCACTTAATTTCGTTACAGGCATTGATCATTTTTTACTATCACTTTTATACTTCTTGAATTTCTTGTTTAAATTTTTACAGTTTTTCAGTGCATGAAAAGCCTATATTGTCTGTTCTATGTCAATTAAGGAAGAAAAAAATTGGTAAAAGTTCTTTTAAACAAATGGTATCTTACTAAAAAATAATTTTAATTACATGAAAAACCTTAAAATAAATAGAAAAAAAATTTTAAATCTAATTTAAAAAAAATCAAATCGAATAAAAAATTATAGGAAATTTTTTAATTTACGAAATGGTGGGTCATGTGTTTAGATGCAAATATAACTTATGTAACTTGTGAGATGGTATGAGATGGTAGACATTGCAAATCGAGTAAGAATTTTCTTATCCGGCTCGAAAAATATCTAACTTGAACCTGATTTTTTTTATCTAAAGCAAAAATAGGTTGACCCGTGATCCAACCCGTGTTTTTTGCAGGTCAACCCGCGACCCAACCTATGACCCGAACCATTTTAAAATTTTTTTTTTTTTGGTAAATATATATATATATATATATTTTGGGTTCTTGAAACCTAGGTTTGGATGTACTGGTTTCCTTGACTAGGGTTCTGTGGAACTCACTAAGCCTTTGAGCTTTCTCTTCAGGGTCCTTGATCTGTTCTATGAGATCGAGGAGCAGCTCTTCTTGCTTAGACAGAACATGGATAGTTTTGTGTCTGCAACAACTATCCTGACAAGCTAGGATTTCATCCGTGTCACTAGAGGAACTATATATATATATATATATATATAATTAAGACAATATTGGTTTAATTTTTTGTTGTGAGCTTTAAAGAAACAATTAAAACATTGACATAACTGCATGCAAATTAATTGAAAGATAAATGGTTGAGCATTCTATAATGAGTAAAGATTTTTAGATATCAAATAGCAAAGTACATGCCAAGATAATCTAATTACAGTAGAGTTAAAATCATAGATTTAAAATTGTAGACATGTGTAAGAAACATTTCTGAGTGTGAAAATAGTGAAACCAAAGTATCAAATTAGTATAAATTATGAATGCTTTGACCTATTTTTTAATAATTTATGTTCAAAATAAACGGCTTTTCAAAAAAAGATTGTAATATTTTCTAAAATGTGTGTTGCTTAATAATAATATGTTATTCATAAAAGAGACCATGTATAAATAAGTAAACAATCAAACTTTAATGTATATTCTCAAATTAAAATAGAGTGCTAACCACAATTGATAATAGATTATTAAATTAATTTTCAAGGTTGCAAATTTCTTATAAGTTTTTATTCTTTGTCAAATGAGTTATCCAATAAGTCATTTGTAATTTTGTTTTATATTTTGGGATGTTGATATTGTGTAGAAATAAAAATTGCATATTTGTTTTTGCAAGTTTAATTGAGTTCATTTTTGATATACTTGGTAAATTCAAAATAATGCATTTTACATCAAGTAATTTATTGCATGACTTTTCAAATGACAAATATATGTTGTTTTCTTTATAATAATAAAAAAAAATCATGTGAAAAATACAAGCAGCCTGACCCGACCCAACCACAACCCAATTGACATAAACTCTTTTACAACATATTTAAAATGACCTGTTTTTACCTGCTTCGACCCGACTCGACCCAACCTAACCCAGCCATTTACCATGTTTATGAGTAGGGATGGCAATTTATATTCGACCTGCGGATACCCGGCCCAGCCCGACCCTAATGGACCAGATTTTACCCGGCCCGATAAAGAATAAGGTCAGGTATAGATTTTTTATAAAATAACCCAAATCGGGTTCGAGACCTGGTTTGGGTTTTATCAAAACCCGATTCGAAACCCGGCCCGGACCCGTACCGGGTTAATTTGAAATTACAAAAAACCCCTTATATATATTGTAAGGACACGATTCGTCTCGAACCACAACAGTGTTGGGTTCGTACTTAAAAGGCACAAACAATATCATTTGTAGAGCGTGGGTTTGAAAGGTTAGGCCTTAGTTACCAGGCGGTGAGTCTTTTGTGGT
Source organism: Quercus lobata (assembly GCF_001633185.2). Taxonomy (NCBI): domain Eukaryota; kingdom Viridiplantae; phylum Streptophyta; class Magnoliopsida; order Fagales; family Fagaceae; genus Quercus; species Quercus lobata. The sequence continues at coordinate 76,224,270 of NC_044908.1, forward strand.
ATTCATACATGGTTAAGTCATTTTCGCCCTAGGAGTCTTTCTCATGGAGGCGGGCTGGGAGGTTCTGGTTTTTGGCCATTTTTCCCAACCTTTTTGGCTCATACTAACTTTTACGTTATATAGTCCTTCTTGGTTGATCCTAACCCTCCATTTGTTGGTCAGGCAGGTGCTTACTTCTGTACCTGTCCCATCAGCTGTCCCCTCTTACTTTTCTGTTTAGTCGCGAGGATCGAACTTACACCGTCCAAGCGTCTTTTCTCATTAATCATGATCAGGACATTGGCCGGTGTATTTAATGCAGAGGGGACGTGTTTTCCTTAGATATACTTTGCACCGTACCTCCATGTAGGCCCTACTCCACTCACATCCCCTCCGGGGGACTATTTGGGGATGGCCTTTACTATGACGCTGCTCTTCTCATCAAAGCCTTGGAGTGCCGAGGACAGGGTCGTCCTCTGCTGTTCCCCTTATCCTCTTGGCCTTTGATCACTCGTCCTCGGCACACAACCTCCTCGGCATGGCCCTGAGCTCGGATATAGCGTGGGCCGGATCATAAGCTTCCCGGCCCTACATATATATATATATATATATATAATGGTAAACCCTAACCCACCCACCTCTCATTTCAACTCACACCTCACACAAGAGCACGCTCATTCTCTCTGTCACTCATTCAGTCACTCAAGAGCACGCACAAGAGCACTCTATCACTCACTCTCAATCTCACAACTCACACGGCCTCCGTCTCACTCACTCTCAAGTACCACCACGGCGCCGTCCAAGCTCTCTACCTCTCATAGCCAGTCTCGTCCCCATCTGTCACTGCTGATCTGTTCTCTGTTGTCATCGCCGGTCCATTGATCCTTTTGGCTGTATCAACATTAGTAATCGGCTTGCAAAATATTGTGTCAAGGGAGATAGACCCTTTAGATCCTCAGGTGCTAATTGTAATTTCATAGTCTAAACCCCCATGAAATGAAGTTGATCATTTGGTTTACCCTTTAGTCTACAATGGAGTTGAGTTTCGTCATGTATTTTATTACAAAAAATGTAATATTTTATTACAAAAATTTGTGTTTCTGAGCTGGATTTTGCTTTAGATTACTGTAATTAGCTCTTGAATAGGTTTGGTTTTGATAAACAGTGGGTTCTTTGAAGAAATTGGGTTTGATTCATACAATTTTCCGTCAGATCGAACTTTTACTTCGTAGATGCCTTGGTTTCTGACGAAACTTTTTTCAGTGTTTTGTACCATTTGCTTAGTGGGTGATCTTTATATTTGGTTAAGATTGCTTTTTGGATAATTATAACATGTACAGAAAAAAGAAAAAAAAAAGAAAAAAAGAAAAGCTTTTGGCTTTTTTAGTTGTTTGAGTTGTGGTTTCTGTTGCCATAATCCAAGGAGGGACAACATCTAACATCATCCCAGAGTCTGCTACAATAGCTGGGACTTTTAGGGCTTTTAGCAAGAAAAGCTTCCTTTTTGCTACCCAAATCTGGTTGGGCTAAACAGGTCCGCGGAGCCCGACGGGGTGGGTCTGGGCCCTGTAAAAGAAATCCATTTAATAATCGGGCCGGGTCCGGGTTGCGGGTCTAGGTCCACGGGTCGGGTCCGGATATGCAAAAACCCAGCCCGAAGCTATCCTCTTGCCATTCCTATTTATGAAATGGTCTCATGAAATAAATTTTTCTATGCAATTGCTACTACACGTAAGCTTGTATACGTGACTCTCTTTAACCTACTAACAGAGACTATTCCGCCCATAGAAGCATCCCTGCCGAAAGGTTCACTTCTGTCCCATCCACCTAGCGTAAGATTTGTGATACTATTGTCGTCTTCGTTACTCTCTGCACTTTTCGCCAATGACAACAAATTCGTAGGAAAAAATTAATAAAAAATCAAGGTGGCTCGACTTATTATTTTGTTGACTAGCTATTATTAAATGTTAATTCAGCCCCTTGTGTAAGTGTTTCTTACTATAGAAAACATTGGAGGACGTTGCGGAAAGCACAAGAGTCTGAGTTAATCATGACAATGGAGTTGCCTCAGCCTTGCAGATTCAACCTGTGCCTGACCCTTTTGGTCCTTTACTTTCTGATCGGCTTCCTCAGCCATACCAGAACTGAGGCCGTTGCAACTTACCTCTATCATAACTGTCCAAACACCACCACTTTCATCCCCAACAGTACCTACCAATCCAATCTCAATCACCTCCTCATATACCTCTCATCCAACGCCACACGAGACGTTGAATTCTACAACGCCACCGCCGGGAACTCCGTTGACACAGTCTACGGCCTCTTCCTATGCCACGGTGACCTCCCCGCCGACACCTGCCAAAGCTGCATCGCTGACGCAACAAAAGACATAGTCCAGCGCTGTCCCACGGAGAGAGTAGCCGTGGGTTGGTACGACGAATGCATGTTACGCTACTCTGACCAGTATTTCTTTGGCAGCATGGTCACCGACCCTAACGCGATATTGGGTAACACACAGAATATTTCGGACCAAGCCCGGTCTGATCAGCTAGTGAGAGCAACAACGAACGATTTGGCAAGTGGGATTATAAATCTTAGTACTGGGGCAAAGAAGTTTGGGACGAAACAAGCGAATTTCACAGCGCTGCAAAATGTGTATACACTTGCTCAGTGCACGCCGGACCTGTCGGGTTACGATTGCAACAGATGTCTTCAGTCAGCAATACAGAATCTGCCGAGTGGAAAGCAAGGGGGAAGAGTTTTGTTTCCCAGTTGTGTTGCTAGGTTTGAAATTTACCCGTTTTATCTCACGGGTAACACATCGGCGCCGCCGCCAATGCTTGTTCCTCCACCTCCAACACCGAAAGGTAAAGCTTTCTTTTTCTTTTTATTTTTATTTTTTTTAATTTCACTTCAGCAGATCAAAAGTCGTTGTCGTGGTTTTGCACTATTCCGTTTCACCAAGTATTTAGCTTTTGACTGCCTCAAATTATTTATTTATTGTTCTTTTCAAAAGATTGAGAAATTAGGTGCAAATACAATCACCGGCAAAGCGCAGACATGAAAGTCATGATGAGTAATGTGTACTTAATACTTACAGACCCAGACCAATAATAAAAAAAAAGTTTAAATTCCATTAATATATATGAGTTTTGAGTCCAAAATTTTTTTAAACTGATTAATTTGGTAGTTAAAGCTAACTTAATCCACAAATACTATTAGACTAATTATTAATTTTTTTCTCAACTGTCTTATGAATTAAGTTGGTTTTAGGGAAAAAATTAGTTAGTTTTGAAAAGTCTTACACTTAGTTAGCATGAGCCAAAATCTTAGAGCGTGTTAATGGAATTTGCCAAAAAATAAAAGACTTGGTAAAAATAGACAAAATGGGTATGATATGATTCTTTTCACAATAAGTAGAAATATGTGAGCATTATATATATATATATATATATATATATATAGGGATGAACTCTTTTGTCAACACTAGGAGCTGATGGTCATATTCAGGTTCTTGCTGAATAGGATTTCTGAAATCAGATCCTGATGGTGAGGGAGGCTTAAGACTGTCCTAACTGTTGTTGTCTTCTTCTTGATCAACAACTGAGTCTTGTTTGGCTGTGTAACAAGGGGTACTAACCTGGGAGTGGTCTTTGACACCTTGAAACTGTGGACTTAAGTCTCTTCTAGATGTGGGAAAAGGAGCTCGTGTTCTAGACGAACTACTATGGGATGCAGGTCTATCTTTCAAGAGGATAGTTGGCTGCCTAAAGGGTTACAAATGTAGTTCTGGTACAAGTGTAAACTAGGGGAAAGGAGAAGAAGAGAGTCATTCTGGTTTACAGGAGAAAGACCTCTGAGGGTTTTCAAAGATTAAGCCTATGTGAGAGCTTAAAATTTAGCCTGCCGAAGACTAAGGCCAAGGATGCCTTATATAGATGGAGGGAGCCTTGGATCCATTCAGGAGACTGCTTGAATCACGGAAGGTGAAATGCTTTTACTTCCAGGTGAATATCTTTTCAGCCGAAAGCAACAGTAACTTCAATGATTCTGCCGGGGCACTGTTGAGTGAACAGTAACTGGTCACTGTTTATGAACAGTGCATTGTCCCCTTACTTTTCTGGAATAGTAATTCTGCATAGTGTTCTGGACTGTGCAGTGAGTAGTGCTCTGTCGGTCAACTCTGCTGTGCGGGTACTGTTCTGAATAGTAACCGTTTTTGCAAAGGTGGTACTTGAGCTTGTTTAGACTTCAGAAGCTGTTCTGGAGCGTTTGGGAGCCATCTGGGAGTGCTTTAATCGCTGTCCAAGTTGTAGCCATCGTAAGGATCTTGAGAATCCTAGAATGGGCAATTGGGGCACGATTGCAAGAAGCTTCAGAAGAGGCAGGAGAGTTCTTTTCTCCTGACTCTAGCTGTGCTGACTGGAGGAGTAGCTGTTGGGCAAGATCTTTCAGTTCCTTGCTGGATTTTCAGAGATTTGGACAGAATCAAGGTTGGACTGTGATCTTGTGCAATGGGCTATAGACTTTTGTACTGGAAGAGGAAAGTCTTTATACAATTTGTTGATGGTATCAGTTGGTCTGAACTTATCCCAGCATTTTGTAAAGAATTCCCTATCGAGTAGGTTTTGGTTGATTGCATAATTCCACATACTTATCCAGTGGATCTTGTACTGAATTGTCATGTGCAAGATGGCCGGAAACTGGGAAGAATGCTTATCAGTCTGGAATCTGGTACTGAAATACCTTAGTGCCTCCTGTAGGGGTTCTGGGAAGTTCTGAGGAGTTGAACCAAACATTTCCCACCACTTGAGGAACCACGAAGGGATTTGTCCTTTGAAACTTTTTTCAAACTGTATGAACCATGAATGATCATAGGTCTCATTTTGAAAGAATAATACCTTTTCAAATGCGTCCATATAGTCGTAATAGTTGTACAGGGGTTCTGAGCCCTTGAGTACTGTAAGTTTTCTGAGAGTAGAGGGGTGTCCCCAATCTTTGCTGCTTACAAAACTTTGTATTACAAATTTATGGTATAGGACAATTGAGGGATTATTCCTGTCTCTGATGTCTTCTATTCGGGCAGACTTTTCTTGTGTGAGAATGCCTTTATAGAATTTGATGCTTTTTTCTGGGCTTTTGGGAAGGAAATGTCATTCATGAGGCAGTACTTCTATTGCTAGTGCCAGCGGGTCTGTTATGTGGGCTAAGTGTGGCTCAACATAAGAGATATGCTGGACAAAAGGTTTCTTGAGGTAAGAAGCTCTACCTGTTCTGGGAGGGAGAGCATAAGAAGGTTGTTTAGACACCATCGGACCAAAGGGTTCATCTACCTCGTATGGAGAGGATACAGCTTTGGGTGGCAATGTGGCTAAAGCAGAACTGTAACTGTGTTGTCCTTGTCCTTGGGGCCTTTGGTAGTTTGGTTTAGGGATTGTAGAAACCAAATAACGATTGGCAACAACGGAGGGTGACACAGGTGGGTTCTTTGGTGAACTGGAAAAGGGTACTAATGAGTCAGGGTTCTGTGCCTGACTGGTACTCCTAGTGTTATGCTGTTTAGGCAATTTGGGAGGTTGGGGTTGTACGGGTTTCTTCCCGGACATTTTGTTCTGGATTCTGCAAAAATTCACGGGTTAGGAAATCAGGGATACTGTTTTGAGTTCCTGCAATGAATTCAATGTCAAAATCGAAAACGGAAAGAATGGCTTGCCAACGTGCAAAAATCTGTTTTGATGCAATGTTTTGAACATCTTTTTCTAAAACATGTTTTGCAGATTTGCAATCAATTTTGATTAAAAACTTTTGATTCAAAAGATCACTTTGAAATTTTGAAATGCATAGTACTATAGATAAAATCTCCTTTTTAATAGTACTATAATTGAGCTGAGTGGGAGTCCAAATTCCTGAATGGAAATAGACAATCTGTTCAGGGGAAGTGGGACTAGCATGCTGAAGGAGAATGCCACCATAACCAATGTTAGAGGCATCTGTCTGGACTACCTTGAAGGAATTTTCTGAGGGGATTCCAAGACAAGGGAGTGTTTTGACATATTTTTGACCTGTTGAACAACCATTGTATGGGTGGGTGTCCAAGGAGGAGGATTGGTTCGAAGTCTATCAAAAAGAGGCTTGCATTGTTGCCTAAGATTTTGATAGAAATCAGAAATGTAATTGAGGGATCCTAAGAACCTTTGGAGCTGGGTCTTTTCTAGGATCTCATCAGGAAACTTTTCAGCAAACTGGATGGCTCTGTCTATGGGTTTGATGACTCCATGTTTTATATCAAAACCTAAGAACCTGACACTGGTTTGGAAAAGCTTAATCTTTGGAGCCGAGACAACAAGACCATTTTTCTTGATGGTTTGGAAGAATGTTCTGAGATGCTTCCAATGTTTGTCTAGGGATTCTGAGAAGATGAGTACATCATCTATGTACACAATGGTATGACTGGAGAATGGATTAAAGATTTCATTCATGATATTTTGGAATTCAGAAGGTGCATTTTTAAGACCAAAGGGCATTACATTCCATTCGTAATGGCCAAAGGGTGTGGTGAAGGCTGTCTTGTACCTATCAGACTCATTGATTTGTATCTGCCAAAAACCACTCTTCATGTCAAACTTACTGAAAACCACTGCTTTACTAAGCTTGTTAACTAAGTCTCTTTTGTTGGGAATAGGGTACCTAATCCATTCTAAGACTTTGTTAAGGGGCTTGTAATTGATGACAAGTCTAGGGACACCTCTTTCTATTTCAGCGTTTTTCTGGACATAAAAGGCTGGACAAGACCATGGTGACCTAGAGTTTCTGATGATTCCCTTTTTAAGAAGATCCTCTATTTCTGCCTTACAAGTATCCATAAGTTCTTGACTCATTTGGATAGGTCTGGCTTTAGTAGGGATGTTCTTTTCATGGAAATCTTTGACATAAGGTAGTGCGACTTCGTGCCTTTTCCTATGCAAAAAGGCTGTGGGAAGATCAGAGCATACTTCATGCTTGAGTTTTTCTTCAAACTTTCTGATGTCTGATTGGTAACTCTTGCAAGATAATTGCTCTTCGGTCCTTTTGTAACCTAGTTCATGGCTAAGGTACTTAAGGTGTTGGGTTTTGGCTTTGATAAGGTTAAGAGTCTTGGAGATGATAACCTCTTGGAGACTATTGATGTCTTTAGTTTCTGGGCTCCTGAGAAACTTAAACTTGACTGACTGGCCAAAAGGATGGGTGGTGATTCCTTCACTATCCGTGGTGAAAGGATATAACAGACACATGAATGGGTTTCCTAAGATGACCATATCTGTCATATTTTTGACAAGAACAAAGGTGGTTTTGAACATGCATTGTCTTGGCAAACATGTGCTTTTGGGATTTTGAAATTGATCTGCATTTTCCCACCACTTGCGGAAGTTAACCGTTCTTTGGTTTTCCGGAAGTATTTAGAGGGGATGATTCCTTCTTGAATGCAGTTGAGATCAGCACCCGAATCTATTAGGGCAACAAACTCAAATTCAAAATCTTTGTTTATGACAATCCTGACTTTGGAATGCCATTTCTGGAAGTTAATCCTGCTGATGGTTTGTAAGAACGATCCATTGGATGATTCTGGTTCCATATCTGCAGTAGGGTTAACTGTTTCATCTACTTCATTATCAGAGGGGTTTTGTAATGAGATTCTGTCCTCATTGCCCTGTTGTGAAGTAAACTCAAGGTTTTTGACCCTTTGATCCATAAGACCATGATCAACCTTAAGGATGATTAATTCTTGCCTAAGGTTTCTTGCCTCAGACTTGGTATCCTTGATTTCTTTCTGGAGATCTTGGACTGTTATCTCTTTCTTGGATTTGGTAAACCTATCGTAGATTTTTTCCAAGTCAACTTTGGGTTCCTGAAACCTAGGTTTGGATGCACTGGTTTCCTTGACTAGGGTTTTGTGGAACTCACTAAGTCGTCGAGATTTCTCTTCTGGGTCCTTGATCTGTTCTATGAGATCTAGGAGCAGTTCTTCTTGCTTAGAAAGAACTTTGATAGCGCTGTTTTTGCAACAACTATCTATACATGGTATGGCTTCATCTGAGCTACTAGAGGTGCTATCTGGAACTCTAGGAAAGGATGAATCTTGGTAAATCTGACAAATTTCTCGGTCAATAGAACTATTGGGAGACTCACTTTCTAGATGGTCAAGTTCTAGGACTTTGTAGATATCTTCAGATACTAAGGAATGGGTAGGGGATTTGCCTGGACATTCTTTCTTGAAATGTCCTTTCTTTCCACACTTAAAGCATTTTCCTTTAGGTTTGAGATTTTCTATGGTGCTAGGGTTTCCTTGCTTATAGAAGCCTCTGTTAATCAACTTCTGGCGTCTATATTCTCTGGAAACTATTTTTTCTCTGTGAAAATCTTTAAAGGCTGGGTTTCCTCTAAATTTGGATTTCCATATCCTAGGAGGAAGTGGGGGTGAATCACCAAGCTGATCATCTAGAGGTTCTTTCTCCTTATCACTTTCTGAGGAGGGTTCATTTGAACTACTAGAAGATATGTGGGCTTCTAAGACATTTACTTCTGGTGAAGGAGAGACTGGAATCTCTACTTTCTGCTTTGAATGTCTAGCCTTTGCTGGTGGAATGGTTTTAGCAGGAAGTTTGGTTTTGACATAGTTCTGTTTATGCCATTTGAAATGTTTCTCAAAGTATTCAAAGAAAGGATAATCAGTTTTTACCTCTTTCATGAATAACTTCCATTTCTCCAAAACTTCAACCTTTTGTTCCTTGGTATGGTTTGCTCGATAGGCTTCTCTCTTAACTCTGTTCTTTTCAGAATTAAAATCCTTTTCGAGTGCGTCCATATCAGGGATGAACTCTTTTGTCAACACTAGGAGCTGATGGTCATATTCAGGTTCTTGCTGAATAGGATTTCTGAAATCAGATCCTGATGGTGAGGGAGGCTTAAGACTGTCTTGACTGTTGTTGTCTTCTTCTTGATCAACAACTGAGTCTTGTTTGGCTGTGTAACAAGGGGTACTAACCTGGGAGTGGTCTTTGACACCTTGAAACTGTGGACTTAAGTCTCTTCTAGATGTGGGAAAAGGAGCTCGTGTTCTAGACGAACTACTATGGGATGCAGGTCTATCTTTCAAGAGGATAGTTGGCTGCCTAAAGGGTTGGCGTAGATCTACGGATCTAGACCTTGGTTCTTGGTATGTGTCCTGGTGCAGATCTAATGAGGATCTGGGCGAGGGTTCATCATACTCTAAGGGTGACCAAAACCTAGACTGGTCAAAGCTAAGTCTAACCGTTCCATCGGCTAACTGCTGGACATAATCTAGATCTGGGTTCCTAACAGGATTCTGGATCTGTAAAGGATAGTTTTCATTCTCTAAAGACCATTGTGCTGGGAATGTTATTTCAGACCATTTCAGGGTTCTTGGTACCTGAACGGTGGATCTAACATCTGAGGTTTGGATTAGAGTGGTTTCACCTGCCTTTCTCTTATCGAAAGCTTGGATGGACATATTTGTCCTCATGCACTTATAATACACTCGGTATATAAGAGCAAGCTATTTGGTGCCATGTAATACGAAGATTCCATGGGTTCTGATGTTGAGGGTGAGGACCTTCAAGATGTGAGGGTCGTCAAGTGCAACTGTGAGGTTTGGAAAACAGTCGAAATGAATTGGACCGTTACTCAAACTAGATTCTATGGTTACTAGGAGGCTGTCTCTAAACCTGATGAGACGAGTATCTCTGAGGGCCATAAGGACCGAGTTGTTCAAACCTTCTCTAATCAATGGTTTAACTCCAACTTGGACAAGTCCTATGTGGAGGTATCTATGACCTTGATCCCTGTGAGCTTTTATGGCTGCAGGGGACAACAAGTAACAATTTTCATATTCCTTGTTTATGCTGTAAACTTGTTCTATAGTCCTAACATGGTAGTCCGTTCTGAAAGACTTTTTCAAGGACCATGATGAAGACTTATAGACCTGGGTTGTGGGAACTTTGGGTATGTTCCAATCTCCTAACTTCTGATCTAGATCTGAAAGCTGGTATCACTCTGAGTTGATTGTTCCATCTTCGTGTGGAATCTCAGGAGGGTTTGTACTGCTAGACCTAATGGAAGTGGAAGAGTCACTCCTTCTAAACATCCTATTTATCATTCTGGATTAAAAAGCCTAAGAAGTCAATTACAACCTAGACTACCTTTATCTTCCAATTTCTGGATCTAACCTTAGATCTGAAACAGGGAATGTATGGACGCCTACTGTATCCTGTTACCAACTTACCGCCGCTTAGAAACCTTTCTGTGAATCTTGCTACTTCTAATGGCTGTTTCCCTAAACTGAGTGTACTTTCCCTATCTTCTCCAACCCTCAACGCCTAACGCTCTCCTGGCTAACGGCTACATGGGCATTACGGATTTGACTCGGGCTTCTTGCTCAATGTCGGTACTTTAGACTGACTGGGTAGCAAACGATCACAGAACCGGACTTACTCCTAGACTTACTGGATAACATTCTGACACAGTACCTAGCATAGTACACATCTGCAACAAATTGTGGGGAAAGAAACAAAGAATGGAAAAAGAAGATAACTGGGAAGCAAAGGATTAGCTTAAACAGATAATCACAAGATAATAAACAGTTTGAATGAATGGGAGGCTCAGCCTACCACCAAAGGAAAGAACAGTAAACACTGACTAAGATGAAGTAATAGATGAAAAATGCAACATATGGGAGTGGAAGTGCTATCAGAAAATAGATGTAAAACAAAATAATGTTTGTTAGAGATAACGTACTTCAAAGTAATGGATAACTATGGCGGTTGAACCGGCCACATATATATATATATATATGGGGGCCAATTATCTAGAAGGTACTATTAAAATTGTATGAATTAGGTCTATGGCCCAATGGACCAATCCGAGGATGGTCAAGTAAAGTTATAATGGGAATGGTATAAGAAGAATAAATAAAGATTGTATGTGATAGTCCAAAATACGTCTGAGGAGAAAAGTCATCTCGGAAACGGAGATCCGAGGTCAATAAGAATGTCTTATCATCCTAGACATTCTTCAAGGTTGTATCACAACTAGGAGTCGGACATTGGATAAGGGATGAGCAAAGGGAGGCAACAAATATCTTCAAAAGCTGCTACCTCCACATTAAATGCCTCACAACTAACTCTCTGGCCGCATTAATGTGGAGGTGATACCTGAACAGTGGTCAAGCAGCCTTACAGCTACTAGTTGATGGTTCTGGGAGGTGTTAGATAGGACAAGAAGAAGTGCCTAGAATCTAACCTACACATATATGGTAGAGATGATACCAAGATTATAGTATATAGCACAGGAAGGTGGCCTAAAGGAAAAGGATCGGAAAAACTAAGAAATCCTTGTAATAATACTTTGAACTCTTGTAACTTTGTTCATAAACAAGAAATTATAACATAGCTTTTCAGGCCGTACCGAGGACAGATTTTCTTATCTTATTTGTGTTTAATGCTCTTAAATTAGCAACTATTATTGTCTTTCTTCTGGAGTAGAGCTAGTTCTTTCACCCACGCTTTACAAATTCATTGTTTAGGCTTGTTGGGCTAAAACCCAATCCTGTACTGGGTCCAATCCAAATTCAGTCCTTACAATTGGCACCGTCTGTGAGAAGACTTGATCTATTTTGAAAGAGTTAAGGGGTTCTCAACATAGCAATCTACGTAGGAGCCTCGAACGGAGAGGAGATCGTGAGGGAAGTGTGCACACAGCTCATACTAGTAAAAGCCAATCTCGAGGGAAGAGCCATGTTTCCCATGCAAAGAATGATAGAGATCTGCAACGTGAAATCGATGAATTGAAGAGGGAATTATGCCATGCATGGCGAAGACATTCATCTCCCAACTCTGAGCTATCCTCTGAAGAGACAGATGGTACTAGTTATAGACAAAGATCCAGAACTCTGCCCAGCGAGACTTTCTCCTACAACGAGAAGTATCACCATAAACGTAAATATAAGAGCCCGCCTTCCAGAGGCCTAGGGAACGATGCCATGAACAAGGCGTTGAGTCAGGTTTCTAAGTCACCCTTCAAGCGAAACATAGAAGGTACGAGTCTTTCTCGGCGATTCCATCAGCCCACATTCACCATTTATAATGGTCGAACAGATCCAGTGGAACATGTCAGTCATTTCAATCAAAGGATGTCCGTTCATTCTAAAGATGAGACTTTGATGTGTAAGCTCTTTCCATCTAGCTTGGGCCTAGTGGCGATGAGGTGGTTCAACGGTTTAAGGGCGAATTCTATTGACTCTTTTAAGAAACTCACCCGGGCCTTTGGTGTTCGCTTTATCACTTGTAGCAGGGTTCCTCAGCCTTTGGGATCCTTGTTATCTATGTCCATGCGGGAGGGGGAAACTCTGAAGGCCTACTTAGATAGATACTGGGAGATGTTTAACGAAATAGACGGAGACTATGACGATGTGGCCATTAGTACTTTCACGGCTGGCCTCTCAGCAAAGCATGACCTGAGGAAATCTTTGACTGGTAAGCCTATAACCAGTGTGCGCCAACTTATGGATTGGATTGACAAGTACAAAAGGATAGAGGAAGACCAAATAAAAGGGAAAGGAAAGGCTAAGATGATCCCTCAAGAGAGGAGAGATTTCAGGTCGGATCGGTACAATAATATCTGACCTCGAAAAGATTTTGTTGGACAGCCAGGATCTGTCAACACCCAGGTGGTTAATGCCGTATTCCGAGAACCAATGCAACAGGTTCTGGAGAAGATTAAAAACGACTCGTTCTTTAAATGGCCGAACAAGATGGCAGGAGATCTTATGAGGCGCAATCAAAACCTTTACTGCCAATATCATCAGGATCATGGACACATTACCGAAGATTGCAGAAACTTGTGGGACCATCTAGACCAACTATTCCGAGACGGGAAGTTAAAGCAACTCTTGCATCATTCCAGTGGTCGAGGAAGTCAAAAGGGTTTAGAGCTTTGGGGAGATGCTTCTTCAAGACTCCCTCTTGGCACAATAAATGTCATTTTTATTGCCACAAGGAGGACTAGATCTTGTCCTTCCAGAGTAATGTCAGTATCTCGTTACCTAGTTGAGAAATCCAGCTCAATGCCTAAAAAAGTCAAGATGGGCATCCCACTAGTGTTAGGTTTTTTAGATGAGGACAAACTTTGAACCATATAGCCCCATGATGATGCTTTAGTGGTTACACTTAGAATTGGTGGGTACGATGTGAAAAGGGTGATGATTGACCAAGGCAGCAGAGCTGAGATAATGTATCCTAACCTATATAAGGGGCTAAATTTGAAACCTGAAAACTTAACAGCCTACAGTTCTCCTCTGGTGAGTTTTGAAGGTAAAATGGTCGTTCCAAAAGGTTAGATCAGATTACCTGTGCAGACCGGCCCGGATGTGGTGGAGGTGAACTTCATTGTTGTAGATACTTTCTCTCCATACATGGCCATTACGGGCAGACCCTGGCTTTATACCCTGAGAGTCGTCTCCTCTACTCTTCACCAGAAGATGAAGTATCCATCTAGAGGCCAGGTTTTGGAGATATTAGAAAATCAGTCTACAGCCAGACAATGCCTGGTAGTGGCCATCCAACATCGGCCTGAGGCTAAAATCTTGGCCACTATTGATAATGGCTTATAGCAATCAGAAACTCCAACATTTCCCTTCAATGAACCAGCCGACAAAGCGAAATGTGAAGATCTAGAAAGGGTAATTGTTGGCGATGATCCGGAGAAGTTCTTTCAGGTTAGAGCTCAACTGCCTCTGTAGGAGAGGGAACAGTTGGTTGAGTTCCTTAGAAAAAATGTTGATGTGTTCGCATGGAGTGCGTATGAAGCCCCGCATGTGTGTGTAGACTTCATGGACCTTAATAAGGCTTGTCCCAAAGATCCTTTCCCTATGCCTTGGATAGATCGGTTGGTGGATGCGACGGTAGGCCATTCTCAGATGAGTTTTTTGGATGTCTTTCAAGGATATTACCAAATACCATTAGCGTTGGATGATCAGGAAAAGACAGCTTTTGTCACTCCCACTGGAAACTATCACTACAAAGTGATGCCCTTTGATTTGAAAAATGCAGGGTCTACTTATCAACAGATGATGACTAAAATTTTTGAACCACAGTTGGGTAGGAGCATTAAAGTCTATATTGATGATATGGTTGTAAAGAGCAAGGTGGTGTCTAAGCATGTGAGAGACCTTACTAACATTTTTGGAATTCTGAGAAAGCACAAGTTGCGCCTGAAAGCTTCTAAGTGTTCATTTGGTGTAGGCTCGGGAAAGTTTTTGGGCTACATGGTGACTCATAGGGGAATTGAGGTGAACCCTGATCAAATTAAGACCATTAATAACTTGTAACCACCTCGGAACCCCAAGGAGGTCCAGAAGTTAATCGGGATGACTGCTGCTTTAAATCGATTTATTTCTAGATCAGCAGATAAGTACAGACCTTTCTTCCTTCTGCTGCATAAATGGAAGGGATTTGAATGGACCGAGGAGTGTGTTGTAGCATTTCAACAGCTCAAAGAGTACCTATCTCGACTGCCCATCATGTCTAGTCCTGAGGTGGATAAGGTCCTATTTGCCTACTAGGTGGTAGCCTCCCATGCAGTGAGTTTTTTTTGATACGTAGACAGTGATATCCAACGACTAGTCTATTACGTAAGTAAGTCACTTCATGAAGCCGAGGTGTGGTATTTACCACTAGAGAAAGCCATCTTGGCAATATTGTATGCTACACAAAAACTCCCCCACTATTCCAGGCGCACACCGTGGTTGTTATAACTCAGTTTCAGCTCAAGTCAATACTTCGGAGCGCGGATTATACCGGGAGGATTGCCAAATGGGGCACGATTCTAGGGGCTTTTAACATCAAGTATATGTCTCGTACCTCTGTAAAAGGCTAGGTTCTCTCTGATCTAGTAGCCGAGTTTGCTGAATTTCCTGAAGAAATAGATGTAAAGCAACATGGCATGGATGAAAAATCGGTTGGCCTAATCTCCATGCAATACCCCTCACCCTGGAATGTATATGTGGATGGGGTAGCAAATCAGTGGGGATCAAGAGTGGGGCTAGCTCCGGTATCTCTTGAGAAGATCACCACTGAAAAATCTTTAAGGTTGGGATTCTCGACTATAAACAATGAAGCTGAATATGAAGCTTTGTTGATGGGAATGGGGATGGTCCAGAAAAGGGGAATTGGAAGCTCGAATTCAAGACAGTGGAAATGTTCTCAAATTCAAGACTGGTCGTAGGCCAAGTAAAAGGGGAATTGGAAGCTCGAGATACAAGAATGTAGGAATATTTGGGCCAAGTTAGGCGTATACAAACAAAATTTGAATTCTTCGACTTATTGTATATCCCCAGAAGTGGAAATACCCATGCAGACTCCTTGGCTACCCTTGCCACTTCCTAGGCACAAGATTTACCTCGAGTGATACTTGTCGAGGACTTATGCACCCCTACCCTAATAAAGAGAGAATTGCTCCAGGTCCATCAAATCAAGTTAGGGCCGAGTTGGATGGATCCTATACTGCTATTCCTTGAAAGGGATATATTGCCTAATGAGAAGTTAGAAGTTGAGAAGATACGAAGGAAAGCTCCTTGGTTTTGGATGTCCGAGGACAAAAAGTTGTACAAACGTTCTTTTTCTGGACCATATCTACTTTGTGTACGTCCCAATGCATCAGAATCACTCCTAGAAGAACTATATGAAGGAATTTGCAAAAGTCACACAGAAGGAAGATCTTTATCTCACCGGGCTATTACTCAAGGTTACTGGTGGCCGAGCATGCAAAAGGAAGCACAAGAATATGTTAGAAAATATGATCAGTGTCAGAGATTCGCGCCAAACATTCACCAGCCTAGAGGAGTTCTTAATCCTCTTTTCAGCCCTTGACCTTTTGCTCAATGGGTTTTGAATATTGTAGGTCATTTCCCTAAAGCACTAGGAAATAAAAAGTATCTGCTTGTTGGCACAGATTATTTCACCAAGTGGGTCGAAGCTGAACCTTTAGCTAATATCAGAGATATGGATGTCAAATGGTTTATCTAGAAGAATATCGTTACTCGATTCGGGGTTCTCCATACCCTTATCTAGGATAATGGCCTTCAATTTGATAACAAAGCCTTCAGGAAGTACTGTTTTGATCTAGGGATAAAGAATAGATATTCCACTCTAGCTTATCCACAAGGAAATGGGCAAGCTGAAGCTGTCAACATGGTTATAGTGAATGGACTTAAAAAGAGGTTGGATGATGCAAAGAGAAAATGGGTGGAGGAATTACCACATGTCCTTTGGACATATCGAACAACACCTCAACGGTCAATAGGAGAGACCCGTTTCTCAATGACATATGGGGTCGAGGCTGTAATCCCTCTGGAAACTGGTTTCTCGATGCTGAGAACAAATGCATTTACCTCGGACGGCAATGATAGGTTGCTGGGAAAAAGTCTAGACTTGATCGAAGAGTGAAGAGAGAATGCAATGGTCCAACTGGCCTACTATCAACATAAGCTCAAGCAAGATTATGATACCAATGTAAAGCTAAGATCGTTGGCCTTAGGAGATTTGGTGTTAAGAAAAGTTTTGGGGACTACCAAGAATCCAGCCTGGGGAAAATTAGGGCCTAACTAGGAAGGACCATATCGAATCACTTTGGCGGCAGGAATAGGTGCGTACTATTTGGAGGATCTAGACGAAAAAACTGTACTCCACCCTTGGAATGTAAACAACCTAAAGAGGTATTATTATTAATAAAAATAGCCCTGTTTAGTTCTTCTTTAATTCGTCCCAATCATGTATCATGTTTTCCCCTATCTGTTGAAGTATTAAATAGAAACTAACTCATGTCAGGTTTCTCAGACCACAGACTGGGTGTAAATTAATACCCTCTGACATCTATTGAAGTATTAAACAAAAACTAAGTCATATTAGGTTCCTCGGACCACAGACTTAGTGGAAATTGATACCCTTTGGCATCTATTGAAGTATTGAACAGAAACTAAGTCATGTCAAGTTCCTCGGACCACAGACTTAGTGGAAATTAATACCCTTTGACATCTATTGAAATATTAAATAGAAACTAAGTCATGTCAGGTTCCTTGGACTACAAACTTGGTGGAAATTAATACCTTTTGACATCTATTGAAGTATTAAACAGAAACTAAGTCATGTCAGGTTCCTCGGACCACAGACTTAGTGGAAATTAATACCCATTGACATCTATTGAAACATTAAACAAAAACTAAATCATGTTAAGTTCCTCGGACCACAAACTTGGTGAAAATTAATACCCTTTGACATCTATTGAAGTATTAAACAGAAACTAAGTCATGTCAAGTTCCTCAGATTACAAACTTAGTGGAAATTAATACCCTCTAACATCTATTGAAGTATTAAACAAAAATTAAGTCATGTCAGGTTCCTCAGACCACAGACTTTGTGAAAATTAATACCCTTTGACATCTATTGAAGTATTAAATAGAAACTAAGTCATGTCAAGTTCCTCGGACTATAGACTTAGTGGAAATTAATACCCTTTGACATTAATTGAAGTATTAAACAGAAATTAAGTTATGTCAGGTTCCTCGGACCATAAACTTAGTGGAAATTAATGCACTGTGGTACCTATTAAAATGCTAGTCCAACATGAACTTAAGTATTTAAAGGAAATAAACCCTTGATTCCCTTTCTCAGATCACAAGGATTGTTATCACCTAATAAAGATGTAGACCGCAGTAATCCCATGAGCATCACTTAAAGTATTTTGGGGTTCCCTGGACCTAGTTTTATTTGATCAAACATTAGAACATTTTCTTGAAGTTAAACTTGTTAGAATTGATAGATTCAAAATATGTCTTAATAGTACTATGGATTCAATGGTTACAATCCACTCTGATTACCAATTAAAAATATGTGTAAACTTTGTTTTTCTTGTGTAAGCAACTTTGTACTTTCTTGGCATATGATCATGTTCAAACAAAGGACAGTCAAAATGAAAATTACTTAAAAATTTTATCTATCTATATATATATATATAAATAATAAAACAAATAAAATAAAAATAAAGTAAATAACAACTCATACAAATTTGAGAAAGTAAAAATGCATATTTCATTAAAATATGTCCTGGAAAAAACAAATTCCATTACAGAAATCATAATTACATTACAAAATGAAGATTCTGTTAGGTTCTAAAGTCTTAGGATTTTATGTATTTAGAACTCTAATTTGTATTGTTGGCAAACCATGATTAAAACAATGTGTTTAGGAGTGTTTTAGTCTTGCTCAAAGTTGTGCATTTATGTAAAGTTGGAATCGAGCTTAATGCAGAAAAGATTAATGCATTTCGGCCTGGCTCGATCGATCAAAGCTTAGGCTCGATCGATCGAAGCTCGGGCATAATTTTTTTTCTGCAGAATTTCCAACTCAGCCCTAGTTGTTTTAAAATGTTTTTAGGATTTTTAATTTGTCCTAAGTATAAAAGGCAAACCCTAGCCATGTTTTAGTGTTGCTCATATTGCGGTTTGTGTAAATCTCTTGTGAGATCTAGTGGAGCTTTCCTTTACACAAACTTAGGGTTTTCAAGGAGAAGATTTATCTACACCTTGATGATCAACTCAATTGCTGCCATTGAAGCTTAAAGAAAACACAAGCGGGTGTGCTTGTATCTGGTGGTGAATCCAAGAAAGAAGGAGTCCATGGATTCGGAGCTTGCACATGGTCGTGTCAGTAAGTTCTACTAGTTGGTAGCAATAAGAAGTCGAGCGTAGGGGCTTGTAAGTCTTATTGTATGAACTTCGATTCTTTCAAGATAGTGGATTCAAGTTTATCTTGAAGATAGTTAGGTCAAATCCTCCCCAGGTTTTTACCGATTTGGTTTCCTGGGTGATCATATATTGTTTTATTTATTTTCCGCTGCTTTGCATGATATGATTTTTGTTATTATGATAATCTAGATTTGTTAAATTGGACTAAGTAACAACTTGGCTAATTACCTAAGTTAAATCAATTGTTTTTAAGGAGTCTAAAAACTATCAGATTCAATGTTTCAATTTTATCTGAAGCTTGTCCTTGGAAGTCTTGTTAGCTGGTTTATCCGCTTCAGTAGGAATCATTTTCTCCTCTCTTTGGGGGCTCCCTCGGCAGGCATAGTAATTGAAGCTAAGGCCTGTTCAAAACCTTGGGAAGCTGCCCCATCTTATGGAACCTCTGCGGCCTTGTCCGAGGATGTTTCCTTTGAAACTTCATGTTCCTTTGACTGCTCCTGTTGATTGGGAGGAAGAGGATCCTGAGGCTGTGCTTCCTCGATCGGGTCAACAACTGTAGAGGCCACCTTACCTTGAGTGGAAGGAAGGTCCGAGACTCGTATGGCTGGTGGGAAGTATATGTTTTCTGGCCTTCTCAGCTCAGAAGAAGCCTCAACCTCAGCTCAGTTGAGAGCTTCCTCCCAGGTCTGAGCATAGTAGATTCGACATACGGTAGGAACCTCTACCCGGAGGGTATCCTCGGTCTCGGCTATGCCAATGTTGTAACCATGCTGTTCAGCCTCATCCCTCGACCTCTATTTTTGCCTTCTCAGTCTCAGCTTTCAACTTCTCAGCCTGATCTTTGAGCTTCTGGGCTTCTTCTAGTCTCTTCCTAGGGGATGCTATTTGCTCATTGGAAGAAGTCAGTTGATCATTGGCCTCACGTGAGGGCTGCTTCTGATCCTCGGCCTGACTCTGTGCACTCTCCAGAGCCGAGTCAGCATTCCTCCTGACCCTTTCCTCTTCAATCAACTTATTCCTTAAATCTTTATTGCTTTGATCAGAAATGTTGAACGACTGCACAGCTGCTACGCACCTTTTCCTCTCGTCGTCCAACTACTGATAGCAAGAGTTGGTGATCTCCTCAACCCTAAAAGTGGCTTGGACAACCTAAAAGAAAAGGCTTAATAATATAATGAATAACAAAAAAAGAAAAAGAAAAAAGAAAAAGAAAAGAGGATAGCATCATACCATGCCCAAATATCTTTTGAGGTTGAGGAAAACCTTATTCCTCCTGATATTCTGCTGCTCGGCCATATCATTCGGGAGTAACAAAGCCCCTTCCAAAGCTGAGGCAACATGGCATCCAATACCCCCATTGAAATCCCTAAGTGATGCATCATCCCTTAAGAGTTCACCACTGAGCATGGGTGCTGGAGGCCAAGCCTAAGGCTCTCAAGGCTGATTATCTTCCCTCTCCACACCTCTCTACGATGTCTGGCTAGTCTTTTGCTACTTTGCAGCTCTTTGGGTCTCGTCCTCATGAGTAGGACGAGACCTCCCAGCATCCACCACATCTTTTCCCTTCTGCTCTCTCTTCCTTTTTAGATCAGTGGGATCAGGTCTGGATGGCAGAGACGGCTGAGGAGGAGGAAGAGGAGATTTAGGAGGAGGAGGAGGAAGTTTTGGCTGTGTGGATTTCCCCGGTGCATCTTTTCCCAGCTGAGATTCTATTAAGTCCCTCAAACTCCTTTGGGATTTCCTTTGGATACCCATTTCGTCCGAAGTGATGAGTTCTGCTTGATGCTGGAAGTCAACGTCAGCCGATATACCCTCGGGAGATGGAGTTTAGTTGAACACTTCAAATTCCTCTAAGGAGTCTGACAAATCTATGATCCCCTCTGGACTTTTTTCTTCTTCTTCTTTTTCTTTTTCTTCTTCTTCAAGAATGAGATGGGATGAGGATGCTCCTAGTAAAGGGGTGGCTACGAAGAGTGGTCGAGTGAGGGGTGTACCTTCAGGAATTGGAATACCCTCTAGAACGATGAATCCTTCATAGGCAACACTAATACGGTGGAGCCGAGGATCGTTGGCTTTTATCATACACTTGGGGGCTTGAAATGCAAGAGAAATGGGTGTGTACCCAAGAATTAGATGCGCCGCTCACAATTGACCGTCAGCTTCATTTATGTACGCCTCAGACCGTAAAATTCTATCTAGGCTCTCTCTGTTGACTAAGCTGAGCTCGGTTTGGTAGAACGTTTATTTGCAAGATCATTAAAATGGAAGAAAATTTTTGTCAGAAGCAGAGATAGTGGGAAATAAAAAGAGAAACACAAGGGTTCTCCCTCTTTAGTCGGATAGGGTAGGCCATCATGCCATTCCCCAGAAAAGATTAAAAAGTCTTCCTTTAAGCCTTTGTTTGATGTAAGGAGGCACTGGATTAACCTTACTTCGGGATACCTTGACTTAAGGTAATATCCCTGTCACGTCAAATGATGTAGGTTGTATACCCAGTTCATGATGGGTTAAATTTAAGTTCATTCTCTCATTTAGAATTTCTATACTCCCTAATGCCCTAAACATATTTGGGGCGCTCTGTGTGGGAGATAACCTAAAGAACCTAAGATAGTTCCTAGTGATGGTACCCATAGGAATGGTCATCCCTCCCTCTGTGAAGGCGATCATGGGGATGACCACCTCTCCTGTTTTCCTAGCATCTACCCATTCTCCCTGGACAGAGTATCTCATGCCCACTATTGGTGGGATCCCGTACTTAGCTCTAAACCTTTCTATACCCTCCTCGGACTCAACTAAACGCTTGAGTAGGTAGAAAGGCATTTGGGAGTTTGGGTAAACAGGGTATCACCATGAACGAGATGGGTTGAGGATATCAAAATCCTCCTTTCCTCCCGAGAAGTCAAAAAACAAGATTTTGAAGGGTTATTGTGGAGGCCAATTATCTGGAAGGTACTATTAAAACTGTATGAATTGGGCCTATGGCCCAATGGGCCAATCCAAGGATGGTTAAGTAAAGTTATAATGGGAATGGTATAAGAAGAAGAAATAAAGATTGTATGTGATAGTCCAAAATACATCCGAGGAGAAAAGTCATCTCGGAAACGGAGATCCGAGGTCAATAAGAATGTCTTATCATCCTGGACATTCTTCAAGGTTGCATCATAACTAGGAGTTGGACATTGGATTAGGGATGAGCAAAGGGAGGCAACAAATATCTTCAAAAGTTGCTACCTCCACATTAAATGCCTTCCAATTAACTCTCTGGCCACATTAATGTGGAGGTGATACCTAAACAATGGTCAAACAGCCTTACAGCTACCAGTTGATGGTTCTGGGAGGTGTTGAATGGGACAAGAAGGAGTGCCTAGAATCTAATCTACACGTGTATGGTAGAGATGATATCAAGATTGTAGTATATAGCATGGGAAGGTGGCCTAAAGGAAAAGGATCAGAAAAACTAAGAAATCCTTGTAATAATACTTTGAACTCTTGTAACTTTGTTCATAAACAAGACATTATAACATAGCTCCTCAGGCCGTGCCGAGGATAGATTTTCTTATCTTATTTGTGTTTAATGCTTTTGAATTAGCAATTATTATTGTCTTTCTTTGGAATAAAACTAGTTCTTTCACCCACGCTCTACAAATTCATTTTTTGGGCTTGTTGGGCTAAAACCCAATCCTATACTGGGTCCAATCCAAATTTAGTCCTTACAATATATATATATATATATATGAGATAAAATTATACACAAACCTAATCTAAGTGTATGTGCGTAAAACTCTTTTTGAGAAACTTGGATCTCAACATTTACCCGCTTTACACCTTACAAGTACTTATACTTGTGAAGTGACCATCACACCAGAGGTGAGCCTATAATATCTAATATGCAAGTAGTTCTAGTGAATAATCATTTGTACAAAAAGAAATTATTGATAGGACATTATATATTTATATTGTAGTGGTTCAGGTGAATAAATTTACATTTTACCGTACAAAGTAAAAGAAGAATTTCCCTTATTAATGTCATTTTTATTTGTTTCCTATTCATTATTTTAATAGTTGTGAAGAAAGTTATAGAATTAGTTGCGTTCCTGGGCTTCCAATTCATTATTTTCACTTCTCATTCTTCTTCTTTTAACTATAGGTAGTGAGTTAGGCTTAAGCCAATAACAATATTTAAATCAAAATGGGTCTATTTGCTTTGGGTGAAAAACGGAGATGCTGAAAACTGAGAAGTGAAATAATGTAGTGATTACCATTTTCTCTTTGTTTGGTAGACAAG
The DNA here is from genome assembly GCF_001633185.2 of Quercus lobata. Classification (NCBI taxonomy): domain Eukaryota; kingdom Viridiplantae; phylum Streptophyta; class Magnoliopsida; order Fagales; family Fagaceae; genus Quercus; species Quercus lobata. The sequence goes on from NC_044908.1 coordinate 76,247,327, forward strand.
GAAACTCAGTAGAGAGAAAGAGGGGCAGGGAGTATTTTATCCTTTGACCCCACAAAATATTTCCCTCCTATACGGAGAGAACACAGAGATGAAAAATGTAAGCCTCATTGAGTTTGTAGTGTTGGTAAACCATGACGAAAAGTAAGTCTTATTGAGTTAGAATAATGTACTTTCAAATCTAAGACAAAAAAACTCAAGTTTAGGATGAAAAAAGTGAGATGCAATATGGTTCTATTGATTACTGTTTGATTGCTCTCGATTGTTGTTTGATCGATCGAAAATCGCAAATCAGCAAACATAAAAGGCCAATAAGTAGACCGTTTCAAGCCAAAATCGTGATCCGTTTTTTGTAGTATTTAAAGGACATTATAAGCTAACCCTAGGTGGGGATTTTAGAGAGAGAAGAGTGCGTCTCGTGCCGCCAATTTGAGATCTAAGGTTTTTGTATCCAGAACTCTTTAAAATCTTCTACCGACAATATTTTTTGAAGAAACTCAAGATCCGATGCTATGGAAGTTGCTGCAACAAGATCAAAAACTGCTAATGATCTAAAGTTTTTAGTGGGATCTTAGAGTCACAAACGTGAGTGTTTGTGTTCAACAAATTCAGATAGAAGAGTCCATGGATTCGGAGTTACGTGTAGTCACGTGAGTAAGTACAAGAGATAGCTTTAGATTTTAGGGAGAAAGTCTATTGTAAAACTTTCATACTATCATAGTGAATTTGTTGTCTTGAGGATAGTTTAGGTTAAATTCTCCCCAGATTATTTACCTTGTACTGGACGGTTTCATTGATTTTTTTGGGTCATCATATCGCTTGTCTTCTTTACTTTTCCGCATTTAGTGATATAATTGTTTGTGTTTAACCTAGATTCGAATAATAAACCTAAGTGTCAACATGGTTAATTAATTAGGTTAAAAAATTTGAGTATACAGGGGTCTGAACAAACTAACAAAAGCATTGCTAGGTGCTACAAATTGTGGTTGGTTTATTCGTTGGCTACAGCTTCCTTCTATTTTCAACTTTAATTAGAATATAGGTTATTATTCTGGTAGCTCTTAATCAGGAGTGTCAACTGGTTAGTATTCAATCAAAAAAATATTATTTATAATATTATTTGAATAGCGTCACTAATTATAAAAATATAAACCATTCTATTGTGTAGCTTACCAATGAACCAGAATATTGTTTATGCAGGAAAAAGTCATATCTCATCGCTGACAATTATTGCCATTGTTGCTCCCATAATAGTCTCGGTGGTGCTATTCTTTATGGGCTACTGCTTCCTTATAAGAAGGAAAGCAAGCAAAACTGTACAGAAAGAAAATGGTAAAGAATAAACTGTTAGATTTTATAAATTCTTATATTCCCTAATGTTAAACTTGTAGTGACTTACGTTTACTGTTTTCTTGTGCAGCTGCTAATGAAATTTCGATTGTAGAGTCCTTGCAATTTGATTTTGCTACCATTGAAGCTGCCACCAATAATTTCTCAAATGATAACAAACTAGGTGAAGGTGGATTTGGTCAGGTTTACAAGGTACATGATAGTTTTTTGGGTAAATTGTAAGGTACATGATAGTTTGAGAAATTGGATTTTACACCTTGAAGTTTCATTCTGTTAGCAAAACCCAACCCTTCATTAGTGACTCACCTGTGGCTGTTAAACAACATGCTGGGGCTAATGTGTAAATTTCTTTTTGCCAAATCACACCCCCAAAATGAGTTCGTTTCACATGTTTTTGAATTCAAAAACACCTGGGTTACTGATCTACGCCGTTTTGGCTCAAAATACAAAACAAGTATTGTGTCGCTGCTTCACCATAAATAAAAACCCCATTCCCAAACTTGCTGATGCTCCCCACTCACCTCAATGGATTTCATCTCATCTAGTACAACAAGCTCTCTTTTAGTATCTAAGGTTCTGTTTTGTCTACTTTGAAGAATTAGAAATTTGAATTACCAATAATTATTGCAAATGCTCCCCACGATCCCCAAGAACCCTCGTCACCCACAAAACCTCTCCATCTTGTTTGTTCCAGCTTGCCCGCGATGGTGAGAGATCTGCTTTAGATCGATGGTGATAATTTGGGAATTTAGTTTTGTTGAAACAAGGTCGTTGCTTGCTGATATTGTGGTTTGTCTTCATCCAAAACATCGCCGTTTTGGAAGCAGCCAGTAGTGCCTTTCTTTTTTTTTTTGTCATGTCAGCTACCAACATGGCACTTAATAGCCACATAGGTGAATCACCAATAGAGGGTTGGATTTTGCTAACGGAACAAAACTTCAATGTGTAAAATCCAACTTCTCAAACTTCAGGATATAAAATCCAAGTAACCTCAAACTTTAGGGGTATACTTTGCAATTTACCCTAGTTTTTTCATTATTTGCTTACTTTTTGTTGATAATTCTACTCATTTATGAATAGTTAATTCAGAGCAAGCTAAATCTTTTGTATTATTGAAATAGAAAGAGTTAAATAATCCTAAGTTGAAGTATATTTTTAGGGCATACTTCCAAATGGACAAGAGATAGCTGTAAAGAGGTTATCACGAAGCTCTAGACAAGGTGTAGGAGAATTTAAAAACGAGGTTGTATTGGTAGCCAAGCTTCAACATAGAAATCTTGTACGGCTTTTGGGATTTTTTTTGGAAGGAGAAGAAAAGATACTTGTCTACGAATTTGTGCCCAACAAAAGCCTTGACTACTTTCTATATGGTATGTTCCTTGCAATAATATTCTATTTTTATTTTGTCTTAGGAAATGTGAGATTAAGTTTTAACCTCAAAGGGAAGACTAAATCGATCTATTCAAAAAGGGTCTAGCTTGCAGTTTACTTAGCTATTTAGAAATTCATCATGGTCTTGTGTAACATACAAGAGATGAAAGGAATAAATTTCTTTTCTATATATAGTTTTCAAAAAAATAAAATTCTGAAGTTAATTGAGTTAGCTGAATGTGTATGTGAATTTATTCGATTATTCTAATTAGAATATGGAATTTTGATGAACCTGTAGAACCTGAAAGGCATGGAAAACTAGATTGGTCTAAACGTTACAAGATTATTGGTGGGATTGCTCGAGGAATGCTTTATCTTCATGAAGATTCGCGGCTTAGAATTATACATCGTGATCTTAAAGCTAGTAACATTTTATTAGATGAGGATATGAGTCCAAAGATTTCAGATTTTGGAATGGCAAAGATTTTTGGAGTAGACCAAACTCAAGGAAACACTAGTAGGGTTGTCGGTACATTGTAAGTTCTAAATTCATTTTATCATCGTAAAAATAAAATACTTTAAAGGCAAAGAAATTGGGGAAAAAAATCAAATAATTTAGATTTTGCATAGTTACTCCAAACTTCTATCACTACAGGTTGCATGTATTCATGGAGTAATGTTATAAGCGGTACTACACGCATAACATTGTTTACATAATTGCATTAGCATATTTAATTACTTTCTTTTTATCAATATTAATGTGGTATCAATGTGTTGTTTTGTAGTGGTTATATGTCTCCAGAATATGTTATGCATGGACAATTCTCGGTGAAATCTGATGTGTATAGCTTTGGTGTATTAATTTTAGTGATTCTAAGTGGCAAGAAAAACACTTCTTTTTATCAATCAGATGGTCCAGTAGACCTCTTGAGCTTTGTGAGTATGAATAGATCTTATGTTTTTTCAAATTTCATCACATCCAATTGAGAGTAAAGAGTGTAACTTTCTAACATTACCTTACCAACTGGTGTAGGCTTGGAAACATTGGAAGGACGGAACACTACTAGAATTTTTGGATCCCACTTTGGCAGATTCTTACTTGAGAAATGAAGTGATTAGATGTCTTCATATAGGCTTATTATGTGTACAAGAAAATCCAGTTGACAGGCCAACAATGGCTTCAATAGTCCTCATGCTAAACAGTTACTCTATTACTCTGGCATCACCTCAAAATCCAGCATATTTCCGAACAGAGCGAAACATGCCTTCGGTGGAATTGGAGTCAGATAAATCAAAAAGCGAATTGATTCCGTTGTCTGTCAATGAGGCATCCATTACTGAAGTATACCCTCGATAAAGGGCTTCACTAGAATTAGTATCTATTCATCAGTCATGGAAACTTGAACGATGAGTTACATAAGACCATTGTTTAAAGCTCTGAGACTTCACAATGATACAGGGAGCATTAGAATCATCTAATATTTTATTTCTTAATGTAATTTTTTTTTAATTTTTATTTTGATTTTAATGTTGAGAGTTTCAAGTGATTTGATAGTATAATCCCTAAATGTCTAAAATATATTTAATTGGTACTTGCTGGGAAATTAAGACCCCGGTTGATAGAATTAACAAGTTTTGAACCCAAGTTGTTAATTAGATTTATTATGAATAAACCTTGTTAAAACAAACTAACATCAATATCATGTCAAAATCATGCACAGCGGAAAATTAAATAAGACAAGATATGATGACTTAGGAAAACCAATGAAACAAACTAGTTTCATAGTAAAAAACTTGGGGGGAAACCTTCCCGAAAAGCAATCCACTATAGTAAAGAGAAGTTTCAGATTTAGTATAAAACCTTTGTCCTTAGACTCTACAATCCCCGTAGATGAACTCATAGCAGAAACCTTCTACCGCATCAGAACCTCTAAACTCTTCAATATATGAACGCCACCCTTTTTGCACGAATCTGAGTATATGACTAACCAATGATGCATGACTCCTAGTACGTGACTAACACACCAACTTGAAGAAGATGTTGACTGTAAAGTTCTTCACTTCATCAACAATGAAGATCAAGAAGCACTTGGTTACAAAACCCTAAGGCGCAAAGATGCAGTAGCTTATTTCAGAGAGAATAAGGCATCAGTCACCTTTTTCATTCGTTCTCCTTGTATTCTCTTATGTGATGGCCTCTATAATAAGCCTTATATATGTCTAGGGTTGTGAGAAAAGAAACCCTACACAAATACATAAGCATGGGCCGAAAATCAGATCTAAAAAACTGAATTCCCGTAACCTCGATAGATACCTTGATAGATTGTATCTGTCAAGCCTCATTAAACCTCGATAGATACTATCTGTCGAGCAGCTGTCGAGCTATCTGTCTAGCTTTAGTGAACAGCTTTTCTTCACTTGTTTCTTGGTCCAATCTTCATGGCTTTAATACTAGACTTGAACAACATGTTTCTTGAAGTATTAAACACATCCTAGATCTACCCAAATACAAGTAAAGTGTGTCTTCTCAAAGGATTAGCCAATTACACAAAATATGTCCTTAACGATACTCATGTAATGCTGAGAGTGCCATGGCCGTTTCAACCTTACTATCCATTCCAAATCTTAAACCTCAATTGTGCCATGACTGGTTTGGGCATTTTCGATCAAATCTTGAGTTTCATTTAAAGCTTTGTTCATCAAAGGGGGTTAGTCTTGATGAGATTAAGTGGGATTTGGAAAGCTAGAACTCTTCTATTTTTTCATTTTTAATTTGTAAAATAACATCAAATGCAAACAGCACCAACAAATTGAAGAAAAAAAAAAAAAAAACCCAAAATCAGATACCAAGTTCCAGAACCCTATCGTAAAATTAACAAGACATCATATCACTAAAGAATTAATAAAATAAGTAATAAAATAATAATCATTCTACTAGATAGGTCCAAAAAACGCCACCTTACACCCATTTGGGCTATAGCAGCGTTTCCTATAGTGGTGTTTGTAAACACCACTATAGCGTGTTTGTAAACACTACTATTGTACCGCGACTATGCCCAATTTTTTTTTCTTTTTTTTTTTTTAAAAAGGCTATACCAGTGTTTTTGTAAATGCCACTGTAAGGTATGAACCTATAATGGCATTTGTAAAACGCTGCTACATGCCAAATTTATTTATTTTTTGAATTAGGCTATAACAGCGCTTTAAAACACCACTATAGGTCCATACCCTATAGTAGCATTTTTAAAACGCTATTATAAGAGAAATTATACAGTCGTCATGGTGGACCATGTCATTTGTCTACCATTCCAGTAAAAAACTCCCACCTATTTAAAATTGCTGAGTCAGTATTTAGTTTTTATTTAAAATTCCACAATTTTAAACAAGTGAAAGTCTTTTACTGGAATGGTGGACCACATCACTTATCCACCATGAGGACTTTGTAATTTCTCCTACTATAGTCCCTTATATATATATATATATATTTTTTTTTTTTTTTTTTTTAATTTAGCTATAGCAGCGTTTCAAAATGCAATTATAGCCAAAATGCATTGACAAAATATATATATATATATTGATTACCGAAAATTAATTTTTGGTAATCAATTTTTTTTTTTAATTTTTAAAATTTGAAAGATTAAATATAGAAGAAAAAAATAAAAAAAACAAAAATAATTCAAAATAAAACACAAACCTTGAAAATTCAAAATCAAACACAACATGCCCACAATACAAACTCAACTCCAAAATACAAAACACAAACACATCTTCTTCAGTGAAACCAACCCAAATCCAATGCACAGTCTATTCAAGGAAAACAAAAGCACAAGTATATACAAATAGTAACAGGAAAAAAAAAAAAAAAAAAAAACCCTTCAAAATCCCACACCTATAATAAGCAATTAAGAGAAACATGGACAAAAGTTAAGTTAAATCAATAATCACAAAGAACCAGATACTCTATTGATAAAATTAATAGAAACAAACAATGAAACACATTAAAAGAATTAAGAAATGAAAGAGTTTCACATTCCAATACACAGAGATACATGCCTAAACAATCAAAAACAATGAAATTCCACACATTGTTATTAATACCAGTATAAATTTTTGGCTTTTTTTCTCCCTGTGTTTGATGTCTAAGCCACTACCTTTCCAGAAAAAAGAAATCCATTGCCTTCATCTCTGTTTAAAACACAAGATGAAAAAAAAAATGAAGAACAAAATGAAATAGAAGCAACAAAGAAAGAAAGAATAACAAGAAACTGATAGAGAGGAGAGACTAAGAGAGAGCATTCCAACAGTTTGAAACTTAGAATGAAAAAATCGGGATAAAAGGAGTTTGAAACTTTGAATTGATTAAAATGAGTTTGAAATATTGAATCTGATTTGGGGTAGGTGGCAATGTGTGGTTATAGATTTAAGGAAAAAAAAAAGAAAAAAAAAAGAAAGAAGAAGAAGAAGACGACACACGTTTACTCTTCTTCTTTTGAACTTTGTGTGTGGTTATGAATGACTTGTCAAGTCATTCTTTTGACATACTTTTTTTTTTGGACTTTGTTTGTGGTTATGATGGCAACCACTTTTTTTTTTTTTTTTTCCTTCCTCAGATTTGATCTATGGTGGCATTTTTAAAATGTTGCCATAGGTCCCTTAAATTTTTTTTTTTTAGTAGAGCTATAGCAGTGTTTCACAAACGCCACTATATCCCTTGTAAGACAAATGACCTATAGTGACATTTATGAAATGTTGCTATAGCTCCCACAATTTTTTTGTGCAGTTGGGCTATAACAGAGTTTCACAAACGCCAATATAGGCTATTGTAAGACAAAGGACCTATAGTGGCATTTATTAAACCCTGCTATAGGACACTTAATTTTTTTTGGGGATTGGGCTATAGTAGTGTTTCACAAACGCTGCTATAGGTCTATTATATATATATATATATGAGGGAACTTTTAAAAAGAAGAAAAATCGGTTAGCTTTTTTTAAAGGACCTATAGTGGAATTTATGAAATGCTGCTATAGGTCCCTCAATTTTTTTGTGATTGGGCTATAGCAGCATTTCACAAACACCACTATAGGCCCTGCTAAAGGACCCTCATTTTTTTTTTCTTTTGGGATTTGGCTATAGCAGCATTTAACAAATGCCACTATAGGCCCTTTGTTTATTTTTAAAAAAATTTCGGTTTTTTTTTTTTTTAATTGGACCTATAGTGGCGTTTATGAAACACTGCTATAGGTCCCTCAAATTTTTTTTTTTTTTTTTTTTTTTTGTGGTTGGGCTATAGCAGCGTTTCACAAATGCCATTATAAGCCCTTGTAAGACAAAGGGTCTATAGTGGCGTTTATTAAACGCTGCTATTGGGCCCTTAAAATTTTTTAGGATTGGGCTATAGCAGCTTTTTACAAACGCCACTATAGGTCCCATATATATATATATATGATGGAAATTTTTTTTGAAAAAATTTTATAGGTTTTTTTTTTTTATATAATTTTTAAAAAGGACCTATAGTAGCGTTTTACAAACGCCACTATAGCCTCTTGTAAGACCAAGGCCTATAGTGGCGCTTATGAAACGCTGCTATAGGTCTTCTAAAATTTTTTTTTTTTTTGGATAGCTTTTTTATCTAAAAATGCCAGTAAAATAATTTAAAAAAAAAAAAAAACGCTAATATAGGCAGTTTTTTTTTTTTTTTTTGGTGTAGTGTGGTGGAACTTCTTCTCTAGTTTTCAGATAGCCCTTGTATATTGACTGATCGATCTATAAACAATCGTAAATATAAGTTCCCTGTCAATTAGTTCTGACATTAGAACAATATCAATGTAGAGTGTTAATTGTATTTCTCATAGGCTTGTGTTTGTTTATGTTTAGACCCCTTAAGAATTAGATTATTTTAACCTAATGAATTAGCTAAGTAGTTATTTAGATTTAGGTTAAACTCATGCAATCATATCATATAGTGCGGAAATATAAAGAAGACAACAATATGATTACTTAGAAAAACCAATTAAACCAACCATTTTAAGGTAAAAATTTAGGGAGAATTTAACCTAGCTATTCTTAAGGTAAACAAATCTACTATGATAGAATGGAAGATTACAATAAATTTAAACCCTAAATCTAAAGCTACCTCTTGTAGAACTTACTAACATGACCACGTGCAACTCCGTTACCATGGACTCTTCTATCTTGGACTTGCTGAACACAAACTCCCACGTTTGTGACTCAGAGATCCCACTCAAAGGTGTAGCAACACAAAATCTCCAATTTGTGACTCTAAGATCACCACTCGTGAAAGTTTAGATCATCAACTATGTATGATCTTGTTGTAACAACTTCAAATCTACTGGTTCTAATAATCTGTAGGTGGAATTCCAGTAGTGACATTGAAAGGAGAAGACATGGTACCTTTTAGATCTCACAAGAGCACCTCCAAAGTCTCCACAAAACATGCCTTAGGGTTTCCTTTAAATACTATGTGAAATAGATTTGAGACCTTAATCACTTAATGGGCTTAATAGGCTGATGGGCTTTAATTAAATTCTGCAGAATTTGTGTCTCGATTAGTCGAAGTTGTTTCTTGATCGGTCGAACTTGGCAAGTTCCGAATTCTTGAACCTACAGCTTCCTTTTACTTGTATTCTGACTTGCAGCACCTTAAGTATTGTCTAACCAAACCTATGGACTCTAAGATCTATACCTAGAAAAGTTTGTACTCACGGTTTGCCAATTGTTCTAAACTTTTAGAACTAACAGGTTGGATAATTTTGGGTGGGGGATGACACATTCTCAATATTTCCATTCTCAGCATTTCTATTATGTGTAATTAAAGTTGCCAAAATTAATGCATTGGCTGCCATGTCAATGGTTTGTTTGTTTCATTCTACCCCACTCTTGGGGGCCTGATAATTCTTGCTTGATGTGCCAGATACATAATAATAGACTGTAGATATTGGGTGAGTATTTGTTATGGACATTTTTGGAAGAAAATAAAACAAATATGCTATTATGTTATATTAAGTAACATTCAATTTGTCACAGATTTTTCTTCCAAAAAAAAAAAAAAGTTGTCTTATATTATGATGGGTGATACCAATATTATGAACATAAGGGCAGATAATATTATTCATAGGCATTGATTTGGTCTTTTATTTGGTATATTCACTTATTTAGTCAAGTATTTTGTGTTTTAAAAACCAAATACTACGTTTACTCAAGTACCCCCTACTTTAAAAATCAAATCCTACATTTGAAGACTAAGAGTCTTGTAACTCAATTTTTTAACACATCTTAATGTTTATACAGAGACATATAAGGTTCATATCCACCTCTCCATTATAAACAATGATTTATAAAAAAGAAGAAAAAAAAAAAAGGTTTTGAGATTAGACTAGTGTTTGATTGGAGGTTGAACTATTATGATGTAATAATTGATTAAATAAAAATATAACCAGATTTATAACCAGATTTCCTTATGACATTTATTAATGGACCATTATTAAAAAGTTTTTATATCAGATTTATGAAAACTATAAAAAACTGTAATTAATTATTTTTTCTTCTTTTCCCTAAAAATTTTTCTATAAAAATTTCCCAAACATAAAATTTCCTAAACTACACTATAGTGTATGATATGATTCTTTTTGGGAGGGAAGGGGGGGGGGGGAGATAATATTAATTGTTATCATAGTTTATGATTAATCTAAAGATCTAAGAAAAATGAATTCTTAAATAAAAATAATTTTTTTTATTTAGAAAATAAGTAAAAATATTTTTAAACAAATGAATATTTTACAAAAAATTATTTTGATTTAATTAAAACCTTAAAATTGTGAAAAATAAAAAGTTAAAATCTTATTTAGAAAAATCAAATCGCACAAAAATTATTGAAAAGATTTTACTGATCGACATCATGGCTCATGTAATTAGGTGCGATATATATATATATTAATAATAAGTAAAGGTGAGAGAAAATCCAAATAGATTTTAAATTAAAATTCAATTAGAGTTTAATTTTACGCCATGTGTCTCATTGTTAGGTTCTAAAGGCTTAGGATTTTATGTATTTAGAACTCTAATTTGTATTGTTGGCAAACCATGATCAAAACAATGTGTTTAGAAGTGTTTTAGTCTTGCTCAAAGTTGTGCATTTATGTAAAGTTGGAATCAAGCTTAATGCAGAAATGATTAATGCATTTCGGCCTGGCTCGATCGATCGAAGCTTAGGCTCAATCGATCAAAGCTCGGGTAGAATGTTTTTCTGCAGAATTTTCCAACTCAGCCCCAGTTGTTTTAAAACTTTTTTAGGGTTTCTTATTTGTCCTAAGTATAAAAGGCAAACCCTAACCACGTTTTAGTATTGCTCATATTGCGGTTTGTGTAAATCTCTTGTAAGATCTAGAGGAGTTTTCCTTTACACAAGCTTAGGGTTTTCAAGGAGAAGATTTATCTACACCTTGATGATCAACTCAGTTGCTGCCATTGAAGTTTAAAGAAAACACAAGCAGGTGTGCTTGTATCTGGTGGTGAATCCAAGAAAGAAGGAGTCCGTGGATTCGGAACTTGCACGTGGTCGTGTCAGTAAGTTCTACTGGTTGGTAGCAATAAGAAGTCGAGCGTGGGGGCTTGTAAGTCTTATTATATGAACTTTGATTCTTTCAAGATAGTGGATTCAAGTTTACCTTAAGGATAGCTAGGTCAAATCCTCCCCAAGTTTTTACCGGTTTGGTTTCCTGGGTGATCATATCTTGTGTTATTTATTTTTCGCTGCTTTGCATGATTTGATCTTTGTTATTGTGATAACCTAGACTTGTTAAATTGGGCTAAGAAACAACTTGGCTAATTACCTAGGTTAAATCAATTGGTTTTAAGGGGTCTAAAAACTATCACTCATCAAATTTAAGCTTTTAAATTTTTGTGCTAAGTGAGTTAATTTAGTGTAAAAATTGGATTTCAATTAGAATTTAACTTTGTGCCACTTGTCCCATCTAATCTTTTTTTTTTTTTTTTTTTTTTAATTTTTGTTCCAAATGAATTAATTCAGTGTAAAAAATGAGGAGTCCAATATAAATAAACCTAGGTAATATATATTTAAAACCAAAGCTTAGAGAATATTTGATTAGAATCAAAATTAGATTTTGCTCTTGTTAGTTTTTCATTCAAATTAAATTGTTTAGATTTTTGTTGTTAATTTTTTTTTTTTAACTAATGACTATATTTTTTATATTGTTTCTATTTAGATATTTTGTATGTGAAGAATTTGAATGTAACAAAATATAATTGAGCTAAATAATCCCATGCACCTATCCCCATTCAATTTAAGAGATACTATTGAACCAATTTATTTTTTTATTTTGTTATATTTAGCAAAATTTCATGAACAATGATGGTGAATTAATTCAATAGTGATTTTCAAAATTATATACATAACAATAGTGTAATGAGAAACTTTGCATAACCAATATCCTTAAAATTGCAAGAAAATCTTATTTTAGTACCTCCAAATGTCCTGGTTGATCTAATATCCTATATAGTTAATAACCTTAACTAATATTAGAAGCACCATTATAATTCATCATTCCTGTACATAAACTTAAATTACATACTAGTTAAAGTAATTGATGAGAGAGTATGAGTTAGTTTCATAAAATAATTTTTTTTCATGTACATTACAAAAAACGTGCTTTGGAGTTGCGTTTACAAAAACGTAGCTATAGGGTACTATTTGAGCTGGGTTTTACACAAACGCATCTCCACCACTGGATGTATAGCCGCGTTTACTAAACATGGCTATAGACCAGCTCTGAAGCCGCATTTTGTGATGTTGAGGCTGCGTTTAGCTGGGTAGGGCTTAAGCCGCGTTTTTAAAAATACAGCTATAGACCTATCCGAGGATTTTTTTTTTTTCAATATATCCCAAAAATGGGTTTCTTAAATGCGGCTTAAAAATGTAGTTGAGTTGGGTTTTATTAAATGCAGCTTAAACATGTCTGGAGCTGCGTTTATTAAATGCAACTTAAATATTTATAGAGTTGTGTTTAATTAAATGTGGCTTAAACAGGGGAAGAGTTGGGTTTTATCAAATGCAGCCATGGGTTTGTTATAAATTAAAAAAAAATAAAAAAAAATTAAAAAAAAAACCTCAATTGAAAAAAGTCCTAAATTCACAAAAACTCTTAGCTCACTCTCAACCTAGCTCTCGATCCCTAATCTCGCCACCGTGCTTTATGCCACGCAGCTCGATGCCTCCATGCTCTGACCCATTTCCCTTTCCATTCCCTCTCCATCCAACACACTCCCCACTTCGAAATCACCTTCTCCCCTCCTTCCTTCACTTCCACCCTCTCCAATTTCCTTTCCACCCAAATCTCCAAATCCCCTTCCTCCCATCCGAATTTGGGTGACATTTCGTACATCAAATGCCAGGTTTGTGATAAGTTCGCAGCACAATTGTACCACCAGGTTCAGAAGAAGCAAGCTGAGATTGATCCCAAGAAGGTAACTTTATTGTATTTTTTTCATCTAGGTTGCTAAATTTTAAGAATTGAGTATGTGGGTTTTATTTATTGCATTGAATTTGATTTAGTGGTTTTGGTGTATTGTTGTGTATTTGGGAGGTCGAATCTCAGAGTATCAAATAATTGAGATAATGGAGAATGTTTGTAATCTGAAGAAATCTAAAGCAGATTGGATTTTACTGATAGATATAATGGAACAAGGGTATAAGTTAAAGGTAAGAATAATTTATTATCTGGGTTTGTTTTTAGAGCAGTTTGATGAATTGGGTATTTGAAATTTTGTGTTTTTACTTGGATTTATTAGTTATTGCTTTGGATCTTTGTGCATCAGGTTTACCCTTCTGCCACTGACAATTTTTAAACTTATGCACACCAACTAGCATATATATTGATCCTCTTAGTTTGGATAATGTTTAATGGATTAAAACTTCCAAATTTATGCTTGCGTATATCAGGACACTTATTCCTTTCTATAAAACTTGTAATAATGCATAATTAGTTCTTGTCTGCATGACCTGGCAGGAATTTTGCCATGTTATTATCCAATTATTGGATTTTAGATATCTTTCTTTTTTGAATTCCAGATTTCCTCATATCTCTAAATTTCTAGTTTACACAATGTCTCCATGCTGTTGTCATGTTCTATTATTTCACTTCATGATTTGAATTCCCTTCACCCTACATTTATGTTGATTCTTTTTGTATTCTTGTCTAAAAGGTGGACCCTGGTTTGGGAATTCTATAATCTTTTTTATGTTTCCATTGAGTTTCTCCTGATTATCGTGTCACAGGTTATTCGAGAATTTGAACTAAAGGAACATTGTATGCTTCTTAAATTTGTGACTAGTTGTTCTCGAGCTCCCTTACTTGGGTTCAAACACTTACTACCAACCTTTACTATCCATAAGGTATAATATTGATCATTCATCTTCTGCATATAATTTTTTCTAAATGATTTTGTCACCCTATGCTTCTTTGGTGTATGCATTAAACGTAATTAGGCATCTATGTGTACCCTTTTTAAATCTTCAAGTGCTCAAGATTGCTTTTGCCTTTCTTTTCACATTATTTTAACTGTGTTTTGGGTAGATGCATATTTAAGATTGATTACACTAGAAACCAGAAGGAGACTGAGATATTCTTTATTAAGGTCCAAAGTACCCAAGCACCTTAAGTTTCTGTGAGAATAACAGTGTATGTTAATGGGATGGCAGGGTCATGTGTGTAAGTTAAAACTTCAAGTATCTTCATTGGAAACTATAAAAACCTAAGATTAATATTCAAAGAAAATGTGCAATAAATAGGAGCACTTTACTTTCCATTGATTAGTAAGGGGTATGGCAATTAGTACCATGTCTAAAATAATAAGTAGCCTCTTGTTCATCCCATGCATATCCTATCTCTCTCTCTCTCTCTCTCTCTCTCTCTCTCTCTCTCTCTCTCTCTCTCTCTCTCTCTCTCTCTCTCTCTCTCTCTCTCCACAGCACATTCAATATCAGCTCCATTTTTCACTGGCAACTCTATATTGAAACATATATTGAAGTAGGGGTGATTGGCACTAAACATATTTAACCTGATTAAAGCTTTAACTTACAATTTTTTTTTTTTGGTTTTTGTATTTTCTTCTCATAAGTTTTTATATAAAATAGCATGAACAAGCATAACACTATGGAGGTCAGATATGAGAAGTTTTTTAGCCTTTAATAGTGTACCATGTGAGTGTCTTGTGAAAATTCTAAAGATACATTCAAGATGCATAATTGTTTGCTATGCTGACTTAGCCACTTATGGCTTTTGAATGCAGAATCAGTCACTTAGCTTTTAGGAATTTTTGATAGGCCACAAACTGAATGACCCCTTGTGATAGAAATTAATTAATTAATTAGCCAAGTTATTAATTAATCAATTTATCATGCAAAAACGTGGTAGCACAAACAAATCACCAATAAACTAATTATACAGCGGAAAATAAATAACACGGTGATTTGTTTACGAATGGAAAAATCTAACGGCAAAACTAGACATGGCAAAACGGGTCAAACCCGTTTTGACCCGACCCGTTTGACCTGCAACCCGTTTGACCCGTAACCCGATTGACCCGTTTAAAAATGACCTGTTTTGACCCGCGACCCGATTGACCCGCGACCCGATTAACCCGACCCGAACCCGAACCCGAACCCGACCCACACGTTTTGCCACGTTTACCAATGTTGAGTAGATTTAGATTGAGGTGTAATTTTTATAAAATATTTACTTATTCTTTTTTACTTAATATGTTATGTACTCCATTATAGTTTGTTATTTTTTACTTGCCACCTTTATTTTCTCTTCCTACTTTAAATAGATTGAAGATTATACCAAGATTAGTTTCTAGAAAGCTGGAATAGGAGTTGCACCAAATTTGGGTATCAATTTAAGTGTTTAGTGGTAATTGATAACAATATCACTAGTGAGAATCTAATCACAATTAAAGAACTCATAAACAATTGACAGATTGCATCTATTTCCCCAAAAAAAAAAAAAAAAATTGTTTGAAAAATACGGGTCAACTCGACCCGACTCACGACCCGACTCAACCCGCGACCCGTTTAACCCGCAACCCGATTGACCCGTTTTAAAAATGACCCGTTTTGACTCGTGACTCGTTTAACCCGCAAACCCGATTGACCCGACCCGAACCCGACCCGACCCGCCCGTTTTGCCACGTCTAGGCAAAACCCCACCGGGTGATTTTCAGGTCACCACTCCCGAAACTCCACTATTATCACAACAACCAGTTACAAGTAAAGGAATCCCAAGAAACTTACCAACCTACAGTTGAACCCTTACACCAATACCCAATTGGACTTGTTCTGTAGTGACAGTTCCCCTTTTTGATGCATGACTCCCAAGTACATGACTAACCAATTGTGCAGATCCCAGTACACGACTTCAATCATCAACTAAGAAGATTGTTGGTTGCAAAGTTCTTCAGTTCATCCACACAATGAAGATCAAGAAGATGCTTGGTCACAAAACCTTACAGTGCACATACACAGCAAGTTCTTCAAGAGAAATAGATGAACTAGGGTAAGAACTTCGTCTCCAGTCATAATTTGCTTGAACAGAGTTTGCTCAAAACTTGTGCAACTTGTGAACTTTTTGACGGCCTTTAAAAAAAAATCATTTTATACGTCTAGGGTTAGGAGAAAAGAAAGCCCAAAGACATATTCACGGATCCTAAGAAAATCCGATTAGAATTCTGAAATTCTTAAACCTCGACAGATAGCAGGTGTCGAGCAACTGTCGAGTAGGTGTCGAGCACACCGGGCTTTGAACAGCTTTCTTAAGCTCGATAGGTGCAGCTGTCGAGCTTTAATGAATTTGTACTATTAACTTATTTTCTTGGACAGACTTAAAGGTTTCAACACTGAAATACCACAAACTGAATGACCTCTTGTGATAGAAATTAATTAATTAATTAGCCAAGTTATTAATTAATCAATTTATCATGCAAATGCATAGCAGCACAAACAAATCACCAACAAAATAAATATGCAGCGGAAAATAAATAACACAGTGATTTGTTTAAGAATGGGAAAAACCTAACGACAAAAACCCCACCGGGTGATTTTCAGGTCACCACTCCTGAAACTCCACTATTATCACAACAACCGGTTACAAGTAAAGGAATCCAAGTACCTTACCAACCTACAGTTGAACCCTTACGCCAATACCCGATTGGACTTGTTCTGTAGTGACAGTTCCCCTTTCAGATGCACGACTCACAGTACGTGACTAGCCAATTGTGCAGATCTCAGTATGCGACTTCAATCACCAACTAAGAAGGTTGTTGGTTGCAAATTTTTTCAGTTCATCCACACGATGAAGATCAAGAAGATACTTGGTCACAAAACCCTACAGTGCACATACACAACAACTTCTTCAAGAGAAAGAGATGAACTAGGGCAAGAACTTTGTCTCCGGTCACAATTTGCTTGAACAAAGTTTGTTCAAAGCTTGTGCAACTTGTGAACTTTTTGACGGCCCTTAAACTGATCCTTTTGTATGTCTAGCATTAGGAGAAAAGAAAGTTCAAAGACACATTCACGAATCCTAAGAAAATCAGATTGGAATTCTGAAAATCTTAAGTCTCGACAGATAGCAGGTGTCGAGCAACTGTCGAGCAGGTGTTGAGCACACCAAATGTAGAACAGCTTCCTTAAGCTCGATAGATGTAGCTGTCGAGCTTTAATGATTTTGCACTCTGAACTTGTTTTCTTGAATAGACTTAAAGACTTCAATACTTGATCTTGAAACAAGGTTTCTTAAAGTATTTAAAGACATCCTAAATCTACCCAATTACAAGTAAAGTGCGTTTTGTCAAAGGATAAGCCAATTAAATAAAATCATGACATATGTTCTTAACATGTGAAACACATATGTCCTAATAAGCTCCCCCTTTGGCAATCCATGACATAACCATAACAAATAAATGAACATATGAGAGAAGTCATAAATCACTCAACTCATATTCACTTGTTGAATACAATAAAATCTATCCTAACACAAACTCTTGAAAAACTTTGCAAGAAGAGAGTTTTGGCAAGTAGACTTTGACAACCTGTATTTCTAAAACACTTTAAACAAAACTCATCAAGGCATCTTTGTGTGAAACAGAAATAATAGATTGCATACAAGTATAAGAAACATATGTATTAAGGGAGAAAAGAAACAACACATGAAGGGGTAGGTGAAAGAAAAACATACATCAATATAAAGAAAGAGATAAGTACAATGTATGTCTATAAATGGTCACAAGACCTCATTTACAAGAGTGATGTATCTAAAAAGACAGAAAAGAAAAGATACATACTATGCTCACTACATCGCTCAAAATGTATCAACACTCCCCCAAACAGAATGGTCCTATACTAACTCTCCCCCTAAGATGGACTACTCTCATACCAAAACTACTTCCCCTTTTTGTCACGAATGACAAAGGGTAAGAGTGTCAAGTAGACATTTCATCGGTAAAGCTAGCACCTCCATCAACATCATCTGAAGCATCATCGTCATCACCATCATTGTCATCACCATCATCATCATCCTCATTGTCAGAATCAGAGGCCACAGGAGAAGGTGGTGAAGGAGTAGCCTCAGGAGCAAAACCACCCACAGACACCTGTCGTCATGCAATACGGCCGACACGAATGTTCACCTGATACAACTCCATAAAGAGTGTATCGAGGCGAGCATCCATGCGCTGCAGCTGCGCCATGATGTCTCCTAAAGACACATCGCCCGAAGAAGAAGGAGGAGCCGATGTGGATGGAGTCGAACGGGATGGAGCTGAACGAGAGGAAGGAACTGTTGAATCTGACTACCGCGATCGAAGCTGGGCCTCACTACGTTTAACGGTAGCGTAATTTATGGCACACATGACGGTAAAATGGTCGAAAGAGGGAAGAGGAACGGAAAAATGGCGTAAGATCCTCGTGATAGCGGAAGGAAAGATGAGCTTATCACGGTACGCCGAATCTAGATGAACATCTATAATAGACAGAATGAAATGAGAAGGAACCATATTACTCACGTAACTTGCATGACTGGACTTTCTTCAACCAACTAAAAGATGATTATTCAGCCCACATAAGCGCGCTTGTTGAAAGGTTCACTTCTGTCCCTATCCATTGGGCTGTTCTATAACAAAACCATATGGAAATTAATGTCGTCTATATAAGATACATGTTCAACGTAGGATTATTATTAAATTTTTTATGAGAAGAACGTAGGATTTGGAATTTTGAAACTTTAAAAGTTCAAACTATTTTTCGCCTTGATGAATCGGACAGCTTATTCTCATCTTCGTTACCTTTTTGTCTTTTCTTTAGTCAACAAACAAATTGAGGTGGCTTGACTAATTACTTTATTGACTACTGAGCGTTACATGTTGTTAATCAGCCCCTTATTAATGTTTGTATCTTCCACCAAAAATTGTAGTTGTAGAAAGCAAGAGGTTGGTCATGATAATGGGCTTGCCTAAGCTGTGCGTGACACTTTTGGTCCTCTACTTTCTGATCAGCATTCATAGCCAAACCAGAACTGAAGCTGTTGCAACCTACCTCTATCGTCTGCCTAAACACAACCACTTTCATCACCAACAGTACCTACGAAACAATCTCAATCACCTCCTCACTTACCTCTCCTCCAACGCCACAGCCAACAATATTGAATTCTATAACGCCACTGCCTCCAGTAGGAACTCTGCCGACATGGTCTACGGCCTCTTCCTCTGTTGTGGCGACCTCGACGCAAACACTTGCCGAGACTGCATTACTAGCGCAACAAAAGACATAGTCCAGCGCTGCCCAAGACAGAGAGGTGGTGGCTTGGTATGACGAGTGCATGTTACGCTATTCTTACCAGTATTTCTTTGGCAGCATGGTCACTGACCCTGGCGCGTGCTTGGTAAACACACAGAATATTTCGGACCCAGCCCGGTTTGACCAACTAGTAAGAGCAACAATGAACGTGTTAAAAAAAATATTATTAACAATATTAGCAATGTGATGTGTTATACCATGTTGTGTATGCTAGAGTGGATGCGGAAAAGGAAGCATAGAATAGGAATATTGAGAACACGAGGGTTACGTGGTTCAGCCTTGACGGCCTACATCCACGGAGGAATCCCTTAAGGGCTACATCTTTATTGTATGAGAGTGTAGTACATTAACCTCCTATGTTACAATGAACCCTAACATGAGTATATATAGGCGACTAAACCCTAGACTACTAGTACAAGCAGGAATGGGCTTGGGCCTATTACATTGGGCTAATATATCTAATATATATCTCTAACACCCTCCCTCAAACTCAAGGCGAAAGCTCGATGAAGGCTTGAGGTTGGATAAGTATGAGAAGATCACTTGGAGATGCCTTGAAGAATGCCTTTGAAGAAACCATAATGAAAAATGTGCCAATTGACCAATTTTGGAGTCTCAAATGCAGAAACGGAGCCCAAAATCGGAATCTACGCGAAAAACTGAGCAAGATAGGCCCTTTTGGAAATTTTGACTTTTGATCAAAGGTCAATGCAAAGATCAAAGTCAACTGGTCCAAAGTCAAAGTCAACAGTCAAAGTGCTCACGGGTTAGATCCGAGTGGTCCAGGTCAGGTCGGTCCGGGTCAACAGTCAGCTAGGTGACATGATGCTGACGAGACAACACTACTGACGTGGCTGATGACGTGTCGCTGACGTGGACTAAGGCTGATGTGGAGGTGCTTGCATGGCTGCTGACATGGAGTGATGACGTCATATGACATCAACAGTAGTTTCCCGGCGCCTGCAGGAGCGTGCGATGTTCACCGGCACTTGGAGGAGAAGCCAGAAATTTGGGAGGCGCGTGGAGGCGCGTGTAAGCTCGGTTGAGGCCCATAATTTCAGGTTCTGTAGATCGGAGGACGACAAGGCCGTCTTGGTGGCGCGTGTGCCTGAGATCCAAGCTGGGAGTCAAGAACGTTCCGCGGCACATGTGAGAGTTCTAGGAGCCATTGTTCGTGCGTGGTGTCGCGTGCGGCTGCCGTTGGAGGTCGGGTGCCTCGGTTTTGTAGATCGGTGGACGAGGAGGCTGTCATGGCGGCGCGTGTACGAAGAACACGATCCGGAATTCAGAATCTGAGGCGGCGCGTGGAAGATTTTCTGATGACAACTGAGGCGCGTGGAGGCGCGTGGCAGGGCTTCTGGAGACCGGATTTCTGGGTTTTCCTCACGGGAGGCCGAGGAGCATGTTTGTGGTGTTGGTTTGGACAGGCGAAGCCTTGATGTGCACAGATCTGAAAAGTAAAGTCACAGCTTTGCTTGAGTTTGTGGGTCTGGACACGATAGTGAGCCATGGCGGCTGCGAGATGCCGTGGAGTCTAGATGCAGCAAACAAGCGTGTGTGACTTCTAATGATGGTGTGCACGTGAGAATCTTCTTTGCTTGCTAGAGATGTTTGTTTGATGCCAAGAACGAAGTTTGGCTCTGATACGATGTTAAAAAAAATATTATTAACAATATTAGCAATGTGATGTGTTATACCATGTTGTGTATGCTAGAGTGGATGCGGAAGAGGAAGCATAGAATAGGAATACTGAGAACACGAGGGTTACGTGGTTCAACCTTGACGGCCTACATCCACGGAGGAATCCCTTAAGGGCTACATCTTTATTGTATGAGAGTGTAGTACATTAACCTCCTGTGTTAAAATGAACCCTAACATGAGTATATATAGGTGACTAAACCCTAGACTACTAGTACAAGCAGGAATAGGCTTGGGCTTATTACATTGGGCTAATATGTCTAATATATATCTCTAACAGAACGAATTAGCTGGTGGGATTTCACGGCGTTGCAAACGTTGTACACCCTTGCTCAGTGCACGCCAGACCTATCGGGATACGATTGCAATAGGTGTATTCAGATAGCAATACAGACTCTGTCGGGTTGTGGTGGAAAGCTAGGGGGAAGAGTTCTGTATCCTAGTTGTTTTGCTAGGTTTGAAGTCTACTCGTTTTACCAGGGTGGAAACACGTCGGGGTCACTGCCATCGCTTGTTCCTCCACCTTCTGATTTAGAAACAGTACAGAAAGGTAATGCTCATTTTTTTCCTAATTTATTTTTAAATTTTTAATTTTTAATGCCTTTAATTTTTAACACTTAAGGTTGGGGTTTGTTTTCATTTTTGATATTTTTCGTTTTAAAGTTGTATTTTTATATTTTATGTTAATTTGATTCGGTTTTCATAATTGATATAAGTTCTGTATTTTGTAGTTTTCCATAACTTATTTATACGATATTCATTTATTTATTAGAAACTATGCATGATATTTATTAAAAAGTTATAGCTTTTGACAGTTTAATGCAAAATTTGTCATAAAAAGCTAAAAGCAAACTAATATATATATTTTTATAATAAATGGACTAGGTTTATAAAATTTTAGAAAAAATTGGAGCTAGAAGGTAAAAGTATATGAAAAACAAACACTGATTCTGCTGTCAATTTTCTTGAGTGATTTGAGCATAAAATGTCACTGTTTAAATATTTTATAAAATACTAATTCTGAATTATTGTGCAATATTGTAGGAAGTTCATTGTTGTAAACACAAAGACAAATCATGGATGATCAGATTACTGATAGAAATATATGGCTAGACGCCTAAACCTATATAAATTCAGAATCAAATATGAACAACTAAAAAACAAATTCTGAAGCTTAAAAGGACAAAATAAAAATAACTTTAAACTTTAAAGATAAATATATATTTTTGTCTGAAAGTTCAATTAGTGCGTAAAACACTAATGAATATTTAGACCCCCAAATTTTAACATTATCAACACAAGTTTATACACAAACAATATATGTGCAGAATAATGCATATAAGCTATAACTAAATAGGTAAAACACTCTAAACCATAATTAATCACAAACATAGCAGCAATTAAAAGGTAAAGAGTAAAGGAAGAGAGATGCAAACACAAAGATAACATCAGTACGTGTTATCGAAGAAGAAACCGAAGAATTCGGCAAAAAACCTCTCCACTGCCTTCCAAGCGGTCAAATGTTCCACTAAAGAATAAAGTTAGGATACATGAATAGTAGAAGACCCTCCAAGCATAATCTACCCAGTGCACCTAAGCCCTCCAAGGTTCTTCCTCCAACAGGGTTATGTCTAACCTTGTCTTCTTTAACTTCTTGGATCCCGCAATAAGCCCATTGTGTCAACCAAGAAATTGGTCATCTCCGAACTGCTTCCCAAGCCCCAAAATACCTCCTCACTGATATGGGTATGGTGAGATAAGAATTTGGCAAAATGTACGTCTCAAGGATATGTCAATAGAAAGGGTGAGAATAGAGGAATTTGGAGAATCAAATGATGAAGATTGTGGATGAGTCAATCTTGTTTTTCTTTAGAGTTTCTCTCTAAAAAATTCTCTCTAGAAACTCTCTACATTTCAAGGGTATAAGGGTATTTATAGTAGTGTATATGAGGAATGTGAAAAGTTAGGTTTCATCCAAACAGGGCATTCTGGCGACTCAGCCTCGCGACCGAAACGAGTCACGAGTTTGAGTCACGAGCTAACTATCTGGCTAGGCTGTATATTTTTGTCCTGTAATGCTCTAGCTGTTATGACCCTTCAGTTCCTTGTATGCTTCACACGTGTGCCACTTTAGCGACTTCCCAGTCGCAAGTCAGTTACAAGATCCAGTCGCGAGACTCCTTTGATTTGCACACATCTTGAGTTTTCTTCACACTCTCTCACACACAACCCTTACATGATTCCCACCTAAATATAGGGTATCTAATTGCTAAAATACAAGCAAGTTTGGCATGGAATAAAGCTAACACATAATTGAATAAATTCAACCTTACAATCTCCCCCTTTGGCTATTCTGTGACAAAAACAGATTCGAGACTTAAAATGTGAGTTGGGAACAGTTACCAAAACTCACTCACACCAAACTCTAGAAACTTAGAATCTCTTGAACCAAATAGACAAGTTTTCTTGAAAACAATAACACAAGATGATCATTGTAAGTAGAAATCTTGAAATACATATGGAACAAGCACAATGCGATCAAGCAATAATGACTATAGCAATAAAGCATGGCTTGACCAAACATGAACAATCACTATAAATAGTGATCACAATGATCATTCACACAAGGAATGAACATCCGGACATGCAAGCAAATAAGATCAATGCAAAATGTCATTTGCATGTTGAACACATAACCGATACAAAAACACAAAGGTATTTGCATCATGGATACAAGATTCAGCAAGGGCACAAGTATGGAGTACTAAAGAAAATGCATGACATTAACTAAAAGTACTAATAAGCTACAAAGCAAAGGTACAAAACAAAGCATAGTTTAAATAGCTAAAACATTCAAGCATTCATAACACACCATGTCCAAAATGTCATTTGCATGTCCAACACGTAATTGATACAAAAACACAAAGGTATTTACATCAAGGATAGAAGATCCAACAAGGGCACAAGTGTGAAGTACTAAAGAAAATACATAAGATTAACTAAAAGTACTAATAAGCTACAAAACAAAGGTACAAAATAAAGCATAGTATAAATAACTAAAACATTCAAGCATTCATAACACACCATGTCCAAATATTTTAAAACCAAGTACTAAAGTTATAGAGTACTTAAAAACCAAACCAAGATACTAAGATAAGTGCTATGAAAACCCATAATAGAACTAAATCCAAACATAAAGCATAAAAACTGTAAAAACTTATAAACGTTTCTCCCCCTCAAGGTAGGGCTCCCCCTCAAGAGCTACTCCATCTATATCTTCCCCTTTTTTACCGGAATGGCCAAAGGACTAAGGCTGGTCAATGAAGCTATCAAACTTGGCTGAAAGCAAGTTGATTTGTTCTTGAATAGCAGTTAGCCTGTCTAAGTGCTCATTCTGGACATCTCGCAGGCCGTCAATCCTCTCAGGAATGATCTGAAATGCATCTAGAGTCTCTCCTGAAGATGATGAGTCTCTGCTTCTTTTACCACGACTTCATGCAATTGAGGGTTGTCCTTCTACTTCAGTCTCTATGTCCATAGGCTCTCCTTATGCTTGATCACCCTCCTCTTCATCACCCGGAAGACGAACCTTGATCCTTGCGATTGTTAGAGCATTGATAGCTAGAAGAGTAGGAATGAGGCTGATGTCTTGGGGAATTTCCACACCTTTTGCATGAAAGAGTTGTGAGTAGTCTAGGTAGAATAAGCTTTGCCCTTGAAGTTGTCCTTGTTTCATCGGCAATGATGGAGAGTGCATGAGCACTAATGTCAATATAGGTATTTTCCCGAAGCTCCATGAGAAAAATGGCTCTAGCATTGTTGATGGTGGTCATCTTCTTCATCGGGTACTGATTGAACATCATGATGTATGTAAGACATCTCAAATCCGGTGGAAAAGTAGTTGTGTTGAGACATCTTCCTTCTTTAACACCACCGATATGGGATTGAACCATCTCTATGGAAAGCATTCTGTCCTTGAAATGAGTGAAATCATGTTCTAGGTCATCGAAGCCAAGAACCTCGTCAATGTCCTCCACATCAATGGTGAACTCATGCCCTCTAAGCAAACAATCTATTTCATCCTCCCGTAGAATGGCATTGGCATAGAATTCCAGAATCAATGGTTCACACACCTTAGGGAGATCACTATAGAGCTTTTCCCAACCCTTATCTTGAAAATAGCCTGGGATAAAGTAGTCCTTCAAATCAACAAGGTCCGCAAATCGCTCTTGGATGATTAGAGCCTTGTCAACAAATCATATTCTAACATCATATTTTCAATTCTCAACAAAAACACAAAATCCAAGAAATCAAGGGCTAGAAACATGAAATACTTTGAGAAAAAGAGAAAACCCATACCTTTTCTTGAAGATTGGTTAAGGATTGATGAAGAAAATAGAGGTTTTGTGAGTGAAAATGATGGTTTTGGAAGAGGGAGAGGCGGACAAGACAATGAAACAGCACGTGATGCGAGGAAAAACTGAAAAGTTTTTGAAAACTATATTGGATTTAACCTTATTTGTGCAAAACACTCGTTTTTCGTGGTTGGAATGAGTCACGAGCAAGTCGCCAAGTCAAGTCTTCAAAATCCCGTGTGAGAAATTTTGAAAAATTTGTCTAAGTTTTTTTCGTGACTGGAAGGTCCACTCACGAGTAAGTCTCGAAGGGAGTCGCGAAGCATTCTGAGTAAACTCGTGACTGGAGCTTCCACTCGCGAACTAGTCACCAAAGTGAGTCGCGAAAATGCTAAAAATACAGAAAATTTGAAATTTTTCTAAGTCTCTTTTGAGACTGGGGGCTTGACTCACCAGAGAGTCACGAGAGCTTCTGAGTAAGCTCGCGACTTGATTGACCCGCAAGAGTGAGTCGCCAAAACAGAGTTACACAGTTTTTGAAATATTTGAAATTTTTCAAAACAAAAACACTTTCCAAAAATAATTAAAATACTCAAAAATATTTTTGTGTTTGATCAACATATGATTAAATAAGTGCAACACATTTAATCAAGTACAATCACACGAATGAATAAGGCATTCATTGAACATAGACAAGTGTGATGTGTGTGGGTACCAAAGATGAGATAGTCCTTAGTCTAATGTGAAACTTCAATGATCAATTCAACCAAGACATACATAATTAGCATGAGGAAGAGTGACGAGGAAGAGTGACCAATCTCAATTATAGAAGTATGCATATATGACCTCCCACAAAACTTGAATACATAATTTTGAAGCTTTTCATTTGGGTTCATACATTTTATAACATTTGATCATTTTGGAGCAATACATCTCATTTTGAGATCGATGCCTAAAATTTTTTATATTTCAATTTGATTAGTTAGCCTTTGGCTTTTGGAAACCATATATTTTCATAAAAGTTGCCTTTCCTTTTTCCTAGTCAAATACTAGTATGTGCGACGACTTTTATAGCTCATTATCTCTTTTCATTTTGAGATTTACATTGGTTGAGCCCTTTAAGCAAAAAAATAAAAGGGTGGGAAGATATATAGACACAAGTCTATGCAGGTCTCAAGATCAACAAAACCATTGACTAATCATTCATGACAAGTTTGAAGATCTATTTACAACAATCACATAGATGTCAAGATTTTTCCCACAATGATATGAGTGCATATAGAACAAGCTACACTTGTAAATGCACAAAGCCATTTGTACGAAGATACAAGGCAAAACATGCGTGTGACAAAACACAATAATGCTGATTAAACTTTTTGGATTTTCTACTTTTTATGTGTTTTTGGATTTTTAACACAAAAGAAAGTAAATAGTGATAAAAAAGAAAACATTCAAAGTGCTTAAAAACAAACAAAAATTTGTCAAAATATTCTAGAATGATTACTAGGAAAATAGCCAAGCCAAGACACAACATATGGAAAGAATTGATGCATGGGCATTTTCTAATGCTTATGCATGTGTACCCTTCTTCACCCATACGGCACGTGCGTTTGGAGTGATATTCTAAGAGAATTGGGTACTTGAGTTACGATTCTCAAACCTTAGGGTGAAGTTTACCAAACAAGAAGTGATGGTGTCTATCATCTTTATCACATCACCAATATTAGACTCAGCTTCTCCCCCTTTCGATTGCTTGAGGTTCCCTTTGCCATTTCTTTGTCCTCTTGGCCTTTGAGAGTTGCCATTCTTTAATGCCTGAAGCTTGTGGCAATTAGGTCTAGTGTGTCCTCGGATTCCACAATGATGGCAAAAGTGTTGAGTTTGTGGTCCTCTTTGTGACTTTAGAAGAGATTTTCCTTTTGCTTCGAATTTAGCCACAACTGGGTTTGGAGACTTTGTTAAAACCCGTTGGGCAACCACCTTTGGTTTCTTCTTAAACTTCCCTTTCTCTACAGTTGGAGTTGCTACCATTGGTTCCTTTGCTTTAACAAACTTCATACCCTTAGACACATTGGCGCTTGAACTACTCTCTTCGGTGTATCCCAAGCCACTTTTATCAGAAAAGGGTTTTTGATGTGCAAGTACTTCGTCAAGCTTTTTGGAGGAAACCCACTCCACTATAGCATTAGCCTGAATCACTTCAAGGTCAAGAAACTTGATCTTGGAATAGGCTTCGGTTAGTTCTCTGTTCAATGTCTCAACTTCACATTTAGTCTCCTTGTACGGCACTAGAAGACTTTTGTAATCTTGCTCTGCCCTCTTCATTTTTCTTATGGCTGTCTTAGCCACTCTTGCATACTCTCTGGTCTTCTCTAGAAGAGAATTTTAAATTTCTTGCAATCCCTTTGTTCCTTCTTGGACACATTTTTCACCTTCATCATCGGATTCCTCCCCAACTCCCATTGACTCCACTTTAGTGTGCTAACCGAGCTCTTCCACTAGTGCATTCAAATCTCTGAAGAATCCATGTGTGCAATGGTCATAAATGCAGAGTAGTTTCCTTCTCCATCAAAAGTTTCTTCCGAATTTGAATTTGAACTATCTGAGTCACTAAGGGTAGTGGCAAATACTTTACCCTTTGCCTTCAAATAAGTGGGGCATTCTTTCTTTACATGCCCATGCCCTTTGCACTCAAAGCACGAGACCATTTAAGATGGGGGGAAGTCTTTTGAATCCTTCTTCTTGAAGTCTTTCTTGTCCTTCTTAAAATTTGAGAATTTTCCCTTCTCAAAGGACTTCCCATCTCTCTTGAACTTCAAGAACTTGTGGAAGTTCTTAGCAAGGTACACCACTTCCTTTTCAACCTCATCCTCATTCGAGGAGTCTTGAGCTTCCACTCTCTCATTGATTGTCTTTAGAGCAAGAGATTTGCTCTTCCTTTTTGATGGTAGAGATAACTCATAGGTTTGAAGAGAGCTGATGAGTTCTTGAATTTTAATCTCTTCAAGGTTTTTTCTCTCTTCGATGGTAGTAACCTTTGCATGGAAGCTCTCCGACAATGATCGTAGGATCTTCCTCACAATCTTGGAATCGTCCGTCTTTTCTCCTAAGTTGAATTTCCCAATCACCACTTCATTTAGTTTCCTATAAAATTAGTCGAATGACTCGTCTTCACTCATCTTCAGCTCCTCGAAGCATGTGGTTAGCATTTGCAACTTGGTGTCCTTCACCTTTTTGGTGCCTTCATAGGTCGTCTCCAAGATTTGCCACATCTCCTTGGCAATTGTAACACGAGAAATCCTGTGAAACTCATCAGGAGAAACACCACAGAAAATAAAATTTAAAACCTTGCTATTAGCATTAACTGCCGCAAGGGCTGCCTTATCCTATGTGGATTTGGTGGCCTCCGGCCTAGTCCATCCTCTCTCTACAGCATCCCAAACATTCATCAATGGAGCATAGAAATGCCCATATACGGACTTTCCAAAATGCATAGTTTCTCCCATCAAAATATGATGGAGCCTTAAGTGATTGAGATCTATCCTTCTCAACAACGGTCTAGGATCGCACTTAGGTAATGAAACCATAGCAAGTGCACCCGCTCTGATACCAATTGAAATTTCAATTAGTGTGTAAAACACTAATGAATGTTTAGACCCTCAATTTTAACAATACCAACACAAGCTTATACACAAACAATATATGTGTAGAATGATGTATATAAGCTATAACCAAATTAATCACAAACACAGCAGCAATTAAAAGGTAAAGAGTAAGGGAAGAGAGATGCAAATACAAAGATAACACCAGCATGTGTTATCAAAGAAGAAACCGAAGAACTCAGCGAAAAACCTCTTTGCCTCCCTCCAAGCGGTCAAATGATCCACTAGAGAATAAATTTGGGATACATGAATAGTAGAAGACCCTCCAAGCCTAATATACCCAGTGCACCTAAGCCCTCCAAGCTTCTTGCTCTAACAGGGTTACGCCTAACTTTGTCTTCTTTAGTTTCCTGGATCCTGCAATAAGCCCATTGCGTTAATCAAGTAAATTGATCATCTCTGAACTGCTTCCCAAGCACCAAAATACCTCCTCACTGATATGGGTATGATGAGATAAGGATTTGACAAAATGTACATCTTAAAGATATGCCAATGGTGAGGGTAAGAGTAGAGGAATTTGGAAAATCAAATGATGAAGATTGTCGATGAGTCAATCTTGTTTTTCTCTAGGGTTTCTCTCTCAAAAATTATCTTTAGAAACTCTCTACATTTCGTGGGTATAAGGGTATTTATAGTAGTGTATGTGAGGAATGTGAAAAGTCAGGTTTCATCCAAATAGGGCATTTTGGTAACTCGGCCTCATGAATGGAATGAATTGCGAGTATGAGTCGCGAGCTAACTGCTTGGTAAGACTGTATATTTTTGTCCTATAGTGCTCCAACTGTTGTGACCCTTTAGTTCCCTGCATGCTTTACACGTGTGCCACTTTGGCGACTTGCCAGTTGCGAGTCAATCGCAAGATCCAGTCACGAGACTCCTTTGATTTGCACACTTCTTAAGTTTTCTTCACACTCTCACACACACAACCTTTACATGATTCTCACCTAAATACAAGGTATTTAATTGCTAAAATACAAGCAAATTTGGCACGAAATAAATCCAACACATGATTGAATAAATTCAACCTTACATTGTCAAAAAATAATATTTCACCACAGTTACTTTCTCACTTTTTTTTTACTTTTACCAAAAGATCATTTCACTTGCAATAAGCTATGTGTTTATTTTATTTTATTTAAAAAGAAAATTAGTTATTATTATATGTAAATAAATAAATAAAATGAATACGCGTGTGACAAGATGTTACGAGTGACCTATAAATAAGTTAGCGGACCATAAAATGCTACCAAATAGACTTTTTTATATAATATTAATGGATAGATTTTAGATTTATAATATTAAAATTTTTTTTTGAGAAAAGAATTTATAATATTTAGGGTCTGTTTAGGATTTGCTTATTTTACTGAAACTGAAAACTTTTTGTTGAAAATACTATAGATAAAGGTAAAAGTTGGTTGAAATAGTACAGTGAGACTCATGAATAGTAGTAAAAATAAGCTGAATAGTAAAATAAGTTGGCAAAATTAATTTTTGCCAAACGGACGCTTAGAATCTGTTTGGGATTTGCTTATTTTACTAAAACTGATTTTTTTTTTTTTTTACTGAAAGCACTGTAGATAAAGATAAAAGTTAGCTGAAATAGACCCATGAATAGTAGCAAAAATAAGCTAAATAGTAAACTA
This sequence comes from Quercus lobata, assembly GCF_001633185.2. Taxonomy (NCBI): domain Eukaryota; kingdom Viridiplantae; phylum Streptophyta; class Magnoliopsida; order Fagales; family Fagaceae; genus Quercus; species Quercus lobata. The sequence goes on from NC_044908.1 coordinate 76,278,289, forward strand.
AGCTAGCAAAATTAATCATGCCAAACGGATACTTAATATGAATCTTGAATTTAATCTATTTCAAATATAATATGTAATTTTAATAACAAAATAAATCTATGGACAAAGTTTTCCAATAAACTTGGTTGTAACTTAAGACTACAGCTTCACTTGATATATTTTTATTGGATGTAAATTTTGACAAATCTACCATTAGATTACATTTTCTTCCTACATCTTCTATAATTGCAAAATTTCTAGAAGTTTTAAAATGACAAAATTTAGCTACAAAATTGATTGTAGTATAAGGCTCTACAATCTTACGCAATAAAGTTGAAAATTCAATTAGTGTATAAAACACTATGAACGTTTAGACCCCCAATTTACAAATTATCAATTCAAGCTTAATTTCAAATAATTAATGTGCGGAATATGAACATAAGCTTAATACAGAATTGATAAACAATCTAAACCAAATAAAATCACATCCACAGTAGAAATTAAATGGAAAAGATTAAGGGAAGAGAGATGTTAACACAAGGACAACACACGTTGTGTTATTGAAGAGGAAACCGAAGCCCTCGGCGTAAAACCTCTCCGCCGCCCTCCAAGCGGTAAACAATCTACTAAAGAATGTAGTTGGGATACATGAATAGCAGAAGACCCTCCAAGCCTAATCTACCCAATGTACCTAAGCCCTCCAAGCTCCTACTCCAACGAGGTTACGCTGAACCTATTTCTTCTTTAGCTTACTGAATTCTGCTATTTGACCATAGCATCAACTAATATGAAATTGGTTCTTTCTTAACTGCTTCCCAAACACCAAATGGCATTCTCACAGATATGGGTATGGTGAGAAAAAGTTTTGATAATGTACCTCTCAAGGATGTAACAATGGAGAGGAAGAGAGTAAAGGAATTTGAAGAGTCTCTATGTGAAGATTGTGGATGAATCAATCTTGTTTTTCTCTAGGGTTTCTCTCTCAAAATTCTCTTTAGAAACTCTCTAAATATCATGGGTATAAGGGTCTATATATAGTAGGGTGAGAAGGAATGCAAAAAGTCAGTTTTTCCTAAACAGGATGGTCTAGTGACTTGACCTCACGACAGGGTTGAGTCGCGAGTTCAAGCCGCGAGCTAATGACTTGGCCAGCCTGGGACTTTTGTCCTATAGTGCAACAGTTGGCATGATTCTTCAGCTCCCTTGCATGCTTCACACGTGTGCCAACTTTGGCAGCTTACCAGTCGCGATTCACTCGTGAGTCTCTGCATCCTTGCACAATCTTGAGCATTTCTTTACACTCTTTCACTCACTACCCTTACATGATTCCCACCTAAATACAGAGTTACTAATTGCTAAAATACAAGCAAATTTTGCACGGAATAAAACCAACAAGATGGTTGATAAAATTCTACCTTACAAAAGTAAACATTACTACATATTTTGAAAATCTAACCGTTAAATTGCATTTTCTTCACGCTCTTAATATACATATCAAAGGTATGAATTTTTTTTTTTTTTTTAACATTTTCAATTGTTTTATATATATATATATATATATATATATATTATTTGCAAAGCACCTCTAACTATAAATTGCGTGATGTTATGATTGATATTACAATTTTTTATATATATAAAACTTACAAACTAATGTGTTACAAATTACAAAAAGTTAATTTACATATTTATTTGTTCTTGAAGTGACACTAATCACATTTATTATTATGTCAACTTGTAAAAAAATTTATAGTATATTTAGCATTTTCTTTTAGAGTAATACTACAAACACAAACTATTTTACAATATTTTTACAAACTGTTGATGTGACTTAGCATTTACCAAATAATTATTGGTAAATAAAAATGTGATATTAATGATGGCTCAAATTAGAACTAATAAGAATTTGTCACATCAATAATTTGTAAAAATATTGTAAAATAGTTTGTACCTATGGTATTACTCTTTCTTTGTAGCTTAGCAGTGAACCAAAGTAATTTTTATGCAGGAAAAAGTCATATCTCATCGCAGTCTATTGTTGCCATTGTTTTTCCCATTTCTATCTTTGTGGTCCTATTGTTTATGGGCTTCTGCTTCTTTATGAGATGGAAAGCAAGAAAAAAGTACAATGCTGTACAGGAAGAAAATGGTAAAGAATAAATTGTTTAACTTCATAAATTCTTATATTTCCTAATGCTTTACTAGTAGTGACTTACATTTACTGTTTCTTGTGCAGCTACTAATGAAATATCGACTGTAGAGTCATTGCAATTTGATTTTGCTACAATTGAAGCTGCCACCAATAAGTTCTCAGATGATAACAAACTAGGTGAATGCGGATTTGGTCAAGTTTACAAGGTACGTGATAAAAATTCATTATTTGCTTACTCTTTGGCTGTACGATCATCTACTTGTTTATGTATAGCTAATTCAGAGCAAACAAAAATCTGATAATGCTGAAGCCATGGATATTGATATTATTCAAATAGTAAGGGGCAAATTATTCTAAGTTGAATAATATTTTCAGGGCATACTTCCCAATGGACAAGAAATAGCTGTAAAGAGATTATCACGAAGTTGTGGACAAGGTGCAAGAGAATTTAAAAGTGAGATTGTATTGGCAGCCAAGCTTCAACACAGAAATCTTGTATGGATTTTTGGATTTTGTTTGGAAAGAGATGAAAATATACTTGTCTACGAATTTGTTCCCAACAAAAGCCATGACTACTCTCTATTTGGTCTGTTCCTTGCAATCATATGTTAGCTTTTCTTGTGTCTGCAGAAATGTGAGATTAAATATTAACTTCAAAGGGAAAATAAGGGCCTAGTTTGCAATTTTCTTAACTATTTAGAAATTCATCATGGCCTTGTGTAACTTACAAGAGATGAATGAACTTTTGATAAATTACTGATTTTTTTATAAGCTTAAGGTAAGAAGTTGTGAATTTAATTATTTAACCATAGTTTTAACATAATTAGACTGTTTCTCTCTCTCTCTCTCTCTATATATATATTATATTTAAAATTTGTTTTTCCAAAATTAATTGAATTGGTTGAATATATATATATATATATATATGTAAATTTAGTTGATTATTTTGACTAGAATATGGAATTTTGATGGCTGTGTAGAACCAGAAAGGCATGGACAACTAGATTGGTCAAGACATTATAAGATTATTGGAGGGATTGCTTGAGGAACGCTTTATCTTCATGAAGACTCACGGCTTAGAATTATTCATCGTGATCTTAAAGCTAGTAACGTTTTATTAGATGAGGACATGAATCCATAGATTTCAGATTTTGGAATGGCTAAGATTTTTGGAGTTGACCAAACGCAAGGAAACACTAGTAGGGTTGTCGGTACATTGTAAGTTCTAAATTCATTTGGTCATCTTACAATTAAACTACTTCTAAGGCAAAGAAGTTAGGGGGGGGGGGGGAAATCCAATAATTTGGAGATGCATAGTTACTCCAATCTTCTATCGCTACAGCTTGAATGTACGCATGGAGTAATGGTATAAGATGTAGTACATGCATAGCATTGTTTATGTAATCGCATTAGCATATGTTATTACTTTCTTATTATCAATATTAATGTGGTATCAATGCGTTGTTTTGCAATGGTTATATATCTCCAGAATATGTTACACATAGACAATTCTCAATGAAATCTAATGTGTATAGCTTTGGTGTATTAATTTTAGAGATTTTAAGTGGCAAGAAAAACACTTCTTTTTATCAATCAGATGGTCCAGCTGACCTTTTGAGCTTTGTGAGTGTAAAAAACAGAGAGACTAAATAGAATTGGGAGAATTTCATTGATTGAGAATGAATTACAATGAAATGAATTGAATGAAATAAACATCTACACATTACTCTGTTTATATACACAGAAAAATAACTAACTCAACTATTGGCGCCAAAATCAGTTATTTGAACTTTCTGGAGGCTGTACACGTGGCAAGCCTAAGTAACTAACTCCTGGATTTGTGGAACTAACTTCTTCAATGATCCTGGATGAAGAACTCATGATGTGGCATGGACTCAACCATTTCCAAGATTGCTGAGTTAATCTTGTCCTTTGATGCTAGCTTGGTAGTCTGATCAGTGCGCACCTCATCAGCAAATGCTGCATTGACTGCTGCTCTTGTGGCTGAGCTAGTGCTTCCTTCATCAATACCAGCTACACCACTAGCTAGCTGTGTGGCTTGAGATATGCAACACTTCTTTGCATTCTTAATACTCCCCCTCAAGAGTACAGCTCTTGCCGTTTGATCCTCCATACCAGTATGAGGATATTCCACCTAAGAAGCAAAAATATTAATGACACCTAGTCTTCTAATCAGCCTTAAAAAACTTTCCACTCCCAAGGCCTTGGTAAACACATCTGCCAACTGATTCTTAGTTGAAACATGGAAGGTTTTAAGTGCACCCTCAAGGATCTTATTCCTTACAATATGGCAGTCAGCTTCTATGTGTTTTGACCTCTCATGGAACACTGGATTAGCTGCTATATGGATTGCTGCCTGGTTGTCACAGTACATCAGCACAGGCTGATCATGTTTGACATGTAAATCTTGTAGCAGATGCAAAATCCAAGTCAATTCACAGGTGGTGTTAGCCATAGCTCTATATTCAGCTTCTGCACTAGACCTAGACACTATGCTTTGCTTCTTAGACCTCCAAGACACTAAGGCATCACCAAGGAACACACAATAGCCTGTTAGAGACTTTCTTGTGTTAGGGCACCCTGCCCAATCAGCATCACAGTATGCTTTTAGGTGTAGATCAGATTCAGTGGGGAAGAAAACACCTTGACTAGGTGTTCCTTTTATATATTGAAGTATTCTAGAGGCTGCTTTCATATGTGGTGCTCTAGGCTGTGCTAAGAACTGGCTGAGTCTATGAACTGCATATGTGATATCCGGTCTGCTCAAAGTCAAGTACATAAGCTTCCCAATAAGCCTTCTATACTGTCCTGGGTTGGTAAGTAAGTCCCCACTGCCTTTAGACAACTTCAGTTGCTGTTCCATTGGGGTTTGGACTGGTTTACACCCTGTCATACCAGTTTCTTCAAGCACTTCCAAGGCATACTTCCTCTGTGTTAAGCTGATCCCACTCTTGTTTCTTGCAATTTCTAAACCGAAGAAATACTTGAGTGATCCCAAATCCTTAATACCAAACTTTTGATCAAGAATAAACTTGAGAGAGACAACACAAGCATGATCATTGCCAATGATCACCATATCATCAACATAGACCAATAGAGCAGTGAACAAGGACCCTTTGCTGTGCACAAATAAGGAGTGATCAGCCTGAGATTGAACAAAACCAAGCTCCTTTATTGTTGTTGACAGCTTAGTGTACCATTGCCTTGAAGCTTGTCTCAACCCATAAAGAGATTTAACTAATTTGCACACCCTAGGAGCAGTGGAAGAAGCTGAAACACACTCCCCCTTACTGTGAAAACCAGGTGGCAATGTCATATAAACCTCTTCATCCAAATCTCCATGCAAAAAGGCATTGTTGATGTCCAATTGGTGCAAAGGCCATTGCTTGGCAGCAGCAAGAGCAATCAAGACCCTTACTGAAACTGTTTTAGCAACAGGAGAGAAGGTTTCAAGAAAATCAAGACCTTCCCTTTGAGTATACCCCTTAGCAACCAGCCTAGTTTTGAACCTTTCAACATTACCATCAGGTTTAAGCTTGACTTTATAAACCCATTTGCAGCCAATGGGGAGCTTACCAGGAGGCAAAGTAGTCACATTCCAAGTATGATTCTGTTCAAGGGCCTGGATTTCTTTGTCCATGGCAGCCCTCCAGAGTGGATCTTGAACAACTTGGGAAAAATTTGTAGGCTCTTTAGGACTAGAACTAACTGCTAGCAAATAAGAATGGTAGCATGGCTCCAAATGAGAATATGTAAGACATTGATCAAGAGCATAAGGAGCACCAGGTGCAATAGCAGTACAAGCATAGTCCTGCAAATAAGCAGGAGGTCTGACATCCCTAGTGGACTTCCTTAGAGGCACTGGAGGCACTGAAGCAACTGGTGGTGATGAAGAAGGTACTGCATCAGAATGACACATCTGTATAGCACTAGAAGAAGAAATAGGATTAGAAGGTAAGACAATTGGAACATGCTGATGAGAAGAAGAAGGTGGATCAGTAAAATCCATGGAAGATGGTTCAAAAATGCTGACAGGAGTAACAAAATCAGCAACACCAGCTGAACAAGAAGCTTCCACATCAGATGATAGGAAAGGATCTGCAATATGAGGTGAAATAGAAGCAAAAGGGAAAGAATTTTCATGGAAAACCACATCTCTAGAAAGGAACACCTTGTTAGTAGACAAATCAAGAACCTTATATCCTTTAACCCCAAAAGGATATCCCAAGAAGACACACCTAACAGCTCTAGGGGCAAATTTAGACCTATGATTTGAAAGAGTGGAAGCAAAACATAAGCAACCAAACACTTTAAGATGTGCATAGCTAGGTGGATGCCCAAATAAAACTTCATAAGGAATCTGATTTGACAAAACAGATGAAGGGATTCTGTTGATTAAGTACACAGCAGCTAGTATAGCATGACCCCATAAATGCAAAGGTAAGTGGGATTGAAACATGAGAGCTCTTGCCACATTTAAGATGTGTTGGTGCTTCCTCTCAACAATAGCATTTTGTTGAGGGGTTTCAACACAACTTAAATGATGCAAGATGCCCTTTTTTGCAAAAAAATCTTTCATGACGAATTCAGTCCCATTGTCAGACCTTAAAGTTTTAATTTTCTTACAAAATTGGGTCTCCACCATAGTGCAAAATTGTTCTAAAACAGATTGTGTTTGAGACTTATGCTTTAACAGATAAACCCAAGTGGTTCTAGAATAGTCATCAACAATGGTTAAAAAATACTTGCAATGATCAATGGTAGAAACCGAGAAGGGTCCCCACAAATCACAATGAATCAACTCAAAGCAAGATTTAGACAAATGAGAGCTTTTATTAAAGGGTAAACGTTTTTGTTTTGCAAGGGGGCAAATGTTACAATCAAGGTTCTCAACAGAAATGAAACTAGGTACATCACTTGATTTTATTGAAGCCAATTTGGCATTTGACAAGTGACCCAATCTGGAGTGCCAGATGTGAACCTGAGGAATATGTACAGAAGCAGCAATAGTTGGTGGAGAAGTGTAGCTCTTGTCCAGCAAGTAAAGTCCATTGCTTTCTCTACCCAGACCAAGTGTGCTCCAATGAGCAAGGTCCTGGATAAAGCATGAATGTCCAAAGAAAATAAGGCAACAAGCAGTGGACTTAACTAACTGACTGACAGAGATGAGATTGAAACTAAAAGATGGGACACAAAGAACATTGTGAAGTATAAGGTGTTCTGATATCTTCACAATGCCAACATGAGTAACAGAAGCAACTTCCCCATTAGGTAAATTGACAAAGGTGTTTAGGGTAGCAGTGATAGTGGTGAAATATGCAATAGAATGGACCATATGATTTGTAGCCCCTGTGTCTATGACCCAATCAGTGGCACAAAAGACTTCCCTATCAACTACTTTAGCAGAAAAAATTGAATGCTTCAAGGAAGGGGAAAAATGAAGCAATGGATTGATACCTGACATGGTGTCAACAAAGGTAGATTGAGCATAGTCTAAAGATGTCATAGATGTGGAAGGCACACCAGTTGCAGCAGGCAAACCAGTAGCTCCAGAAAGCATGCTAGAGACAGCAGCACTTGTACTAACACTTGCAACATGGTGATTAGCACCTTGATCAGTTCCAGAATTGAAAAGAGCAAGTAATTGTTCACACTGTGCCTTAGAAATAGGACACTGAACAGATGCATTAGAAGGAACCTCAACAGCTTGACCTTGAGGATATGAAACTTGGTTAGCATTGGAATTAGGCTTCCTTTTGTGCTTGTAACCTGGTGGATACCCGTGGAGCTTGTAACACTTGTCCACAGTATGTCCAAGCATGTTACAATGGGTACACAAAGGTCTCTCCTTCTTGAAGCCACCTTAATTGCCTGAATATCCCCTGGTATTGGCATACATTGCCACTGAATCAAGCTTAGGTGTGAAGGTAGAGCCATGGCCAATGCCTTTGTGAGATTCTTCTTGGAGAACCAGAGCATATACCTTGCTCATTGAAGGAAATGGTTCAAGCATGAGAATGTGACTCCTTACTATCTCGAAACTCTCACTGAGTCCCATCAAGAACCTCATCACATAAGATTTCTCATGTGCAATGCTCAGAATTTTCATTGCTCCACAAGAGCAAGCTGGTAAAGGTTCATAATGAATCAATTGATCCCAAAGCTTCTTGAATTTAGAATAGTACTCAGTCACTGACAATTGCCCCTGAGTTATCTGTGAAATCTCTTGCTGAAGATTATAAACCTTTGGTCCATTTCCTTGTGAAAACACACGCTGTAACTCAAGCCACATCTCCCTTGCAGTCTCACAGTATATGATGCTACTTGAAACATCAACATGCATAGAGTTGATCAACCAAGAAAGCACCATTGTGTTACAACTTTCCCAATCTTCATACAGAGGAGAATCATCTTCAGGCTTTGCAATCTTGCCATTTACGAATCCTATCTTTTTCTTGGCAGTCAATGCTAGAACCATAGCCCTAGACCAAGATTGATAGTTCCTCATCCCCAAGAGTGGTTGAGTGACTAAGATATTTCCAGGATTCTCACTTGCACTAAGGAAAAAACGATTGGGAGAATTGATCTCTGTGTTAGACTGAGGAGCTTGGTGTGTGGATTGATTGTGCGTAGGATCAGAGTCACTTCCTTCAGCAGAAGCCATTAATGGTTTTTCACGAAGCTTGAATGAAACTTCTAATGAAATTGGAAATGGAAGCGAAAGACAAGATTCAATATCAACAGAGATGAATTAAGATCTTGCAAATCAGAATTCAAGGAAACTCTTGAAGTAATCTCTGTTTGGCAAGCAAGAATGGTTTGTAACAAGAAGCGAAGCTAGCACATGCTAGGGCTCTGATACCATGTAAAAAACAGAGAGACTAAATAGAATTGGGAGAATTTCATTGATTGAGAATGAATTACAATGAAATGAATTGAATGAAATAAACATCTACACATTACTCTGTTTATATACACAGAAAAATAACTAACTCAACTATTGGAGCCAAAATCAGTTATTTGAACTTTCTGGAGGCTGTACACGTGGCAAGCCTAAGTAACTAACTCCTGGATTTGTGGAACTAACTTCTTCAATGATCCTGGATGAAGAACTCATGATGTGGCATGGACTCAACCATTTCCAAGATTGCTGAGTTAATCTTGTCCTTTGATGCTAGCTTGGTAGTCTGATCAGTGCGCACCTCATTAGCAAATGCTGCATTGACTGCTGCTCTTGTGGCTGAGCTAGTGCTTCTTTCATCAGTACCAGCTACACCACTAGCTAGCTGTGTGGCTTGAGATATGCAACACTTCTTTGCATTCTTAATAGTGAGTATGAATAGATCTTATGTTTTTGCAAATTTCATCACATCAATTGAGAGTAAAGAGTGTAACTTTCTAACATTACCTTACCAATTGGTGTAGGCTTGGAAACATTGGAAGGACGGAACACTACTGGAATTTTTGGATCCCACTTTGGGAGATTCTTACTCGAGAAATGAAGTGACTAGATGTCTTCAAATTAGCTTATTATGTGTACAAGAAAATCCAGTTGATAGGCCCACAATGGCTTCAATAGTCCTCATGCTAAACAGTTACTCTATTACTCTGGCATCACCTAAAAATCCAGCATATTTCCGAACAGAGCGAAACATGCCTTCAGTGGAATTGGAGTCAGATAAATCAAAAAGCGAATTGATTCTGTTGTCTGTCAATGAGGCATCCATTACTGAAGTATACCCTCGATAAAGGGCTTCACTAGGATTAGTATCTGTTCATCAGTCACGGAAACTTGAACGATGAGTTACATAAGACCATTGTTTAAAGCTCTTAGACTTCACGATGATGCAGGGAGCATTAGAATCATCTAATATTTTATTTCTTAATGTATTTTATTTTATTTTTAATTTGACTTTAATGTTGAGAGTTTCAAGGGATTTGATTAGATATTCTCCATATTAGTATAATCCCTAAATTTCTAAAATATATTTAAGTGGTACTCATTTTTTTTTTTTTTTTTTTTTTTTTTAAAAGAAACAAACACACACACAAGGGAGAGGGAAAGAGGTTCTAATCATAGTTGTCAAAACGTGAATCGTATCTCGAATCGATTTTTTATTTTTCCGTATCATGTATCTTATCGTATCATGTATCGTAAGATACGCAAACACTTAATAAAATTTATAAAAAATTATAGATATACATATACAAATGGTATATTTATTATAAATTTTAAATATATTCAACTAATGACTAATTTATTCATCACTTATGTAATAATATTTAACAAATTAACTAAATAAATCAAACTAGCATGTGTTTATAACATACACATTCAAATTGCTTAAATTCAAAAGTGATAATATATTACAAATAACCCAAAAATAATAATTTATTTTCATCATATTGCCTAATAAACCCAATCTAACTCAATGCTATTATCATGTTTATCATTTTGCAAACTTGTTTCTTCATTAAAATTTTCTTCATCGTCATTAACATTTGCTATCTCTTCTTGTTCTTTTTATTTTAATAATTAAAAAGAAAAATTCTTCTTGGCATTCTAGTTTCTTAGACTTATAACAAGGACAAAATGGGCTTCTGCCCTTTTTGGGCAAATTAATCAGCTTTTTGCCCTTCTTCCCAAACTAAATAGGGAAATACCCCTCTTTTGAAAATCGAGTTTTTGAAAATCGATTTAAACCCTATAGTGACGTTTTCAAGAACCTATAGTGACGTTTATAAAGACCTATAGTGGCGTTTTGTAACTTGATATCCATGAAATCGAGTTATAGGCAATAAAATTGCCTATAACTCGATTTCATGGATATCAAGTTATAGGCAATAAAATTGCCTATAACTCGATTTCATGGATATCAAGTTATAAAACGTCACTATAGGTTCTTAAAATGTCACTATAGGTCCTTAAAAACGTCACTATAGGACTCCAGAATTTTTTTTTTTTAACTCGATTTTAAAAGGAGGGGCATTTCCCTATTTAGTTTGGGAAGAAGGGCAAAAGGCTAATTAATTTGCCCAAAAAGGGCAGAAGCCCATTTTGTCTCTTATAACAATAATGACAAAAATTAAAAATAATTATATTGTCAATTAATATCTTATCAATAGTATAAAAAATAAATTTGCAAATATTAAAGTAAAGTGTAAGTGTGTACTAGTGTAGTCCAAATTTTATAAGAGAGAGAGGGGAAAAAAACTTATGAACATGTTATTTTATAAGGCCAAATTAAGTAACCTAATAATTTTGTGTTAAAAACAAGCCTAACAACTTGTTAGATTCAAATAAAAGTACAAATTTTAACAAAATATCTCATTTTCAAGCATTTGTCTTTGTATTGTACGATACGTACGATTTTACGATACGATATAATTCGTACGATACGCACATTGTATCGTACAATTCATGAGCACTTACAATACGCCGATACAATACAAAACTTTTTACACATGATACGATATGTATCGTACGATACGTATCGCGTATCGTATGATACTGACAACTATGGTTCTAACACAAAGGCACACCATAACTTCACTTAAAAGTCATGGTAACTTTTAAGGGAGGGTGGGGCAAGTTATACTACACACAAAATTTTATGATGAACTGAGAATATGTCTCCTATTTCGCTAAGAGTGCCATGACTGGTTTGGGCATTTTCGATCAAATCTTGAGTTTCATTTAAAGTTTTGTTCATGAAAGGGGGTAAGGCTTGATGAGATTAAGTGGGATTTGGGAAGCTAGAACTTTTCTCTTTTTTCCTTTTTAATTTGTAAAATAACATCAAATACAAATGGCAACAACAAATTGAAGAAAAAAAGCCCAAAATCAGATACCAAGTATGCGTTTGGATTCACATTTCTGGTTTGTGCGTTTGTGTTTGCGTTTTCCTTTTTTTTCTTTTTCTTTTTTAATTTAAATTGAGAAGCGGTTTCACGTGGGAGTTTGTCTGTCAATGGGTCCCGTGCATTGTGCACATAACCCACTATCTCTTTGACCAACAAAATTTGTGTTTGTCAGTGGATCCCGTGCATTGTTCACAGGACCCACAAATCTCTTTTTTCAACAAAACTTTCATTAAAAATGGGTTCTATAGCATTATTCACACATTTAAAAATTATTTTGCTACATTGTTTTCAATTTTCAGTTTTGAGCAAAATAAGCGGTATCCAGATGGACCCTAAGTTCCACTAGTTGCTAGTTGAAATATCCCAAAATTAAAGTACCAAAAAATTGAAAAAAAAAACACACACACACACACACAAAATTACTTAATTCAAGACTCTCCTAGCAATCAAATGAACTTTCAGTTAAAATTGCAAATGCTTAAAAATATACTCCGTTGAAGAAAGAAAAGGAAAGGCTCCCACTTCTACTATAGCAGCCTAGCTAACACCTTCTGGAGTGGGCAGCAAAGTTGACCCCACCTTTGTTGATGTAGGATACAATTAATTATTGTACTTTATTAATTTTGGTATTTAATTTGTAATTTTCATTATTTTAGGTTTACAGTTATTATTTCCTTACTTTTAGGTGCCTTTTAATGCTTTTTAGGTCAATTTGGTTCTTGTTATGGTTAGGTATTAATTAGGAGTTATTTTAGAATATATTTCTTGTTTTGTCAAGTTTTACGAAACTCTTAAATAGGCCCCTAAGTTTGTAAACGTTTTTAAGTATTATTGATATTAATAAAAATTCGGACTTTTGGCTATTGTTTCTCTGGTGGATTCCAAAACCCTTTCTCCTTGTGGATTCACAGAACCCTCGTGGATTGGATGTTACACCTCCACTCTTCACCTCCCCTTTGCACACGTATCTAACTCAATATTTGAGTCAATTCATAGTAGTCCATCAATCACCACAATTTAAAAGAATAAAAAGTCTCTCTCATTTTCAATGTGAGAATAAACAATTTCACGAACTCCTCATTTTCCATATTCACTCCCACATATTTTTACATTTATGTTGTAATATTTATTCATTTTAATTGATTAATATTAAAATGCTCTGATAGCAACTGCTAAATCTTATTGGCAATGAAGACTTTGAAATGTTTGGTTACATAGTAATAGGTCTGGATGGGTGAACGATGAAATTTGTTTGAGCTAGCAGGTTAGATGAGTCTGACAAATTAACAAAGACTAAATTAACTGCTATTAAAGTATATGGACTAAATTGACTATAAATTTAAAATATAGTAACCAAAATGGTATTTTTCTTTCAAAAGTTAGGGCTAGAGCCAAGAAGTTTGGGACAAAAGAAGCGACTTTCACAGTGTTACAAACGTTGTACGCCCTTGCCCAGTGCACGCTGGACATTACCGGTGCTGATTGCAATAGGCCGGTGTCTTGAAATAGCTATAAATACTTTGCCGGGTTGTTGTGATGGAAAGTAAATGGCCTCAGTTCTATTTCTTAGCTGTATTGTTTAGGGAGAAAATGGGCAAATGCCCCTTTCAAAAAAAAAAAAAAAAAATCAAGCATTTTGCCCCCTTTCCCAAACTAATTAGGGAAATACCCCTTTTTTGAAACTCGATTTTCTCAAAATCGAGTTAAAAAAAAAAAAAAAAAAAAAAAAAAATTCTGGATCCCTATAGTGGTGTTTTTAAGGAGTCTATAGTGACATTTTAAGGACTTATAGTGACGTTTTGTAACTCGATGTTCATAAAGTCGAGTTACATGCAATTTGTTTTCTTTTTTTTACCTATAACTCGACTTCATGGAGATCGAGTTACAAAACGTCACTATAGGTTTTTAAAATGTCACTATAGGCTCCTTAAAAACGCCACTATAGGGCTTAACTCGATTTTGAGAAATTCGAGTTCCAAAAGAGGGGCATTTCCGTAATTAGTTTGGGAAATAGGACAAAATGCTGGATTATTTTTTTAAAAAGGGCAAAGGCCAATTTTTTCCTCTTGTTTAGTATTGTCCCCGTTTTACCATAGAGCAAATACATTGGGTCAACAATATCACCTAAAGGTAATTTTTATTTATTTATTTATTTGATTGTAACTTCTTTAAAATTTGGGTTAAGCTCCTTCTAAAAAATAGCTGAAAATCACGACTTTTAAAATAGTGGTCAATAAATACCATTTCGTACCTATCGGGACAGGCTAAACAAGGAAAAACGGGTGGTTCAAGTTGGATCAATTGGGTTGCAAGTCAAACGGGTTGCGGGTCAAAAAATAGATCATTTTAAGCAGGTTAAAAAGGGTTCGGGTCGGGTCGGTTGACCCGTATTTTTCACATGAATTTTTTTTTTTTTTTTTAAGAAAACAACATGTATTTGCATTTTTTACATGAATATTTTTTTTTTTTTAAGAAAACAACATGTATTTGCCATTTGGAATGTTATGCAACAAATTACTTGATGTAAAATGTATTACTTTGAATTCACCACTTATATAAAAAATGAATTTAGTTAAACTTATTAATACTTATTCAATAATTTTAAAATTATACAAATCCTAACATTGCTATCTAAAGCAAAATAACACAAAGATAAGTAAAACAAATACACAAGTTTTATTTGTATTCAATATCAACATTCCAAAATATAGAACAAAATTACAAATGACTTATTGGATAACTCATTTGATAAAGAATAAAAACAAATAAGAAATTTACAATCTTGAAAACTGATTTTATAATATATTATCAATTGTGGTTGACACTCTATTTTAATTTGAGATATACATTAAAGTTTGATTGTTTACTTATTTATACGTTGTCTTTTTTATGAATATCATATCATTGTTAAGCAACACACACTCTAGTAAATATCATAATTTATTTTGAAAAGCCATTTATTTTGGACATAAATTGTTAAAAAATAAGTCTAAGCATTCATAACTTATGCTAATTTGATACTATGATTTTACTATTTTCACACTTGTGAATGTTTTTTACACATGTTTACATTTTTAAATCTATATTTTTAACTTTATTGTAACTAGATTATCTTGGCATGTACTTTGCTATTTAATATTTAAAAATCTTTACTCATTACAAAATGCTCAACCATTCATTTTTCAATTAATTTGCATGCAGTTATGTAAATGTATCAATTGTTTCCTTAAACCTCACAATAAATAATTAAACCAATATTATCTTAATTTTACTTTTTTTTTTTTTACCAAAAAAAAAGTTTAAAAAAAATGGTTCGGGTTTGGGTTGGGTTGACCTGCAAAAAACACGGGTCGGGTCATGGGTCAATCCGTTTTTGCTTCGGGTCAAAAAAATTGGGTTCTAGTCAGGTATTTTTCGAGTCGGGAAAGGTCAGAAAATTCTGACATGTTTTGCCATGTCTAGGGACAGCCAATATCTACGAATCAGAGGAGGAAGGAGAAGAGAGATAAAAAAAAGAAATGAAACCAGATGAAAATAATACAAATCTTCTGTATAATTTGTAGAGTCAATTGCCGAAAACAGCTTCTTCTTTTTTTCAAGACGCTCACGTGGGTCTGGGACCGTGCGTGTGTGCTCTAAATAAAATAAACAAATTGCCTTTGTCTCTTCCAGCTTACAACTTGCAAGTTTCAGTTTTGAAACTTCTTGTTTAAAGTTGTTTTCAATTTTGTGATAGATAATATCGGGCTACTTTTAATTTTTATTGGACACATATGGGTTGAGTATAAATTTAATAAATATATATACACACTTGTAAGTCAATGAAATATATATATATATATATATATATATTAAAATGATACACTAGTATTGATTGATATTTCAATATATCGTTCTCTTGAACAAATCGAAACAATCTCAAGTACAAAATTGACTCTCTCGCTTCTAAGTTAAAAAATCACAATTTTAATTACTTTTTAGGGTGTGGGTAAAAGGGTGCAAAACAAGTTGTGTGTAATAGCATTTTTGGTTTTTGTTTTTTTTTACCCCCATCCCTCCCTTTTATATTTATTTTAGTGATGGTAAAAATATTAAATATTTTACTACATAAATTTTACAAGCTAACTTATGACCAATCACCAAAATATGATTCAAACATTCACGTATTATATTGTTTAAGTGATACTAGATTGATTAAAAAAAAAGAGACATTAGATTCTAAAAAAAAAAAAAAAAATGTTATCAATCAAATTCTATATTATTTGTAAGTTTTTGGTAATAAAATTTATGGTAACTTTAACAATTTTCAATTGATTTTGGCTGATGGATATTTTTTTTATTTTTAATTTTTAATTTTTAAATTTATGGAAGACAGTCGCTAGCTTTATTTATGAAATCTCTCTTTGTACAATGGGGGAGAATAAATGACGGTCACCCTTTTAATCATTAGTTCCCCCTCTCATTCTCCTTTGCAAAACCAACCAAATCTTGAGTAGCTCTATTAAAGTTCTTTTTTTTTTTTTTTTTTCTTTTTTCTTTTTTTGAGAATGCTCTATTACAGTTCTTGGAAGCAAAAACAAACCCTTTTTTTTTTTTTTTAATAAACAAACTTAAAATGTCTAATTGGCTGGCACAAACTCCTCTAATTTCACTCCTATCCCGGTGATACACATGTTTCCTTTGAAGAAATTAAGGAGTACAAAGCTAGGTTTGAGCATTCTAGAATAGCTGAGGAGAAGCCTGCATTTAGAGTAATTTAAATTTAAAGTATTTCACGCTTGACATTCATTTCTTCTATTCAACAAGATATATGGTACTACATGATTTAAATTTTAAAGAGTCATATGGGATGGACTTTTAGATTTACTATATTTATTATTGTATAAAATAAAGCCATTTTATTCCAAATTAAGAGTATTATTATACTGTATAAAATAAGGCAGACTCAAATATAATAATGTGCTCATGAACAAATTTGTGAGTATGATTCTCGATTAATACATTTATAATACTGTATGTTTAGATGTTTAGGAATTTAAAATATTGTTATATAGACATAAGATCTTTTTTTAGAAGGATACAAACTTGAGATTAGATTATATAAGTTTGTAGTCATGTTTAGAAGATATTAAATTATTACTTGTAATATATTGATGATATTAATCATCCAATTTCTAGTAAAATTATTTACAATTTCTAATAGTATCGGGTTGGTGAATCTAATTGTTATAAGTTCATGAACAAAAATCATTTTGTCTAATTAACTTAGATAATTTCATTTCATTTATAATTTAGTTATCAATTATTAGCATAGATTTATGAAGAGGTAAAAACTTTAGTAATAGTATTTACGATATACAGGAAAATAATAAGTTAATCAAATAAGTATTACAAACCCGGTTTAAAGCACTAGTATTACCATTTTATTGTATGTTCTAATAAGTATTACTATTTATTATAAAAAAAAAAAAAAAAAAAAAAAAAAATTGAATAGACTCGAACTTGTTTGATTAGAAAATAAATTAGAGTTGAACATGAAATCTAATTTGATAATAAATTTGCTAAGTTGGTATTTGAAATAAATTTAAATGAAAAACCATCAACTTTTACTATGCAGCTCAACTCATTTACAGCCCTCTTCAATGAAACATTATTGTCTACAAAGGACCTCTAATTATTAATCATTTTATGATTTTTCTTAGCAATGAAACATTATATTGTTTATGCAGGAAAAAGTCAAATCTCATTGCGGACAATTGTCTTTGTTGTTGCTTCGATTTCTGTTTCTTCGTAGCTATTTGTTGCCGGCTACTGCTACCTCAGAAGGAGGCAGAGAAAAAAATACCATGTTATTCAGGAAGAAAATGGTAAACAATAAATGATTTGATTGCATAACATTTTGTGTTTTTTCTTTTTTTTTTTCTTTTTTTGGGGGGGGGTGGGGGGGTGGGGGAGGAGAATTCTACGCATCAAATATAGATAATCTAATACATGCAAAATCCAACAACGCCAAAGCATTTTTGATATTGAGATTACATGAAATTGATAGGGGTAAATTGTTCTAAGATTGGTTGAAGTATATTCTCAGGGCATACTTCCTAATGGACAAGAAATAGCTGTGAAGAGGCTATCACAAACCTTTTGACAAGGATTAGGAGAATTCAAAAATGAAGTTGTAACGGTAGCTAAGCTACAACACAGAAATCTTGTAAGGTTATTGGGATTTTTCTTGGAAGGAGAAGAAAAAAATACTTGTTTACGAATTTGTGCCCAACAAAAGTCTTGACTACTTTTTATATGGTAAGTCCCTCATACGCATATGTCTGATTTTATAGTTTGCCGTAGGATATGTGAGGATTAAGGTTATTCTTCAAGGAGGATAAAATCCATCCAAGAGGGGCTCAGTTTGTTTGCTTAACTATTAATAAGTCACTATTGTTGTGGAACTCACAAGAGATGAATAGATTAAATTGTCTCTATGTAATACTGTAATATTTTTTCCCAAAGTCAAAGAATTGGTTGAATATGTGCATGGCTTAATTGATTATTCTAATTTTTATTCTCTCTCTCTCTCTCTCTCTCTCTATATATATATATATGTATATATATATATGTATATATATATATATATATATATATTTGATGGATGTGTAGATCCTAAAAGACAAGAACAATTGGATTGTTCAATACATTACAAAATTATTAAAGGCATTGCTTGAGGAATTCTTTATCTTCACGAAGATTCTCGACTTAAAGTTATACATCATGATCTTAAGGCTAGTAATATTAGTTAGATCAAGACATGAATCCAAAAATTTCAGATTTTGACATGGCAAAGACTTTTGGGGTTAATCAAACTCAAGGAAACACCAATAGGATTGTCAGCACATTGTAAGTTCTAAATGTCTACCAAAACTCTGCACTACTCTAATCTAATATTCTACAAATTCTACTTTCAACAATATAGGGATGTGTTGCACTCTAACCTCCCCTGTAGCATGAATCTATGCATGAGTAATGTTGTCAGATATACTATGAGCATTACATTGTTTAGGCAAACCCGTCAGCATATCTTGTCACTAACATTTCCTGTATCAATGGTGCAATATTTGTAGTGGTTACATGTCTCTAGAATACGCCATGTTTGGACAATTTTCTCTGAAATTTGATGTGTGTAGTTTTGGGGTCCTAATTCTAGAGATTTTAATTGCTAAGAAGAACAGTTCTTCTTGTCAAGCAAATAGTTCTAAATACCTTTTAAGCTATGTGAGTATAAACCAAACATTCAGATTTTGTCTTCCTATATGAATGCCAACATCATCACATCAGTGTTGGTGCAAAAAGATAGTGACATTGCAACATTACTTGACCAATTGGTGCAGGCTTGGAAACATTGGAGGGATGAAACACCCTTGGAATTGTTGGATCCAACTTTAGGAGACTCTTACAGGAAAAATGAAGTCATCAAAAGTCTCCATATAGAATTACACTATATATAGGACAATCCAACCAACAGGCCTACTATGGTTACGGTAATTCTTGTTAGGGACATATGTGATGTAATTGGCTAATAGGATTATTTTAAGAGCCATAAAAAAGGATACAAGGCCTAGCAAAAGAATAACCCATGCATATTGTGACCGGAGATAGAATTTTCTCTAGTTCATCATATTCTCTCTAGAAGCTATTGCGTCTTTATGCCAAGGATTTTGTGACCAAAGAGCTTCCTGATTTTCATTGTTGGATGAACTAAAGAACGTTGCAGCCAATATCTTCCTCAAGTTGGTGTGTTAGTCACGTACTAGGATTCGTGCATTATTGGTTAGTCATGTACTGGGATTCGTGCATTGAATGGAGAGATTGCCGCTACAATATAAGTCCAATTGGGTATTGGGGTAAGGGTCCAACTATAGGTTGGTATTTGATAATAGTGGATTCTCAGGAGTGGTGTCCTTAAATTCAGCCGGTGGGGTTTTGCCTCGATGGTTTTCCCCATTCGTAAACAAATCACCCGTGTCAAATTTATTTTCCGCTGCATTTAGTTTAGTTGGTGATTTGTTTGTGCTACCACGCTATTGCATGATTAAATTGACTTAATCAATTAACTTGGATAATTAATTAATTATTTTGCCAAAGGGGTCAATACATTCTTAGCCTATCAAGTGGTATCAGAGCGAGCACACTCTGATTAAGTTTAATCTTTGTTGTGTGATCCATTGACCCCTGTTGTCATGGCTACAAGTGGTATGAAAAGATCTTTTATTTCAAATACATCTTGCTTTTTCTAATCTCTATTTGATTGAGTGTTTCAAGAAATGTATATCTAAAAGTTATTTGAAAGCTATATTGATGATTGTTGAAAAAGGTCTTAGTGTGACAAGGAAGAAACTAGATTGCCTTAAAATGAAAATGTGCAAAGGAGTATGTTTGAGAAGGGTGAAAAATCGAGATTTTGTACATAAATGCCAGATGAGAGAGAAAACCATTCCTACTGATTTGTTAAGCAAGCATGAAGTGTGCTTTATGATGAAGTCTACATAAAGGTAATGGATACATGTTTGTGGTACCTTAACAGTGGGTGCTCAAGACACATGACTGAAGATCGTTCTCTCTTCAAGGTTTTCGAGTTTAAGAATGGTGGAAATGTCACTTTCGATGATGGGATCAAATCACAAATAAAAGGGAAGGGAACCATCTCTCTACCTGGACTGCTAGACATTACAAATGTGTTGTATGTAGAAGGTCTGAGAGTGAACTTGTTGAGCATAAGTCAGATATGTGATCAAGACTTCATGGTGTTGTTCTCAAAAGGGAAATACCTTGTGTTGAATGAGTCTAGGAAGAAACTCATAAGCGGAGTCCGCACCCTGGATAATTGCTATGGATTGGTACTTGATGTTGATATTGTGTACAAACATCTGTCAATTGTATCTAAGCATGAATTAGTGTTGGGAATACCAAAGCTCAGCAGGGTTAGCAATATTGTGTGTGGATCGTGTCAGCTTGGGAAACAAACGAAAGCAAAACATCCAAGCACTTGGACATCAGCTACTACATCTGGATCTCATGGGTCCAACTAGAACTGAATCTCTTGGAGGAAAGAGATACATGATGGTTATAGTAGATGATTTCACCAGGTATACTTAAGTCATTCTTCTAAGATTCAACTCAGATGCTCCTGAGCACATTGAAGCTTTGTGTACGAGACAACAAAATGAGAAGAACATAAAGATTGATCGAATTCGAAGTGATCATGGTAAAGAATTCGAGAACTCATACATGCAATCTTTTTGCACTAGATCTGGTATATCTCAAGAATTCTTTACTCCTATTACTCCTCAGCAAAATGGTGTAGTAGAAAGAAAGAACAGAGTCATTAAGGAGATGGCTAAAGCCATGTTACACAATAAAGATGTGGCCAGAAATTTATAAGGAGAAGTAGTCAACACTATATGTCATACGGTTAATAGGGTATATTTTAGACCCAGTACAAAGAAGACTCCCTATGAATTGTGGAAGGGAAGAAATCCGAATATGAAGTATTTCAGAATCTTTGGAAGTACTTGTTTCATTCTCAAGGATAGAGAGAATGTGGAAAAGTTTGACTCCCGAAGCGATGAAGGAATATTTTTGAGATACTCCTCCACAAGCAAAGCTTATCGGGTGTACAACAAAAGAACCAAGAAGGTGATGGAACTGTCAATGTTGTTATTGATGAAGCTTCAGACTCTGGTTCTGAGAAAAGCAATGAGGACATACCTATGGAAATTCTTCCTTCAAAGCCTAAGATTGTTCAAGAAAAAGTTAATAAAGAGCCTGTTTCTCCAAGTACTCCAAGTGTTGTAGAAGTCTTAATAGATATTCCTACATCACCTGAGTCTGAATCTTATGAAGAGAAAGGACCTTCCTCAAGGATCAAGCTGAATCACACTCTTGAAGTTATTGTGGGAAATATGAATGAACTTAAACTAAGATAGTGTACAGTTGATAAATGTGTTGCTAACTTTGTGTCTTATTCTTGCTATTTGTCATAGGTTAAACCCACCAAGGTTAAGGATGCTCTCTAGGAT
Organism: Quercus lobata; assembly: GCF_001633185.2. Lineage (NCBI taxonomy): Eukaryota > Viridiplantae > Streptophyta > Magnoliopsida > Fagales > Fagaceae > Quercus > Quercus lobata. The sequence goes on from NC_044908.1 coordinate 76,300,375, forward strand.
GAAAGCTGGGTTGAGGCCATGCATGATGAACTGCTCTAGTTTCAAAGGAATAATGTCTGGACCCTAGTACCTAGACCAGAAGGAGAACACATCATTGGCACAAATTGGATATTCCATAATAAAACTAATAAGGAGGGAAATGTGACCTATAACAAGGCTCGTCTGGTGGCCTAAGGATACTCTCAAGTGGAAGTAGTGGATTTTGATGAATCATTTGCTCCTGTAGCTCGCATGGAATCCATTAGGGTTCTCCTAACCCTGGCTTGTCACTTGAAGTTCAAGCTTTACCAAATGGATGTGAAGACTACATTCTTGCATGGGTTTCTTAAAGAAGATGTCTATGTTGCTCAACCAAAAGGATTCATTGATCCACACTTTCCGAATCATATGTTATACCTCAAGAAGGCTCTCTATGGATTAAAGCAAGCACCCAGAGCTTGGTATGACCGGCTTATAGAATACCTGGTCTCCCTTGGCTTCATAATAGGACAACAGACCAAACTCTTTTTATCAAAAAGGAGAATGATGAGTTGATAGTAGCTCAAGTCTATGTTGATGATATCATCTTTAGGTCTACAAAGGATGAACTTGCTCAAAACTTTTCAAAACTTATGCAGGCCGAGTTTGAGATGAGCATGATTGGAGAGTTGAATCAATTCCTTGGATTGCAGATTCGTCAGCAAGAGTCATGTATATTCATATCTCAATCTAAATGTGCTAAAAATCTTATGAAAAATTTTGGATTGGAATCTGCTAGTCCTATTAGAACCCCATGAGCCCAAATATTAAACTCAATGTTGATTTGTTAGGCAAAAGTGTTTATTCTTCTTTATATAGAAGCATGATAGGTGGTCTCCTTTACCTTACTGCTAGTAGACTTGACATTAGTTACAGTGTAGGAGTTTGTGCTAGATATCGGGCTAACCCCAAAGAGTCTTATATGATTGCTTTAAAAATAATCATAAAATATGTCAAATCCACTGCTAATTTCGGAGTATGGTATAGTAGGGACATCAATGATGTCTTAGCTGGGTATTCTGATGCAAACTGGGCTGGGAATGCTGATGATAGAAAGAGTACTTTGGGGGGTTGTTTTTATGTGGATAATAATCTTGTCTCCTGGATGAGTAAGAAGCAGAATTATGTGGACCTTTAATTCCCATAATGGACCATCAAAGTTTTTGCCAAGTCAATTATGTGGTTAATTGTTTTTACAAGAAAAAGTAAGTCATCTGCAACAATTATCGCCATTGCTATCCCAATTTTTGTTGCTATGGTGCTTTTTGCCCTTGGAGTTTGCTTCCTGCGTAAAACAAGCAAGAAATACAATAAATTTCTGGAACCAAATGGTAAAAAATAGTTGTTTGATCATCATATATATGTCATTATCCTTAAACATTTGTCTGTAAAATTTTTGTTATTTTGAGAATTCAATATATTTAATGTTTGGTTGTGTAGTTGGAATTGAAATAACAGCCATAAAGTCCTTGCAATATGACTTGGTTACAATTGAAACTGCCACGAACAAGTTCTCGGATGATAATAAGATTGGTAAAGGTGGTTTTGGTACGGTTTACAAGGTAGAAATATAGTTATACATACATACATATATATGTATTTCAATAAATAGTTTTTAATTAGATGGCATTATAGTGCTTAAAGTTACACAAAGTGTAAGTTACTCCTGACCCTATATATTTCCAGGGTACTTTTCCCAATGGACAAGAAATAGCAGTGAAGAGACTATCCCAAAGCTTTGTGTAGGGTGCAATAGAATTTAAGAATGAGATTGGGTTGGTTGCCAAGCTTCAACACAGGAATCTAGTGAGACTCTTGGGATTTTGCTTTGGAGAAGAAAAGATACATATTTATGAATACGTGCCTAACAGAAGCCTTGATTACTTTTTATTTGGTTTGGCCAGTTTGAACTCGTTCTTGATTTATTTTTAAAATCACTTGACATCTTGATGCACAAATGTTTCAATGATCTGCTTGTCATGAACTTTCCACAAGCTGAAAATTTACAAAATAATGAGAATATATAAAGTTGATCTTTTGAATTGAATCAATTAATTTTATCATCCTTTTGAGTCTCATTCATTTCTGAGTTGAATATTTAATTTAAAAAAAAAAAATTAACAGACTCAGATAGGCAAGGGCAACTAGATTGGTCAAGTCGTTACAAGATTATAGGAGGGATCGCTTGAGGGATTCTCTATCTTCATGAAGATTCTTGGCTTAGAATTATACATCGTGATCTTAAAGCTAGCAATGTTTTGTTAGATGCCAATATGAATCCAAAGATTTCAGATTTTGGCATGGCAAGAATATTTGTAGCGGATCAAGCTCAAGGAAATACAAGTAGAATCGTTGGAACATAGTAAGTTTTTAATTGCGTTATTCGACCTTACTTAATCTAAATCAACAAAATCACTTATTTTCTTTTGTAGTATGTTAGAATTATCGAAAAAGGAAAGATTTGTACTTTTTAAGGTGATTGATAGCTTGAAAAACAAACGACTTTACAATTATGCTACTATAATTGGTTTCCAAAATCTTACTTTTTGATATTGTCGTATTGATGGTATTTGTTGGCATTAATTACATGTCTCCAGAGTATGCAATGCAATGATGATTCTTAGTAAAGTTTGACGTGTTTAGTTTTGGCGTCCTAATTCTAGAGATTATAAGTGGCAAGAAGAACAGTTGTTTCTATTAGTCAGAACACAATGAGGACCTCTTAAGCTATGTGAGTGTGGATCAAATTATCTCAATTTTGTGTTAAACTTTATGAATGCCAATATTATCAGTTCCAAGTGCTCAAGAGAAAATAATTGGGGTGGTTCTGGCTGGCCAGGGTCCAGTAAATAGAAAATTGTAATGATTTTGAATATTATCTTTGCAGACTTGGAAACAATGGAAAAATGGGACACCCATTGAATTGCTGCATCCAACTATAAGAGGTTCCCATTCAAGAAATGAAGTCATTAGATGCATCAATATTGGGTTATTGTGTGTTCAAGAAAACCCAGCCAACCGACCTACAATGGCAACGGTAGTTCTCATGCTTGACAGTTATTCTGTTAGCCTGCAGTTACCTCAGCAGCCAGCATTTTTGCTTCGGAATAAAGCAAACAGGAATATGCCAAAAAAGGAGCTGCAACATGATAGTTTTTCAAGCCATTCGGTGCCATGGTCAGTTGATGGAGAACCGATCACTGAACTGTATCCTCGATAGTGTAAGGAAGCAAGCTATTATCCAACTTTAATTACTTTTGTTTTGTCTTACCATGTGATGAAACTAGAACTTATAGCTACACACGGCTTTGGTTTGTTTAAGGAATGTATAGTGTTGAATTTAGGACAAAAAGTCTGAGTTACAAGTCCTTTAGTTCGAGAATAAGTACATACATGTTGGAATCTCCTCTTTTCTCTGCCCTTTCGGCCAAAAACTCAATTATAAAGGAAAAACGTGTAAGGGCACATATTGTGGTCGTCACTTATGTGAATGCTAATTGGGCTATTTCCTGGGCTAATACAAACCCAAGAGTAGAGGACTGGCATAAATGACATATAGTAGATTTAGTATTCAATGAGCTTGCACACTCTGGCTAAGCTTGAACCACCTATCAAAAGAACTCTCTAGCTTTGGATGTAGAATGAACCAGATAATCATGTCAGTGATGAGAATGTGTGAAACCTAAAAAAAAAACAAAAAAAAAAAAAAAAAACAGATTGAGAATGTGATTGTTACTCAAAAATCATGGACATTTGGAATGTGATTATTGACACACTAATGAAAAGACCTTTTTTTTTTTACTCTCTTTTTCGAAAGGTGAAACGAAGTTTTTATGTTTAGCATATTTACAAATAAATTACAATATGTAATTAAAAAGTAATTTGAGTACTTTATTGAAATGAAAGCAATAAAAGCTGCTATATATTGAAAGATTTATGATCAATAATTTAATATACAAAATAAATTTAGATGAGAACTAGTAAAAGTTTATCCTATCCTAAGAGGAATTGCAATTTATGCATCTAACCTCAGTTGTTGTTGTTTTCTTTTTTTGTTTTTTCTTTTGTTTTTTGGAGGAGAAATAAACTTACTTTGAGTTATTTGTTACAAGAAGATAAAGATCTTGAGACATAACTATAGTCCGACAAGGATTTTGAGACATAAGGTCTACACTCACTTTTTCATTTAGGGGAGGTGTTATGGATAACTCTAGTTTAAAGGTTCTAATAACAGCGTGTACATCCATTTAGCTCTATCCTAATTCGCAATTCTTCACGATTCAAGTAAGATTTGCTTTATTATTGTCTTATATCTCAATAAAAATATTAAAGAAAATAAATTCACTAGGATTAGGTTGGAAATAAATAGGATTTTCTTTGCATCTCTCTCCATTATAGTGGCAGAAATAGAATAGTCGCTTTTGTTGTCCTGCATCAAGAGGCCCCATATGCACCACTCATGTCCTCATCGTACCTTTATCCCGTTGAGCAATATATTATCCGAACCAAAAAAAAAAAAAAAAAAGAAAAGAAAAAGAAACTGAACACAAGGATTTGGGTAACTGGTCGAACCTTGCCTAAACCTTGCAATTTTTAAATTTATCCTAAGTGTTTCTCCCTTTCTCTCTCAGTTCACTACAATAATGTTGATTGTATTTGTGTAGCTTTTATATAATATATAATGTATGGCTGGTATGAATGAATGAGTGACTTTTACTTTCTATTTACCATCGGATGAGTGGATTGTATTCGTCACTGTTGATATGATATTTTGATTATAAAAATATAAAAGTGTTGATTGTTGAAATATAAGTTATATTTTACAATCTTCTCCAAAAAAAAAAAAAAATTATATTTTGTAATAATGCTTTTTGGTTTATTTATTTATTTATATGGAGTTATTATTTGCTTAAAAGTTGAAGGTACTAAGATAAAGTTTTCTCTTACTATACCTAGGTTCCGTTTGAGATAAGCTTATATTGGATAGTTTCTTTTACTATTTAGTGTATGTTTGGCTCCAGCTTAAAAAACTAGCTTATTTTACTATTTAGCTTATTTTTGCTATTATTTATAGGTCCCATTACACTTTTTGGTACTATTCATAGGTCAGACTGTACTATTTCAGCTAACTTTTACCTTTATCTACATTACTTTCAGCAAAACATTTTTTGTTCCAGCAAAATAAGTGTATCCCAAACAGTCCCTTAATTTATTTTTTTACTATTTATGTGTCCCATTGCACTTTTTGATACTATTTATGAATATCATTGTACTATTTCAACTAACTTTTAACTTTATCTACAATATTTTCAACAAAACGTTTTTAGTTTCGGCTAAATAAGTTATTCCCAAACAGACCCTTAAACGTAGTTTATACTTTACTGATTACAAATTTAAGTAACTTGTCTATAATTGACGCAAAGTAGGAAAAATGTTCAACATTTTGAAACTAGTGTTCAATCCTTTGTCTCAATTGTTAAATCTTTAGATATTGAACTCTCTAGAAGGGCTTAAAAGTTTACCATTACTCTTGTAGTTGCAACCATTTCTACAGAATGTGTATTTTCAGCCATGAAATTTTGTAACAAGATAGAAATGATTTTTTTTTTTAGTGATTATTTAAATGTGTACATAAAAAAGTGTTTTTTTTTTTTTTTTTGGAAAATTTAGTACCATGAAAAAAACTAATGACACAACTTTAATCAGTTAAAGTTAACTTATAAATCAAGTATTTGTTTTCTTTGTACATAATATTTTTGTTATAGTCATCTTAGTCCCCCTGGAAAGATTTTTTCGCTCTGCCATTGGTGCTAGTCAAGATACTAAAACATTGGTTGAAAACTCTAATTAATCACAGCTTTCCAAAATGACTTTTCCTAGATAGAGACGTCGCTGATAACGAATGGTTAAAATGAGAAATTTACAACTATATTCAAAGGAAAGGAAAGAAAACAAGGGTTTGCAACCCTAAAGATTGACATGTCAAAAGCATGAGACAAGATGAGATGGAATTAAATCATTGTGGCAATCAAATCAGTAGGGTTTTAGCCATCACGGGATACACGTACTACCACAGTGTTTCACTACAGTCACTAATGAAATTAATTAATTAATGGGGGCAATCACTTAATCCTAAAAGAGGTTTAAGCCACAAAAACCCACCTCACCTTTGGCTTTTCAACAGCTTAGCCCATATCCAGGGGAGCTCTTCCTTAGTCTAGTTAGGCAACTGCTTAAGGCCCTCAAATTGAGGAAGTTTCCCAAATTTTAACCAATTTAGTTAGTTCTTTAGTTTAAAAAATTAAACAAGTAAGATTTGTAAAATGAATAAATTAAACCCAAATTTATAGCCAAAAAAAAAAAAAAAAAAAAAAGGAGAAAAAGAGTCAAAGAAAAAAAAAACAAAGAAAAGAAGGCCTCAATGTAAGATTAATAAATTATATTCGAAATATTTTAAAAATAAATACATAAATGGTTAATTCTTTTTGTGACTAGAAGCTGAAATCTCTCTCTCTCTCTCTCTCTCTCAACAAAACAAAACAGAAGTTAAAATATGGGCCATATTTGAGTCAGTTTTTGAGCTAGCTTGCTTATTATCGTAAGTTTCATCATTGTTATGCTCAAATTAGTAGGGTTTAGCCACCAGGATACACTTGCTAACATAGTGTTTCACTATAGTCACTTATATAGTGTTGATAATGGGGCAACCATTGAACCACTAAATCCTTTGAACCCAAATCCCAAAAGAGACTTGAGGCAAGTGAGTCTCACCTTATCTCTTCATTCTAGCCTCTAACCTTTTGTCACAGGAACTTAGAAAACATGTCTAAAATGGGCTTGAACTTTGTGATGTGGGTTGTTGGGCCTATAATTAAGCTATATTAGTTTTGATAGGGATTAAGGGTTGTTTGGTTAGAGATTTCTAGTATCGTTGTTTAAGTGTTGTGGAAATATGTGTGAGTTAAAAAGTTTTGTAGAAATACATGTTTCAATGTTTAAACACTGAAAACTGTTATTTAAAATCTAGTACCAAACAGCCCCTAAGACTCTGGATATTGGTAGGTATAAATTGGAGAGTCTACAGTTCTTATTTTATTATTATTTTTTTTAACACTAAATATCAATTAACTAAAGAACCTATCTTAGTGAATTGTTGCCTTGTGGATTTTTTATGTTAAATTCTTCTCAGGTTTTTTACCTTGAATCTAGACTGTTTTATTGGTTTTCCTGAGTTATCATATCGTTGTGTTCTTTACTTTTCCGCTGTTTTGATATGATTGATACTTGTTTAACCTAGATCTGTTTAATTGAACTAAGTAACAACTTCACTGTAAATTAGGTTAAACAATCTGTATTTTCAAGGGTCTAAATTCTAACAGTTCTAGCTTGCCATTGGAATAATGAGCTGACAACCACGTGCTCACAACAAGATGACTGGCAAAGCAAGGGACAAGTGCATAGCGCACACATAGTAACAAAGACATATTTATTTTATTTTATTTTGTTTTTAATGTTGATCTCTAATTCTCTAGTGATTTGGAATGTGATTAACAAGAATCTGGGTATTTTTTAGTGTATTTGGAAGACCATAGGTTGAGGAATTATCCATCTATTGGGTTTTTTTTTTTTTTTTTTTTTGAGAAGTGTTATATTCATAACATTTTCACAACAAATTCTAGGTGGTAGTTTGTTATTAATTTTAATTTGAACCTCTTATTGAAATTACTTTTTTACCCACCACTAACAGTAAGTTATAACTTGCTACCTAAGATTTGTTGTGAAAATGTTATGAAATTATTTTGATTTTTAAATTAAAAGTTATAATGAAAAAAAAATCACTAAAACACAGAAAAAAAAAAAAATTGAAGATTTTAGGGCCTTAGCAAAGGAATTTGTGCAAAAGGCAGCTGGGATTTTGGACACGAGGCTTGCTCCTAATGCTATTTCCCTTCATGTCTCAATTTTCACTCAATTTTGTTACAGGCATTGATGATTTTTACTAACACTTTTATACTTTTTGAATTTCTTGTGTAAATTTTTGCAGTTTTTTCAGTTCATGAAAAGCCTATATATATTATCTGTTCTATGTCAATTAAGGAAGAAAAAAAAGGGTAAAAATTCTTTTAAACAAATGGTATCTTACTAAAAAAGTAATTTTAATTACATTAAAAACCTTAAAATAAATATATAAAAAATTTTAAATCTAATTTTAAAAAAAAAATCAAATTGAATAATAAATGATAGGAAATTTTTTATTTTATGACATGATGGCTCATGTGATTAGATGCAAGTATAACTTATGTAACTTATGAGATGATATTGAGATGGTCTCCTAAAATAAATTTTTCTATGCAATTGCTACTACACGTAAACTCGTAGACGTGATTCTTTGACCAACTAACAGAGACTATTCCGCCCACAGAAGCACCCCTGCCGAAAGGTTCACTTCTGTCCCCATCCACCGTAGCGTAAGATTTGTGATACTATTGTCATCTTCGTTACTCTTTGGTCTTTTCCTCAATGACAACAAAGTCGTAGGAAAAACTTGATAAAAAGATCAAGGTGGCTCAACAGCGGCTCTAGAATTTTTTCTAGGGGTCATTAAGAAACTTAAATTAAACAAAATTTAATATAAAGGAAAAGAACTTGAATATATTGAGTTATGGAAAAAAAAAAAAAAAAAAAACATACACACACACAAATACATAAAGTTTTACAATTTCTTTCTACAAGTTTTCATATTTTGAAACCGTCTCATGATAGTTTATTATTAGTTGTTATTATCTATTATCAATAAAAGTATGACAATTTTATTTTGTTAAGTTTGTAAAATATTTTTGTTTTTATGCAATTGTGGTTATATATTTGTCATTTTTTATATATAAATATTTTAAACTAAATGACAAAACTCAACCCTACTTGTACTATATAATTATTAACCCACACAACTGCATTCATCTATACATAAATAATACACTAAATTGTTGTTTGATTGTAGAATAAGCTAATATGTAATCAGGGTATACAAGATTTGAACTAAGATGTGCAAAAATATTTTTATGAGTAAATTAAATTAGTAAAGTAATATTATATACATAGAGAGAGAGAGAGAGAGAGAGATAGGTTCAAGTTACACATTTTTTAAACCATTGATTTGTATTAGATCTAAGGGAGGAAAAAACACTCATAGTCATGTATTTATTGTTTCCTAGAAATTAGTAACTAAGTCATTACTTCTTCTTATTAAAAGTAGAAAAATAAAAAAATAGCATTTACTCTCTGCTCTCCATCATCTTCATCTTCTCTCCCTCACACGGTCTTTTTCTCTCAAAAAAAGAAAAAAAAAAAGAAAAAGAAAAAACAGCATGCTTCATAATTTAAAAGCCATGTTTGATTTCTTATTCCGTAATCAAAAGAAATCCTGCACAAGTAACTAAAATAATGCAACCACGACCAACTTGAATCAGATAAGGATTGATGTTTCATCATTTTACGAAAATTCTAGCATAAGATAAGGACTTTTTGTCCTTTACCAAGTACTCAACGACACCATTCATGAACTTTGGAATAATTTTAACTTGGAATGAGAATTATTTAATCAAAACAGGAACACAGCTAAACAATCCAAAATCATTTTTTAAATTGCAAACTTAACAGCAGAACAAAACTTCAATTGTTATTGTCTTGTCTTCAAGCCCACAATTGACGCCCACAAGATAGAACACAAGACCATGTGTGGGAGGGAGAGGAAGATGATGGAGAGCAGAGAGTTAATGCTGTTTTTTATTTTTTATTTTTATTTTTAATAAGAAGAATTAATGACTTAGTTATTAATTTCTAGGGAACAATAAATATATGACTATGAGTGTTTTTTTCACCCTTAGATCTAATACAAATCAATAGTTCAAAAAAGGGATAACTCTTGTGAAGTTACACCAGGTATAACTTAAACCCATCTCATATATATATATATATATATATATAATTTTTTTTTTCAAGTCAGGGGTTGATTGAACCCCCTGAAGTGAATGTGCAGCCGCCCCTGGTGGCTTGACTTATTATTTTGTTGAATAGCTAGTATTAAAAGTTTCTTACTATAGAAAACATTGTAGTACGTTGCAGAAAGCATAAGAGGTTGAGTTGATCATGATAATGGGGTTGCCTCAGCCTTGCAAATTCAACCTGTGCATGACCCTTTTGGTCCTCTACTACTTTCTGATCAGCTTCCTCAGCCATACTAGAATGGAGGCCGTTGCAACTTACGTCTATCATAACTGTCCAAACAGCATAAATTTCACCACCAACAGCACCTACCAATCCAATCTCAATAACATCCTCACTTACCTCTCATTCAATGCCACACGCAACATTGAATTCTACAACGCCACTGTCGGGAACTCTGTCGACACTGTCTATGGCCTCTTCCTTTGCCACAAACACCTTCCCGCCGATACCTGCCAAAGCTGTATACACTACAAAAAACATGACTTGTTTCAGCCCATTTTTTCCAAGGGTTCACTAAAAATGGTTGAAACAAATGCTAAAAACTGGCATGCTAAAAAATCTGACTAATCTTCTTACAATGGTCATTAAAACCCTTGAACTAAACTAAAACACTAAAATCCCGCATAGTTGTTTCCTCCAAATTTTTACATTCCTTAACGGAATTCTAACACAACCCTTTGAATAAAGTCTCTCCCTCTCACGAACTCAAAATTCAAAAAACCAATTTTCGAATAAAGTCTTTGCCCACTCTCTTAGAAAACTCATTTTCATTTTGTTCAACCATCCTCCAAACTAAATGAGAACTCTTAGAAAGTTCTCTCTCTCTCTCAAAGCTCATCTCATCTCCGATGATAGGTTGAGGCACGGTGGTTGGCAATCCTATCTCAGATGACGACTGGCCGTTGATAATCAAAGCCCTCACCTCCGCCCCTTTGTCCAATTACAGGTCTCTCTCTCTCTCTGTTTGTTTCCTGGGAAAAAAAATTGAATTTGGAAATTACCTAGTAGAACTTTGCAAAGAATTTTTGGTATTCTCTCTCTTATTCTCTCCATTGATATTTCTCTTCCTCCCCAATAATATAATTTGGGGGTAGGGTTTGGATACTTTGGAAATGGAATTACATACCTGTCCTTTGGAATTTGAAGTATGGGTTGGATGTATGAGGTTTGAACATATTATCTGAGCTACCTGTATTTTATAGTTTGAGTTGAAAATGACTTTCTCAGAATAGACGATTCTGGTTATCGAAGGAGCCAGTTTCATTGGCTCTTACATTGTGGTTCAACTTCTTAATGAAGGCTTTAGGGTTTCGATCATCGACAATCTTGATAATTCCATCACCGAAGCTGTTGATAGGGTTCGTGATTTGTTCGGCCCTAAGCGTTCTCAAAATCTTGAATTCCACCTAGTATTCAATTTTGTGTGTGTGTAAATTTCTATTTTGTTTGGTTACCAAGAAAATGAGGGAAAAGAAGGTTAGAAATTAGAGATTCTTGAATATCTTGAGCAATGCTGGTTTTAATTTTCAGGAGATTTGTATATATTTTTTTTTAAATTAACAATTTCTTGGCAACCAAATGGTGGCGTTTTGAGGTTTTTAGCTTTTGGTTACATTACGTGTTGGTTTGATTGCAGGGTGATCTTAGGAATAAGGACTTGGAGAAGCTCTTTTCTCAAACACAGTATGTTTGATTTCAATTACATTAGCAGTGCTATGATTTTCCACTATTTTCATTCAATTTTATTGTTAACTATTTTCTACGAAAACAAACAGAATTATAGACTTTTTCAGAATTGGCTTAATTTTGTGCCATTGGCTTTGTTTGAGACAGATTTGATGCTTTGATCCATTTTGTTGGCCTAAAAGCTGTTAATAAGGAGAGTGTTGCAAACCCTCACTGTTATTTTGATAACAATTTGATTGGCACTATTAATCTTTATGAGGTTATGGCAAAATATGATTGTGTTAGGGTACTTTTTTTTTAACACCTAATTTTATTTGAGTATGACCTATTTATACCGCTAATAAGTTATTGGGTTTTCCCAAATATTTTTTGCTCCATTATTATGTTAATCACAAATGTTTCACATCTCATCATCTAAATTGGGTTATGATATAAAATATCACAAAAAAAAAACCCAAAAACTCATATTTTATCCAATTTTATTATCATTATTTAGCTAAGCCCAAAACCAGCCCTATGAACCCAATAAACACATCCTATTCTATTTAAAGCCCAAGAATACTTATGCTTGGCAATATTTGAAAAGCACATAATTCAAGTCCATGGCAAAACAATTTTATTAATGGAATTCAAATCCATGATCAAAGCCCATGATTTAAACCCATGGCAATTTATTTATCCAAAGCCCAATTTCTCATTGGCAATATCAAACCCTAGTTCTCGCTAGCAATATTTAAAGTCCAATTCTCATTGGCACTATTTGTCAAAAAAGAGCTCAAGATTATCAATACTTGGCAAAGAAAAAATATCATTGTAAAATATTACCATGACAAAAACCATGGCAATCGTCCTATAAAAAAACTCATTGGGAGTTATCTTGAAAATTATGTTCTCATAAAATCGCGACATCCATAATATACGCCTTTGACACTCATAAGTTATGATGCGATTATTAGAAACCCATAAGATTATCATTTAAGTTATGATGCGATTATTAGAAACCCATAAGATTATCATTTAAGTTATGATGCGATTATTAGAAACCAAGAACATTATTGCAACATGGAATTCATCAAAGTAAATATTATTTACAAAAGTATTTTGAAACTTGTCCTATTATTTCAAACATTACAACTAATTGCCCAAAGGCCCATTGCAAGTATTTATGAAAAAACCCAAAAATATTTACTAATAAAAGTCCATAAGGAATGAAAACCCATGGCAACATGTGCACACAACCGGCCCTTGTTCATCCCTAACCAAAGAAACAACTAGAGCCCCCTACAAGAGGACCAAGCCTTTGAGGATGAACTAGGGGCTGTTCCATCAGTTTTCTGCCACCCTCTACCTGACGTGAACAATACCCAAGGGCTGTCATATCAACTGAAGTCAAAAGGATGAAGGAACTACATCATCTTCCTCAAGACTGCACCTCCAGCGAAAGGGGAGCTGAAACCAAATTATCCAAACTTCAACAAATTGATACTATAAATGTTAAAAACGTTCAAGACGTGATTCATGTGCCAAACCCATGAATCCTAAAGGGGAAACAATTGGGAACATGTGGTTTGGAGGGCATAAAGGGATCTCCAGTGGAACCCTCTAAAGTGGACTTAAACTTTGATACCTGGCTTGGGGTGTTGAATCCTACTTCCTAGGGTCTAAATCTCAATTGCAGCACTAGGATTCTTCCTTAATACTTTCCTTAATCCCATTGGCTAAACACAATCTTAGCAATCTTAGCATTTAATGCAAGATTACTCCAAATACTACCTTGCCCAAAGAAGTAAAATGGCCCCAAAAGCAAATCTCTCATTTTTAGGCCAAATCCAGGTTATTAATTTAGCTGACCTGCTCCCCTGAATCAGATCTACGTTTTTTTGGATGCTTGTTAATTAATGCTTCTCTAAACTCCATTATAAAAGCATGAGCACCTTAGCCCACAAAGGGATAGCCACCCCCCTCTGAGACTTTGGGGTTCGTTTGCCATTTTTACTGGTGGTTTAGCTCTCTTTAATCTCACCACTTATCATCTTTAGCCTACACTCATCTAATCCCAGATATTCTTCTCCCCCCTTTACACAATCATAGCTCAAAAATGTCCTCCAACTAGTCACAAACAGCCCATTACTCACAAAAAGCTTCAATCTCAATATTAATCCCATCTCACTCACTCAAAATAGCCCACATTCACCTCATTCATGCTTTATGCACACATACTCACCAAAATTTTAGTTTAATACTTGCTGCACTGAGCTGGAGATCTTTCTCTCCCTTCATTCCATCCTATTTTTCCTCTTTCATTTGTAACTATGGAGCCTTTAATCCTTGTTTATTATTATTATGATGATGGCCATATGTTTTGGAAACTATGGAAGTTCTCCCTAATGTTGACTTAATAATAATAAGGAAAAAAATATGATTTTTACCATGTAAACACACTTATTAACCTGAAATTACCTTACTGCTAGAGATAATACCGTACTACTAGAGGACTAATTTGAACTATCGGACCAGGACCATTAATGTACTAATTAAATATTGTAATGTGTTTTTCATTGGGCTTTTATTGCTGTTTTGTCATGTGCAGCTTTTGTTTCTTGCTTGGATAGGCTTTATCATCACACCAAAAGCTTTTGGGTATCATCTCAAGAGCCCATAGTCGAGTTTCGGCATGGCTTCCCAACATCTTAGATAAAGGCATCAATTTCTCCCTTGATAGATTGCAAAAAGGTGTGTCCACAATTTAATTTCTTGAACTCATTTGATTTTGTTTTTGAATCTTGCGCTTGTAACAAATGGTTTGGAAGTGAATCAACAATAATCTATGTCTTAAAGAATTTTTGGCTGTTGAGTTATGCATTAAACGTTCATCTTAGTCATATTTGATTTTGCAAAATCTTTTATTCCAGTATATTTCTTTTCAAATCATAATTGCATAAACTATGATTTGTATATGTAGCTGTATATTTGTGGAAGCAATATTGTTGTTTTTGGCATCTTACTGCTAAATTGAAGTTTTTATGTTCGATGTCTAATTATTTTGTCCCCACGGGCCTTGTAAATCACCCACCATTGTAACTATTGAATCATAAAAAATGTCTAATTATTTGTTTGTCGAAAGTAGTTATAGCATTCAAGTTCCAGTTGAATCTTTAACAGAGAATTGTTTAGTATTAGAATGTGAACCAATGCAACTCAAGTCTCAGTGATTTCAATTCTGAAATAAAAAGATCTTCGCTAGTAGCTAGTAGGTTATGGTTTTAAATTTTGGGACTTCAAAAATAAAAATAAGATTCTATATATATCAAGTTGCCTAAAAGATGGTGCATTTAAGTTTAGCAACTAAATGACAGTCTGCACAACGATAAATGGGTAAAACAGTGGGTATCTTTCTTCCTCACAACTCACAAGCAAGATGGAGATTGAGATCACAATAGAGACAAGCCAAGGCATATGATTCACTATTGATTGATAAAATCATATTTTTGATAACATAATGTCACCTTGAACACACTGTGAGTGATAAGATGGACCAATTTCAATTTGTTGGTACATCTTGAGCAAAATTTGTAAGGTCATATGAGTTAGCAACAGTAAAATAGATTTTGATTGTTGATATAAAGTCTTAGGGTCCGTTTGGATACAGCTGAAAACTGAAAACTGAAACTGAAAACTGAAAAACACTGTAGCAAAATAATTTTTAAATGTGTAAATAGTACTTTGGGACCCATTTTTAATGAAAAAGATACTAAAAAGTGAAATTTGTAGGTCCGTGAATAGTACATGATGTGCACTGATTGGCTGAAAAAAGTTAGAAAAGTCAAACTTTGCGGCTACTATTCATTGAATAGTGCATGAACAGTAGCCACAATCTCAAAAACACGTGGAAAAAAAAAAAAAAAAAAAAAAAAGAGAGAGAGAAACACAGACGCAGACGCGCTGGAAATCAGCCCAATCCAAACGTACTCTTAGTCCCAAAACATTGGAGTAGTCTATAGATCCTCAACAAGATTGAAACTCTAACATTGAAATATTTTTTTATGCGGGCTTTTCTGTTGGATTTAGTACTCTTTTCCGGTTAAGGACAACTTAAGGTGTGTCCCTCATTGAAGATTTTTTTTAAATTTTAATCTTAGATTAAATGGAATTGGGTTTTTTTTTTTTTTTTTTTTGGCCTTTAGGATTGGTTTTGTGTAGGGCTTTGTGAGTTCTTACAATGAGTTATTTCCCTGCTTCTTCACTACACTATCTCCACCCAACCTTTGCCTTCATTACCTCTATTTTGTAGTAATATATTAATTGTTGTGTTATTTTGTTTATGCATGTGTTGGTTGCTTTGATTAAATTTTCATTTCCGTCTGTTTTCTTTCCTCACAATCTTTGCTTCCAGATTATCAGCGGCTTTCTCATAGGTTGAATACATCAAAGCTTATTGAAAATAGTGGTGAGTTCCTAAACTTGATTGTATTTAATAATTTTGGAGAAACTCTAGTCTTGGTAACCTGCTACATGATGTGCCTTGTGAGTGGTGGCTATGTCAAGTTGTGTACCTAATTTGATGAAATTCACTATGAATTCTTATACTCAGCTCTGCTTTTCTGTTTTTGGCATAATGTTGCTTCTTTGATTTTCTTTTCTTTGCCATTCTTTTTCCTCTTATTATAAAGTTTTTCAACCAATGGATTGGCAGAATATTTCCAAAATAAACTGGTGGACACAATACATTTTATGGAGATTCTAAATTTAAAAGACAGTGTTGAAAAGGATACCTTCTTCCTCAAGCTTCCAAATTTAGCAGAGCAGCTTCCTCATCCAATTGTCCTGAAAAAGGTGTGACATGGAAATTCTAATGTTATATATCTATTTGAAATGTCTTTGAATGCCAGCTTATGTTTTTGTTTTCTTGTTTCTATAGTTAGTTTCATTATTAGCTTCTGCACTTGAATTTGGTTCAGCTGCTGCCCCTACTTTGGCTGCCTTGTTGAAAATGGGTTCCTTGGCTTTTGACAAAAGAATTCAGTTCCAAGGTCATGCTCTTTCAGTACCCTTACAATATCCTGATTTTCAGATGTTAATTTTTGTCTTATAATGATCTGGGTTGATTGATATCTATCCATATAATGCATAGAGCTCTAGTTGCTAGTTTGGCCAATTTGATGACTCTATATGAACTAGCCGTTTTTGTGATGCCCTAGGAATAAAATCTATGTAGGTGCAAAGGAGAATTATTTTTTTGATAAATAATAAGATTATACAAATTCGAAAAAAAGAGCCACCCAAGAATACAGGAAATATACTGGTTAGACAATTAGTACATTGGACTTGATGTATTTCGTTGTATACATTAGATTTTTGATGTATTTGGTTGTAGTATGTGGTTTTTGTGCATGATTGTGGTTTTTATTTATTTATTTATTTAGAAAATCTTATTTTGAGGGTCAAAAGACCGTTAAATAACCTTATTTATCAAAGGTTGTACATGTAGATCTTTTAACTCTTGGTAAATAAGGTTATTTAAGGGTCTTTTAACCCTTAAAATAAGATCAGAGCACTTGTTTTAAGGGCCACGAAGGCCTTCAAAATTTCTTTTTCGATAGTATAAGTTTTGAAGGTTATCAAGGGTCGATTTGACTCTTAAAAAAAAATTTATTGAGGTTTTTTAATACCTTTTTCAAGGATTTTGACCCTTGAAAAAAGTCAACTTTGTTGTATTTATAGCTGACACAACCAAAGACATAGCCTAGCGCTATCCCACGGAGGAGAAATTATAAGATCCACATGGTGGACAAGTAATGTGGTTCACCATTCCATTAAAAAGCTTCCACTTGTTTAAAATTGTTAGTTAGAATTTTTTTTTAAACATAAATTAATTACTGACTCAGCAATTTTAAACAAATGGAAGTTTTTTAGTGAAATTGTGGATAAATAACGTGATCCACCAGAAGACTATAATTTCTCCCCACGGAGAGAGAATATGTGAACTCTTAAAAAAAAAAAAAAAAAAAAAAAGGATTGAGAATGTGATTGTTAGTTAGGAGCATCCAATCTACTTCCCCGCATATTTCAGTTCAGCCCCTTCAAATCCCCTTATTTAATTTCTTTATTAAAAGGGATGAAATAAAAATAGATGCTCTGGGTTGATTTTATGATATGGATTTATTTTTAACAAAAACACTAAAAGTCTAAAAGAATGTATGTATATACAGGGTCGGACCCAAGTGGGCCCCGCTCCCTTGGGTCCAATTTTTTTTTTAATAGTTATTATATATTTTAATTTTGTAATTATAACCTCTCCTCCTCAATAAGCCTAGTTAATTTCATTCAAATAGCAACTATCTAATCTAAAAATTTAATAAAAACAATAAAAACATTCACAATAGTGATTGTATTTTAGCAAAAAAAAAAAAAAAAAAATACTATTTTACCACCAAAGAAACAAAAAATCATGCGTTACTAAAGAAGCTAAAGCTAAATTATTTTCAACTACAGTCAACTGATATTTATTTTGTTAAGATTATATCTCTTCCTTCAATTAAAAAACTCAAATTATCTCTCTTCATTTTTTATTTTAATGAGTTTTTTTTTAATATTATTTTAAATGCAGTGTAAAAAAAATAAAACGTTTGATATTGGATGTATTGTAAAATAGTTTTTTGATATACTAAAAGTTAAAATTTTTAGCACCACCATTAGTAAATGATTGCATCTTAATGTATTTAGAAACAACGATTTTGTGTATTTATAATTTTTTTTAATACTATATAGATGCTTATTTAGAGTTTTTTTTTTTTTTTTTTTTTTATACTCTAGCCCCGCTAGCTTAAAAACTTGGGACCCTTGATTGTTACTCATAAATCATGGACATTTGGAATGTTCATTTTATTGTAAAAGACTTCTTTTTTTTTTCCAAAGGTGAAACGAAGTTTTTATGTTTAGCATATTTGCAATTTATGCACCTAACTTCTGTTGTTGTTGTTGTTGTTTTTTTTTTTTTTTTTTTTTTTTTTTTTTTGTGTTGGGGGTGGGGGGGGGGGGGGGGGGGGGGTTGTGTTGGAGAAATAACCTTTGAGTTATTTGTTACAAGAAGATAAAGATCTTGAGACATAATTATAGTCCGACAAGGATTTTGAGACATAAGGCCTAAACTCACTTTCATTTAGTGGGGGTGTTGTGGATAACTATAATTTAAAGGTTCTAATAATAGCGTGTACATCCATTTACCTCTATCCTAATTCGTAATTCTTCACGATTCAAGTAAGATTTGCTTTATTATTGTCTTATATCTCGATAAAAACATTAAAGAAAATAAATTCACTCGGATTAGGTTGGAAATAAATAGGATTTTCTTGGCATCTCTCTCCAGTTGTAGTGAGTTTGGCAGAAATAGAATAGTCGAGTCGCTTTTGTTGACCTGCGTCAAGAAGCCCCATATGTACCACCGATGTCCTCATCATACCTTTATCCCGTTGAGGAATATATTATCCGAAAAAAAAAAAAAAAAAAAAAAAAAAAAAAAAAAAAAAAAAAAAAAAAAAACCATTAAACTGAACAAGGATTGGGTAACTGATCGAACCCTGCCTAAACCTTGCAATTTCACATATAAAGTGGTCTTTAAAGAAGGTGCTAGTCACTGGCGGAAATGACACAACAAACCCAAACCCAATATTAATCCAATATATATTAACCATATCTGCTAAAGAAAAAAAAAAAAAATCATTACCTGTATCTGGCCCATTCCTCCAACTGAGGCCCCTCCAGAGTTCAAATACAAAACCTCTCTCTCCTTAAACAAATCCCTAAATTACAAATAAATAAACCCAAATCTGTCTTTTTCAACCAATTCCTAATCACCAATTACAAAGAAAAATAATCCCAAATTTGTCTTACGGTTTCCCATTCTGCCACCGTCTCCTTGTTGCCTCCCTAACTCGAGGAGCCGCTTGCAAGGCATCTCGCCTAACGGTCCACACTGACCTGTGGGCTGTAGCTAACCACTAGTACTTCTCCCTTTCTCTCTCAGTTCACTACAATAATGTTGATTGTATTTGGGTAGCTTTTATATTATATATAATATATGGTTGGTATGAATAAACGAGTGACTTTTACTTTTTATTTATTATTGAATGAGTGGACTGTATTCATATAGTTATTATTGATATGATATTTTGATTATAAAAATATAAAAGTGTTGACTATTGAAATATAACTTATATTTTATAATCTTCCAAAAAAAAAAAAAAACTTATATTTTATAATAATGCTTTTTGGTTTTTTAATTTTTTTTAATTTTTACTTTATTTTTTGTGTGGAGTTATTATTTGCTTAATAGTTGAAGCTACTGCTATTCTCGGAATACCCCTGAGTTCAACCCGGGCTGAGGACAAACTGTTTTGGATGGCTACACCCAATGGCTGCTACTCCACCAAGTCAGCATACCACCTCCTTTCAAATGAGGTAGCAAAGAAAATTCCTGGACCATCAAACACGTCAGCCCACAAGAAGTTTTGGTTGGATATTTGGCAATTGAAAGTGCCGAATAAAATTCGACATTTCATTTGGAGAGCAGCCAACGAATCCTTGCCAACAAAAAAGAATTTATTGCAGAGGAACATCACGGCGAACGCCCTCTATGACCATTGCAGCAGTGAGACAGAGGACACAATTCATGCAATCTGGGGGTGTGCAGAAGTTAAATCAGTTTGGTGGGAGCTGGAGCGTTGTAGACCTTTATTGGCTGAAACATTGGTTTGCTTTCGTGACCTGTTCCAAGGAATTTTAGCGCAAAACATTCCACACTTGGCTGAGCTGTTTGCTTATATTTCTTGGAGCATCTAGTTTAACAGGAACGCACAGAGAGTGGGAATAACCACTGTGACTTTGGGAAGGATCTATAGTGATGCAGTTGATCGGCTTCATGAATTTCAAATGGCACAAGATTATTCAGTGCAACAAGTTGTGGCACACCCAACCCATTGGCTACCTCCTCCACCAAATCAGTACAAGGCTAACAGTGATGGGGCGATTTTCAAGGACTCGGGAACGGCAGGTTTGGGAGTGGTGGTGCGTGAATCCGAAGGGATGGTGATAGCAGCGTTATCGGAGCGCATTGCTTTACCACCCATGGTGGAGGACGTGGAGCCATTGAACTCGGGTTATAGGATGTCATCTTCGAGGGAGACTCTGAGATCATTCACAAGCACCTTATATTGGACTCACCCTGCCTGGCCGCCTTTGGTCATATATCATTGATGATTCGCGTAGGCTAATCTCAAGTTTGAGAAATGCTTCTTTCACACATGTTAGGCGTAAGGGTAATATTGTTGCAGACAAGCTTGCCAAATTGGCAAAATTCTTGTACGAACCTCAAATATGATTAGAAGACATCCACTGTGATGTAACCAATTTTGTAATACTTGACAAAAGTTTAATGTTTACGTAATAAAAATGTCTTACCGGTTTCTCAAAATAAAAAAAATAAAAAAAAAAAAGTTTTCTCTTACTATACTTAGGTTGCGTTTGGGGTAAGTTTATATTGGGCTGTTTTTTTTATTGTTTAACTTATTTTTTTTACTATTTATGGGTCCCACTGTATTATTTCAACTAACTTTTAGCTTTATTAATAGTATTTTTAGCAAAAAGTTTTCAATTTAAATTAAATAAGTTATTCTCAAACGGACCCTTAAACGTAGTTTATACTTTGCTAATCACAAATTGTAAGTAACTTGCCTATAATTGATGTAAAGCAGGAAAAATGTTCAATATTTAGAAACTAATGTTCAATCCTTTGTCTCAATTGTTAAATCTTTAGATATTGAACCCCCTAGAAGGGCTTAAAAGTTTATTATTACTCTTGTAGTTGCAGCCATTTTTATAGAATTTGTATTTTCAGCCATGAAACTTGTCAAAACAAAATTTTGTAACAAGATAGAAATGAGTTTTTTTAGTGATTATTTAAATGTGTACATAAAAAAGTGTTTTTATTTAAAAAAAAAAATTAGTACCATGAAGGAACTAATGACACAACTTTAATCGGTTAAAGTTAACTTATAAATCAAGTTTTTTTTTTTTTTTTTTTTTTTTTTTTTTTTTTTTTTTTTTTTTTTTTTTTTGTCTTTGTACATAAGATTTTTGTTATAGTAATCTTGGCTCCCCTGGAAAGATTTTTTGGCTCTGCTATTGGTGCTAGTCGTCAAGATACTAAAACATTGGTTGAAAACTATAATTAATCATAGCTTTCAAAAATGACTTTTCCTAGATAGAGATATCGCTAATAATGAATGGTTGAAATGCGAAATTTATAGCTACATTCAAAGGAAAAGAAAGAAAACAAGGATCTGCACCCCTAGAAATTGACAAGTCAAAAGCATGTGACAAGATGAGATGGAATTAAATCATTGTTGTGATCAAATCCGTAGGGTTTTAGCCATCACGAGACACACCTACTAACACAGTGTTTCACTACAGTCACTAATGAAAACTTAATTAATTAATAGGGGCAATCACTTCATCCCAAAAGAGGTTTAAGACAAGAATACCCACCTCAACTTTGGCTTTTCAATAGCTTAGCCTATATCCAGGGCGGCTCTTGCTTTAGTTTAGTTAGGCGACCGCTTAAGGCCTTCAAATTGGGGAAGTTTCCCAAATTTTAAGCAATTTAGTTAGTTCTTTAGTTTAAAAAAGTTAAACAAGTTAATTTTGTAAAATAAATTAAGCCCAAAATTATAGCCAAAAAAAAAAAAAAAAAGAGAGAGAGAGAAAAAGAGTCAAAGAAGAAGAAGAAGAAGAAAAGAAAAAAGAAAAAAAAAGGAAAGAAGGCCCAATGTAAGAGTAATAAATTAAACCCGAAATATTTTAAAAATAAAAACTAAAATGGTTAATTCTTTTTGTGACTAGAAGCTGAAATCTCTCTCTCTCTCTCTCTCTCTCAAAACAAAAGTTTGAGCTAAGATATGGGCCATATTTGAATAAGTTTTTGAGCTAGCTTGCTTATCATAAGTTTCATCATTGTTGTGCTCACATTAGTAGGGTTTAGCCATCGAGATACACTTGCTAACATACTGTTTCACTACAATCACTTATATAGTGTTGATTAATGGGGCAACCACGGAACCACTAAATCCTTTGAACCCAAATCCCAAAAAAGACTTGAGGCAAGTGAGTCTCACCTTATCTTCTCATTCTAGCCTCAAAATTTTTGTCATAGGAACTTAGAAAACATGTCAAAAATGGGCTTGAACCTTGGGAAGTGGGTTGTTGGGCCTAACATTAACCTATATTAGTTTTGGTAGGGATCAAGGGTTATTTGGTTAGAGATTTCTAATATTGTTGTTTAAATATTATGGAAATATGTGTGAGTTAAAAAGTTTTGTGAAAATACTGGTTTTAGTATTTAAATACTGAAAATTGTTATTTAAAATCTAGTACCAAACAGCCTCTAAGACTCTGGATATTGTTAGGTATAAATTGGAGAGTCTACAGGTTTTTTTTTTTTTTTTTTTTTTTTTTTTTTTTTTTTTTTTTTTTTTTTTTTAAACTAAGGGTTTGTTTTCCGCTTATTTGTTATAACTGAAAACTTTTTGTTAAAAATATTGTAGATAAAGGTAAAAGTTAATTGAAATAATATAGTGGGACCCATGAATAATAACAAAAATAAGTTAAATAATAAAATAAATTGACAAATAGAGACTAAAATATCAAATAACTAAATATCTATCTTAGTGAATTGTTGACTCGTTTTTTTTTTTTTTTTTTTTTTTTTTTTTTTAACACGTGAGAGATTGAACCTGGGTAAAATTAATAAAAAGATCAAGGTGGCTTGAATTATTATTTCGTTGACTAGCTATTGTTAAATGTTAATTCACCCCCTTGTGTAAATGTTTCTTACTATAGAAAACATTGTAGAACGTTGCAGAAAGCACAAGAGGTTGAGTTGATCGTGATAATGGGTTTGCCTCAACCTTGCAGATTCAAGCTGTGCATGACCCTTTTGGTCCTTTACTTTCTTATCAGCTTCCTCAGCCATACCAGAACTGAGGCCGCTGCAACTTACGTCCATCATAAATGTCCAAACACCACCACTTTCACCACCAACAGTACCTACCAATCCAATCTCAATAACCTCCTCACATACCTCTCATCCAACGCCACACGCAACATTGAATTCTACAACGCCACTGCCGGGAACTCCGTCGACACTGTCTACGGCCTCTTCCTCTGCCGCGGCGACCTCCCCGCCTACACCTGCCAAAGCTGCATCGCCGACGCAACAAAAGACATAGTCCAGCGCTGTCCCACGGAAAGATTAGCCGTGGGTTGGTACGACGAATGCATGTTGCACTACTCTGACCAGTATTTCTTTGGCAGCACGGTCACCGACCCTTACAGAATCTTGCGTAACACACTAAATATTTCGGACCAAACCGGGTTTGATCAGGTAGTGAGACCAAAATTGAGCGGTTTGGCAAGTGGGATTATAAATCTTAGTACCGGGGCAAAGAAGTTTGGGACGAATCGAGCGAATTTTACAGCGCTGAAATATGTGTACACACTTGTGCAGTGCACGCCGGACCTGTCGGGTTACGATTGCACCGGCTGTCTTCGGTTAGCAATACAGAAGCTGCCGAGTGGGAATAGAGGGGGAAGAGTTTTGTTTCCCAGTTGTATTGCTAGGTTTGAATTTCACCCGTTTTATCTCACGGGCAACACATCGGCGCCGCCGCCAATGCCTGTTCCCCCGCCTACAACACCGACAGGTAAAGTTTTCTTTTTATTTTTATTTTTAAAATTTTTTAATTTCATTGCAGCAGATCAAAAGTTGTCGTGGTTTCGCACTTTTCAGTTTCACCAAATATTTTACCCTTTTGACTGCCTTAGCTTATTTATTTATTGTTCGTTTCAAAAGATTGAAAAATTAGGTGCAAATACAATCACCGCCAAGGCGCAGACATGAAAGTCATGATGAGTAATGTGTACTTATAGACCCGGTATTCACTTTCGAAAAAAGAAAAAAAAAATGTTTTAAATTCCTTTAATATATACATGAGTTTTGAGCCAACCGGATCCAGAACTTTTTAAAATTGATTTATTTTGTAGTTAAAGCTAACTTAGTACATAAACATTATTACGCCAATTAATCATTTTTTCTCAATTATCTTAGGAATTAAGCTGGTTTTAAGAATTAAATTAGTCAATTTTGAAAAGTCTTAGACGTAGTTAGCATTAGTCCAAATTTTAGAACTAAGGGTATATTTGGATAGCACTTATTTTGCTGAAATTGAAAACTAAAAACTGAAAGCACTGTAGCAAAATAATTTTTAAATGTGTAAATAGTACCGTGCGACTCATTTTTAATGAAAAAATTGTTAAAAAGTGATATTTGTGGGTCCATGAACAGGGCACGGATGCACTATTCACGATTGAAAAGTCAACATTTGCGGCTACTGTTCATGAATAGTAGCCGCAAACCTCTTGAAACGCGTGCCAACAAAAAAAAAAAGAAAAAAAAAAGGAAGCTAATATGTAGACGTGAGACGTGAACGTGGATCCAAACCCCCTCTAAATATTGGAAATTGCCAAAAAAAGAAAAAAAGACCTTGTAAAAATAGACAAAATGGGTATCATATATATATTCTTTTCACAATAAGTGGTAATATGTGAGCATTTAATATATATATAGATAAAATTTTACACTAATCTAATCTAATTGTACGCGTGTAGAGTGATTATCACGCTAAACGTGAACCATACTTGTAGAGTGATTATCACGCTAAACGTGAGCTTGTAATATCTAATATATGAGTGATTCTAGTGAATAATCATTTGTATAAAGAGCAATTATTGATAGGTCATTTATATGTTTACATTGTAAGTACAATGTAAATTTACATTTTACCCTACAATTAAAGAAGAATTTCTCTTATTAATATCATTTTTATTTGTTTCCTATTCATTATTTTAAAAGTTGTGAAGAAAGTTATAGAATTAGTTGCGTTCCTAAGCTTCTTTCTTGATACGTGAGCCCATAATATGTAAGTGGTGAATAATTATTTGTATATGGAGCCATTATTATTATTATTATTATTATTATTATTTTTAGATGAAAGATAGATATTTTATTACTTCAATAAGCATAAGAAACAGTACAGCACTTAGGCTGAACAACTACACCAGGGAAAGAAAGCCATGCGAAGGAAAAACAAATACCAAGAGAAACAGAAAAACATCACCACGAATACAAAGCTTTCAAAAACAGAGACTAAGAATTTTTCAATGCTACCATCAAACTCCGATACTCTGCCAGGAAACTGGGAGCCCCTTCCAGAATTACTTTAGGATGTTGTTGAACCTTTCAAAGTTATATTTATTTCTAGCATTCCATAACGCCCATGATATCGTTGCCCATCTTTCCCACTCCATCTATGGAAGCCAATCAACAAGCATCTGGAACAGTGCAAAAAACTCCCTAACATCATTGGGACATTTATGAATTTTACCTAGGCAAAGCGCTCGTACGTTTCTTGCTAAAGGACATTCCCGTAGAAGATGGCCAACGGACTCTGGTTTTTGACAGCAATTCTCACACTATGGGTCAACCATAACCTTCCTCTGATGCAAATTTTCTCTCATTCGCAGATATTGGAGCAAGCACGCCACACAAACATACGAACCTTGGGTGGAACATTTAGTGCCTAAATCTTTTTCCAGATGGCCCAATTAGAGTTTCCTTTTAAGTGCTCGATTTGGGACCTGGCATGTAGTCTTTACTATAAACATGCTTGTAGAATTTTCCTTCCATACTAGATTGTCTCGTGAATTAGTCTTGGACGTATAGTGGAATTGCCAATATTTCTATTCTAGTCTATTGAGCAAAGAGGTCAAAAACATTTTCTCTATCCCCCTGCATTGTAGTAGCATCAATCAAATCACTCACATGTAGGCTAGGCCGATTCTCCCCCAAGAAAACAGGTTTATGTGGCAGGCACTTATGGGTTGATACTTCAATATACTAACCATCACCCACCCTCAACACTGACCCTTCAGTGATGATATCTCTTGCTGACATCAGACTTCTCCACACATACAATGGGTTATTACCAAGCTCTGCATCCATAAAAGAGTGATTGGGGAAATACCTTGATTTGTAGACCCTATAGAATAAAGAGTGTGTATTGTGAATCAACCACCATGCTTGTTTAGCTAGTAGTGCTAAATTAAAATCTTGAATATCCCAAAAACCCATCCCACCACTCCTCTTTGAAGTACATAATTTCTTCCAATTAATCCAGTGGATTTTTTTCTCGTCCTTTGTTTGCCCCCACCAATACTTAGCCAAAGTAGAATTAATTGTCTAACATAAGGTCTTTGGTATTCGAAAAATCCCCATAGAGTAAGTAGGAATGGTTTAAGCAACTGTTTTGATAAGGATCTCCCTTCCTGCTTTGGAGATGAATTTTTCTTTCCATCCTATCACTGGCTTGGTAATTTTCTCTTGCAGGTCTTTAAAGGTATTCACCTTTGATTTTCCTCCCACCATAGGGAGGCCAAGGTATTTCTCACAATTCTCCATATATCTCACCCCATCAATGTTTGGATATCTGCTTTGACCTTTGATCTTGTGTTTCGACTAAAGAAAATGTAAATTTTCTGTCTATTTATTGCTTGACTTGAAGCCTCCTCATAACAACCCAATAGTTGAAGAAGGTGCTAACATTCCACCATATAGCAAATAGAAGGTGAGAAATACAAACTCCATTTGTGCATGACAAGATACCATGTAAGTGTTGTGATTCCACCGCTTTTCTAAGCAAAGATGAAATGCCCTCTACACAAAGAAGGAAAAGTTATGGAGATAATGGATCCCCTTGCTTTATCCCACACGATGTATTGATAAACCCTCTAGGTTCATCATTAATAAGCATAAAGTATGAACTAGCACACACTGTTTCCATGGCTAGTTGGATCCACCATCAACAATGCCTAATTTAAGCATAATCTACCTTAGAAACTCCCATTCCACATGGTCATAAGCCTTGTTGATATCAAATTTGATAGTCATTTGGCCTTTCCTTCTTGTCCTCTTGTTCCTTATCTTGTGTAAAACCTTAAAAGCAATAGTAGTATTATCAGTAATTAGGCGATTAGGAACAAAAGCACTCTGTGAATCAAATATGACATTAGGCAAGATGAGTTTTAGCCGATTTGCTAAAACCTTAGAAACAAACCTGGAGACACATAAGAAAGACTAATTGATCTATAGTTGTACATTACACTAGCCAAGGCACATGAGAGTGTTGGCATGGCTGGATCCAAACCATACACGTGGAGTAGCTGTGAGCAAAGGAAAAAGAATGCTGGCTGAAGGAGGGGATCTTTAGTCTATGCCAACGGCGTGACTATCTTGGGGAAGCACTTGCACAAAAGGGAGATAGCAACCTCCTCTGGTTAGATACTATAGAACACCCTTTATTGACTGAGCTTGTGTTGACCACTGTCGGAGACACGTGTGTCACTCTTAGCATCCTTGATGTCCCTTCCCTTGTCTAAAGCTTGCACCCCATGTAGTAGCAGAGTCGCCCTCAGTTCCACTACCCTGACATTGGCGTGCTTTCTCTCTTCTCCAGCCATTGCATGGTACAATAGCTATATTAGGGTTCAAATGGAGTAATCATGGTTTGACACTTGTCCTTGTCTATTTAGCAACATTCCACGTACTATAAGAGGGACATGTTGTTGAACCATTAGGGCAGGATCCTAGAGAAACCAAGAGCAAAACCTAAAAGTTTGGGTAGGAAAGTAAGGTAGAGAAAAAAGGCATTCTTTGGGAAAGAAGACCACCATTGTACAAAGACCTTCATTTTCTTTACATAATAGAAGACAGAAGAGAGTAAGGGAGATTCTCTTTTAGTCATACCCTATTTGTCCTTTTTTTGGACCTATATTTAGTTATCTTTCTCTTTGGCCATCCAATGCCTTTGAGAAAGAAAAATGCAGGTGCTTAGGCT
Source organism: Quercus lobata (assembly GCF_001633185.2). Taxonomy (NCBI): domain Eukaryota; kingdom Viridiplantae; phylum Streptophyta; class Magnoliopsida; order Fagales; family Fagaceae; genus Quercus; species Quercus lobata. The sequence continues at coordinate 76,329,087 of NC_044908.1, forward strand.
AGTTCATGAGAAAACCAACAAGTAGAAGCGAGTGTAGACCATGTCTCCTTGTACACTGAAGGCACAGAATCATCCGAGGAGGTTAGACAGCTTGATAATAGGGACCTTGTGGCAGCCATTGAAGACCTTCAACATTCTCAGGCCACTATGTAGGAAGAGTTCCAATCCCTATGCCAAAGGACAACTACCCCTCAAACCCCATAGGGAGGTTAAGGACCTTAAGGAGAGACCAAAAGTTCAAATCTTGCTCCACCTCAGAACCAAGATCCACCTCTCAACCAGAGGGCACCTTTGCAGCCCGAGGGACCCTAGGCATCCCCTTACTTAACGAGGGAGGACATCGCACTCATCCTGCCTGAGGCTAGGAAAGCAAAGAGTTCTGCTTATATCAACACGAGGCCTCCTTACCCTAAAGAGATGGCTAGGAAGCCTTATTCTGCCAACTACACACCTTTTATCTTTCCTAAGTATGATGGCACGATGGGGAATGCTAGAGAGCATATCAGGAGGTATATGGATGCCTTGACAGGACCATGAGTTGAGATTCAGGGAGTTCTCCAAATCACTAGAGGGTCGAGCCTTCACGTGGTACACTAGCCTTTTGCTAGGGTCGGTTTTGAGCTGGAATGATATGTGATGATGAAGCAAAAAATAATTACATCTCTAGCTCGTCCATCGTGGTCATCCAAGAGCCAAGGGCTATGTATTCGAAGAGGTCGTCCATAGGGAAAATTCCTGGACGATCACGTGACACTTAGGAAATTCTCAATAAGGGATTTTACCCATATATGTTGAAGATTCAGACCACATGGTGCTTTGGAATGATAACAAAGCCCTTATTTATCTCCGTAACTTCTTCACAAATGCTTAACTTCTAGCAGTAGTTGTAGTGGATAAGATTAGAGGTTATAACTCCTATAGCCGTTGTGGAGGTTATGTCTGAACTTACTAATTCCCACAAATTTTGGGGAAGTTACTAAGCAAATAACGCTCCAAGGCCCTCTACATAAGGACTCGCCTACATCAAATCAAAGTAAGTTTTTTCTGAGATTACTCCTCAAAAATTGGGGAGATTACTCCTCAATAATTGGAACTCTATTTTTCAGAGAAAGACTAATTTAATCATTGGAGGGTACTAGGCCGGTCCACTCCAGTCGCCTTTTGATCGTGTGTTCTTCCTTTCAGGTATTCCAAGCGAATCATTGTTTCACTGAAGCTCGGAACATTCAACCTACTAATTCTGTGCAGTATCAATATGGCTAACAAGTTCATGAAGAAGTTTTTCGCTCTGGATGAGAAGCTTACTTTGTTAGATCTACAGCAAGAGAAGTAGAGAGTATCCGAAGGGTTACTGGATTACATCCATAGGTTTAGAGACCTCTCCTTGATATGCTATGATCCTGTAGAGGAAGAAAGATTGGTGGATATTTGCATTGCTGGTATGTTGTACGAGTACCGCCCTTATCTAGAGAACCTACAAATCCCATATTTCACAAGACTGGTGGAAGCATCCAGGAGGACAAGCATGTCAGTTAGAAAGCCTGCCAAAGGCTTGACTTCACAAACCCTAAGTGCTCCTAGAAAACCTTGGAAGCGGGAGAGCAAAAAGGTGGAAATAGCTATGGTAAAAGAGCCAAAGAAAGCCACCAAGGGCAGAAAGAGAGAGGGAAGTGGCATTACTCCCCCCTTTTTCTGTCTCGGTGGAAGAGCTATACAACATCCTATAAGCCTGGGTGAAGGATGGCGTGGTGGTACTGCCCAAGTGCAAACATGAGCCAATAAAGGAGGAAAAACAAGGTGCCTTTTACTATAGGTATCATAGAAGGAGTGACCACCACACCTAGGGGTGTCCAACAGAAATTGAGACTCGACTCAGCCGCCCAACCCATCCGATCCGATTCGAGAATCGGCCGACCCGACGCCAGTGATGGTTGGCGGCAAGTCTCCACCTCCAGAACTCGAAAACAGCAAGTCAGTTGGTAGGTTTTCTCCCCAAAACTCGAAGAAACCTGGCCGAACCGAGATATGACCAAGTCTCAGTCTCACGATCTGCTCTTCCCCGATGTCTACCCTTCGCCAATCCTGCTCGTCGTCGATCTCGGCCTCTCCATCGTCGATCTCTGCCTCTTCGTCGTTAATCTGTGCTCTTCGTTGTCGACGTTCGCTCTTCGTCCTCAACATCCCTAGCTCGTCTTCGCCTCCATCTCTCAAATTTGTCTTCGCCTCCTTGAAATTTTCATCTCTTAGGTTCGGTTATCTATGAAATTGCTATCTATTGTTGTTTTTGTTCTTTGGATTTGTGGATTTATTCTTTGGGTTTGTAGATCTTCTCTTTGGGTTTGTAGCTCTGTTGATTTTGTTCTTCAAGAATTGAAGTTCAGTGTTTGATCTTTGTATTTCGGTCGAAATCAAAGCTGACCGTTGCCCACTCGAGGCCGATCCAACTCGACCTGTGGCTTTTCGATGTTGGCGGTGGGTCTGGAACTTCTCCACCCGTTCAAATCTGGTCGGTTATGAGTTGGGCACAAACCTAACTCGGACCAACCCATGGATAGCCCTAACCACACTATAGACTGCTACGCTCTGAGAAACATATTCCATGAAAAGGTGGCCAATGGTGATTTGGTCATCAAGAATAGGAAGCATACAAACCAATGGATGCACAGACCCAAGATTGCAATGACCTTTTCATAGGTTGTGAGGACCTTATGGAAGAAGAGGCTAGGAATGCAGCTAGCAATAATGCTATACCCGCGCCATTGCAAGATGAAGAGATGACATTGAGAATCTAGCAAGATGATAAAGTTCACATTTTTCTTGAAGGAATAGGTCTCAAGCCATTGGCTAAAAAGAAGGCAGCTCAGGCCTTGATTCGAGTGGTGGAAAGAAGCCAGGAAATAGCTACTTCCAAGGGAAGCTTATTGTAGGTGGCATATCAAGAGACCCGGGAGTCAGTGACCTTCTATGCCAGGGATTTGGCCAACCGAGTTGTGGATGGTGAGAGACCCTTGTATGTCATTGCTTTCTTGTGAGCTTCCCAAATCAAGAGGGCTTTAGTGGACACCAATGTCTCCTCCAACATTTTACCCCTCTTGACATTGGATGCCATGGGCATTCCATGAGAAAGAATCATTCGAGAGCCACTTTAAGTGGCAGGGATAGGATTGTTGCAATAGTGCACTCTAGGGAATGTATCTTTGGATTTAAGGGTAGGACCCATTAGGGCACGTACTCTCATGCATGTAATGGATGGTGATACTTTATACCATGTTATTTTGGGCAGCCCTTGGCTTAAAGCGCACAAAGGAATTGCTTCCATGTATCTTCAATGCGTGAAGTTGTTTGGAGAGGTAGGCCTATAACTATTTTGAGGCCACTAGGATGCCTTATGACAAGGCAAGTTCCACTATGCAGAGGCAACTTTGTATCAGTAGTTTGAACCTGAGGGAGAGAATATGATCCTTCCTTTCAACGCCACCATTTTAAAAAGGGAGGAAGAAGATAATGGAGAGGTTGTAGAACCTGAGAGATCTCCAGGCCAGATGGCAAGGTGGTCTATGAGTTCTGATGGTCAAGGGAAGGGGGTCGGGAGAATGGAAGGCCTAACCCCTTTAGCCTTACTCAACAGAAAAGAGGGGATCACATAGTTGAAGAAACTGTGAAGGAAGCCCCTGAATGCATGAAAGATGTTGTGGAAAACATCCAAGAAGAGCTCATTGAGGTCAATCTCAGCGAGGAAGGAAGAGAAAGGATGGTTAAGATAAGTAAAGGTCAATTTGGTAGATCCTTATACCATGGTTGCTCCATCACCTGGTAAGCGTTTCTTGTTATACATAGCCAATACGGAGCAGTCATTGGGGGCTTTGCTAGCCCAGGAGCAGGGAGGTATGGAGAAGCAAGTATACTATATTAGCAAACTTATGATGAGACCAGAGCTGAGGTACTCCACGGTTGAAAAGGCATGTCTATCCTTGGCATTTTCTGAGTCAAAATTTAATCATTACTTTTTAAAGCATCGTATACAATTGGTGACCAAGAGTAGCCTTGTGAAGTATCTCCTAACCCGCCCTCAATTGTCAAGGAGAATGACTCAATGGGCCATCCTGACATCGTGCCATAATATCAAGTGCATAAGACCATCCGCCATTAAAGGGCAAGCAGTGGCCGACTTGCTAGCCAACTTCCCAGGGATTAGTGATTTCTCTCTTCCCTAAGAGGATGTCTTGGTGATAGAAGAGCAAGAATGGTCTATGCACTTCGACGACTTGTCTACATCTTAGGGAGGGGGAATAGGAGTAGTGTTGAAGTTACCTAGGGAAGAACACACATTTGCTTATTATAAGCTACATTTCCCCTATTCAAACAACAAATCAAAATATGAAGCCCTAGTAGTATGACTGAAGGTTGCTAGGAGACTTGGCATAAGAAGGTTAAAAGTATTTTGGGATTCCAACTTAGTCATTAAGCAGGTTGAGGGAACCTATGGGGTGAAGAATCCTAGCTTGGTTGCTTACAAGGCCATAGTACAGGAATTCATGAGACACTTCACCTCCATAGAATGTAAAATGATTAACCAAAATGAGAACAAGTTGGCTGATTCACTGGCCTCCCTAGCCAGTGCATTGAAGAAAGAGAAGATGACACTTTAGGTAGAGAAACAGCCCGACCTAATCAAAGGCGGGTTATGCCTCCCTAAAGATTGGTGAGAACCTTTATTAAAAGCAATGATCCAAGGTAGGGACATTGGGACAAGTTTGCCATTAAATATGAAAGACTTCCTCAAGATCAATAAGGATTTTTTTTTTTTTTTTTAAGAGAAGCAGAAGGATTGCTAATGAAGTGTGTCTTAAGGCAAGAAGGGCTGACACAGCTGCATAGGTTACACCATAATGTTTATGGGGTAAACCTTGATGTCAGCTTATATAGTCTTCTGTACAGAAGACTGTAGAGGCTCGGGGTCTTTTGGCCAGAAATGGCCAATGATGTCAAGGGAGAGCAGAGAGACTGCCAAACTTGTTCTATCATACCCCCAGATCAAGCAAAAGTGCTAAATAGTGAAGTACAAAAAGAAGATTGGCAGGATTTGTACTTGAGATACTTTTTAGAGGGTGTACTACTCATTGATCGGTTAAAAGGGAAGAAGCTAAAGAAGTATGCAACAAGATTGAAGATGGTGGATGTGAAGTTGTTCAAAAGACGCATCCAAGGGAAATGACTGGTATGCATTCCCAACAAAGAGGTGAAGGGAATTCTCTCAGATTTGCAAAAGGGAGAGCCAGCAAGACACCCTGGTGGCAGAAAGTTATGGCAAATGGCTTTGCACCAGGGATACTATTAGCCCACCATGCAAATAAATGCCCAGGATTTCACCAAGAAGTGTCAGGAATGTTAAAGGCGAGGAGATGAGATACATACCAGCCACCAAAGCCTCCATCCAACTATGACTCCATCTCCTTTTCATAGTTGGGGGCTAGACTTCATAGGTCCCATAAATCCCCCTTCTGAAGGATGTGTTACTAAAACCGTTTTAGTAACATCATCACCAACTATGTGCCAATATTTTTTGAAGAAGAAAGGTGACATACCATTTGCCTTGGAGATTTTGAAGGATGCATTTGAAATAGTGCTCGCTTTACCTCATTTGGAGTATAAGGTTAGAGGAGTTTGTTATTCATATCTGGTGTAACTATCCTTTCCACCAAGTCCAAAACTGGCCCCATGACATTTGGATTTGCAATGGAGAAAAGTTTTTGTAAATATGTCTTAGCCACCATCTCTTTATGCTCTTCAGAAGTGCACATCTTCCATCATTATCCTCAAATCCTACAATACGATTCTTTTGACGCTTTTGGCTAGCCCTTTGATAAAAGTATCTTGTATTCTTATCCCCGTAGGTAGCCAAATAGATCTAGATCGCTATCTCCAAAATAGCTCATCCTAGAATAAGATGGAATTAATTTCGTCTCTCACCTTTTGAATCTGGGCAAGATTATCAAGATTATTCATGGCCGTGAGGATCTCCAACTCTTTATATTTCTCATCCAGCATAGACTTTGAGTTTCCAAGGTTTCTACTCCACCCAACTAAAGACTTACGGCATTGTCTTATCTTATTGAACAAACGGTATATTGGGCTTTTGGAGTAGTCTCTCTATTCAGCTTCCAAGATAATATTTTCACATTCTAGATGGGTGGACCACTTCTCCTCAAACCGCTTTGGGATCTTCTTTCTTCTAGAAATTAGGCCGGTCTCTTGGGTTGAGAGCAAGATCGGGTCATGGCCTGAATAGGTAGCTTGGAGATGACGAACCTTTGCGTGTGGGAACAACTCCCTCCTTTCAAGAGTAGCACAAGCTCGGTCCAATCTTATTCTTCACTCCTCATTATTGATATATGTGTGTATATATATATATATATATATATATTTTTTTTTTTTTTCACTTCTCATTCTTCTTCTTTTAACTATAAGTAGTGGGTTAGGCTGAAGCCAATAACAAAATTGAAAACACAATGGGTCTATTTGCTTTGGGTGAAAAACGGAGATGTTGAAAACTGAGAAGTGAAATAATGTAGTGATTACCATTTTCTCTGCTTGGTAGACAAGAAAACTCAGTAGAAAGAAAGAGGGACAGGGAGTATTTTATCCTTCGACCCCACATAATATTTTTCCTCCGAAACGGAGAGAGCACAGAGATGAAAACTTCCCTTGCTAAGAAAAATAAAAGACAAATTAACGATATTGTCCCATATCTCTCAAATGATTAATATGGCGTAATTTAAATAATTCTTTTAGTCAATTTCTTTCTTATTATATAAAATAAATGAAATAGAGAAAATGAAACAATATAATATATGTGATTCTTCTGCTTTTATATGTTGTCATTCCCTTTTACTAAATTGATTGATTACAATTTTTTCTTATATAATAAATAATGAAAATATTTCTCCTTATATGTAATATGAAAGTTCAAATACGTGTATAAATACCCTTGAACGTTTAGACCTCCAAATTACAATTACAATTTAATCAATTCAAGCATTATGTCAAACAACTAGTGTGCGGAAACTTAACATAAGCTATAATATGGAATTGGTAAAACTATCTAAGCCCAATTAAAATCACAACCCACAGCAGATAATAAAAAGGCAAAGATAAAGAGGAAGGAAGATACAAACACAAAGACAACACGCGATGTGTTATCGAAGAGGAAACCGAAACCCTCGGCGTAAAACCTCTCCGCCGCCCTCCAAGCGGTAAGCAATCCACTAGAAAATATAGTTGGAATACATGGACAGCAATAGACCCTCCAAGCCTAATCTACCCAGTGCACCTAAGCCCTCCAAGCTTCTTGCTCCAACGAGGTTGCGCCGAACCTTTTTCTTTTCTAGCTTCCCGGATTCCGCTACTAGACCGTAGCACCAACCAATGAAGATTGGTTCCTTCCTAACTGCTTCCTAGAAATCCAAACATCTCTCTCACAGTAATGAAAATGGTGAGAACAAGGTTTGGTAAGATGCTTCTCAAGGATTTGACAATAGAGAGGAAGAGAGTTGAGGAATTTGAAGAGACTCTAATGTATAGATTGTGGGTGAATCAATCTTGTTTTTTTTTAGGGTTTCTCTCTCAAAATTCTCTCTAGAAGCTCTCTTACATTTGTGGGTAAAAGGGGTATTTATACTGGAGTGGAAGAGGAATGTGAAATGTCAAGATTTACAAAATAGGGGTGGCTCGCGGCTTGACCTCGCGGCTTGACTAAGTCGCGAGATCCAGTCGCGAGATAACTGTATGGTCAGTTGTCCTGTTTTGTCCTGTAGTGCTCCAGTTAGCATAACTGTTCACCTTCTGGCATGCTTGGCACGTGTGCTGTGTTTGGCGGCTTGCAGCCGCGAGTCACCCGCGAGGCCAAGCCGCGAGTCTCTATTTTCTTGCACACTCTTGAGCGAACTTTACTCTATCTCACTCACTACCCTTACATCAAACCCACCTAAATACAGGGTTACTAAATGCTGAATTACAAGTAAATTTGGCACGGAATAAAGCCAATTAGATGGTTGAATAAATTCAACCTTACATAATATTATGCAAAATGGCATAATAGTAAACAAATATAAACTATCTTTTTTGTCCTCCTAGTAACTAAATAAAAGTTATATTTGTTTTTTTTTTTGTTATAAGTTTAGTATTGGTTGATTCCTTGACATGTGCAGCTGAATTGGTGGCTAGAGCTTAGATTAGGTCTAATTCAAGTGTTGGATGTAATTGTGTTCAATTGTTAGGGTTAGTTAGAGTTGGTTAATTCTAGCACATGCAAGAATTTAATTAACACATTTAGTTTTGTTAAGATCAATTGGGAACCTCACTTAACACATGTTAGTACTACTGTTTGTTTTTAGCATAATGGTCACTCTATAAATACAAAGTTCTTGTGGAGTGGGGGAGCAATGGTCAGGTTTCAAGTCTCCAAGAGAAATTTTTATACATATATATACTCTTAGATTAGATTAGAGTAGAATTTGTATCTTGTAAAAAAAAAAAAAAAAACACTAAACTGTGTTAGTCAATGTATATAATCTCAATTCTTAATTCTAAAGCTCGACAAGTAATGTATTTTGTGCTTCTCTCTTAATCTCTCTCTCAATTTCGGTTCTCTCTCTTTTCTTAGAGGTTTGGTTCCCTCAAAGCAGTCCCTAATCAGCTCTTTTAATACCCAATCATTCCGCACGCATAAACTTCTTCACCATTATCAATCCCACATAAACCTGAAACCCTATCTTGAATTCTTATACACGCATAGAAAGTCATCCTAATTAACTCACTCAAGAAAGAAATCCACACTTGATCTTGTCAATTCAAGTTGATCTTTTAACCTCCCTATATAGGTCACCTAGTGGATGAATTTTCAACGAGAGGATTATACAAAAAGGTTGTTGTCTCACAGTAATACACAGAAAATCCGTGCCCCTTTCTTCCATGTGCTAAACAGAAATATTTGGGATACTACCCACATCTTGTGGTCCTAAAGAGAGTGATGTGAGGTTATTTTGAAACCACATAGATCTTTTCCAACAAGTTCATTACAGAAAATCTTCAAGAAGATCCTAGGAGTGCTAAAGGTTCAAGTTCATTTAGACAAGCTTTGTTTGTGGAGGAGATTCTGTTAGGAAGATTTCAAATTAAGATTCTACTGTACGTGGTTGGGAGGCAAACATGACTATTGCAGAGGCTATAACAGAGAGTTCAGATGTGCAAAAGTTTTGTGAATAGGCTATTTGTAACTTTTTTTCCTATAATGAATTTTTTATGGGATTGGACCCTAGAGTGGTTTTTCCATTGAAGAGGTTTTCTATTGGTTTTATACTTCGATACCAAATCATGTGTTCTTACTTTTACTGCTTCCATTATATTTATTGTATTAGATTTGGTACCTGGTAATTGTGGTTGAACTGGATTCAATATATCAAAATTTGTGTAATAAATCACTAACTTGTTAAATCCGCTGCCTAGATCACATAGGGGTCTAAACTAGAATTTTAATTTTCTATCCTCCTACCAAACACACTAGAAGAAAAAATTAATATTTTCTTTCCCCTTACTTATAAAATCAAATATTCCATGTCTATATCAAAATAATGGTTGGGAACCGGCCATCATATTTAACTGAATTGAGCAAAAAATAAAAAGCTATAAGGGGAAAATTTTGGGTTTGTATCATGGCAAACATTGAAGATACTATTCGACCAAACAAAGAAGAAAGCATTGCTGGGTGCTACAAATTGTGGTTGGTTTATTCGTTGGCTACAGCTTCCTTCTATTTTCAATTTTAGAATATAGGTTATTGTTCTGGTATCTCTTAATCAAGAGTGTCAACTGGTTAGTATTCAATCAAAAAAAATAATATTTATAATATTATTTTGAATAGCGTCACTAATTATAAAGATATAAACCATTCTATTGTGTAGCTTACCAATGAACCAGAATATTGTTTATGCAGGGAAAAGTCATATCTCATCACTGACAATTGTTGCCATTGTTGCTTCCATAATAGTCTCAGTGGTGCTATTCTTTATGGGCTACTGCTTCCTTATAAGAATGAAAGCAAGCAAAACTATACAGGAAGAAAATGGTAAAGAATAAACTGTTGGATTTTATAAATTATATTCCCTAATGTCAAACTTGTAGTGACTTACGTTTACTGTTTTCTTCTGCAGCTGCTAATGAAATTTCGATTGTAGAGTCCTTGCAATTTGATTTTGCTACCATTGAAGCTGCCACCAATAAGTTCTCAGATGATAAAAAACTAGGTGAAGGTGGATTTGGTCAGGTTTACAAGGTACATGATAGTTTTTCATTATTTGGTTACTTGTCGTTGATAATTCTACTCATTTATATATAGTTAATTCAGAGCAAGCTAAATCTTTTGTATTATTGAATTAGAAAGGTAAATAATTCTAAGTTGATGTATATTTTCAGGGCATACTTGCAAATAGACAAGAGATAGCTGTAAAGAGGTTATCACGAAGCTCTAGACAAGGTGCAGGAGAATTTAAAAATGAGGTTGTATTGGTAGCCAAGCTTCAACACAGAAATCTTGTACGGCTTTTGGGATTTTGTTTGGAAGGAGAAGAAAAGATACTTGTCTACGAATTTGTGCCCAACAAAAGCCTTGACTACTTTCTATATGGTGTGTTCCTTGCAATCATATTTTTATTTTTATTGTCTTAGGAAATGTGGGATTAAGTTTTAACCTCAAAGGGAGGGCCAAATCCATTCAATAAGGGTCTAGCTTGCAGTTTACTTAGCTATTTAGAAATTCATCATTGTCTTGTGTGACATACAAGAGATGAAAGGATTAAATTTCTTTTCTATATATAGTTTTCAAAAAAAAAATTTCTGAAGTTAATTGATTTAGTTGAATGTGTATGTGAATTTAATCGATTATTCTAATTAGAATATGGAATTTTTATGAATGTGTAGAACCTGAAAGGCATGGAAAACTAGATTGGTCAAAACGTTACAAGATTATTGGTGGGATTGCTCGAGGAATGCTTTATCTTCATGAAGATTCACGACTTAAAATTATACATCGTGATCTTAAAGCTAGTAATGTTTTATTAGATGAGAACATGAATCCAAAGATTTCAGATTTTGGAATGGCAAAGATTTTTGCTGTTGACCAAACGCAGGCAAACACTAGTAGGGTTGCTGGTACATTGTAAGTTCTAAATTCATTTGATCATCCTACAAATAATATACTTATAAGGCAAAGAAGTTAAGGAAAAAAAATCAAATAATTTAGATTTTGCATAGTTACTCCAAACTTCTGTCGCTACAGCTTGCATGTATTCATGGAGTAATGTTATAAGCTGTACTACACGAATAACATTGTTTACATAATTGCATTAGCATATCTAATTACTTTCTTTTTATCAATATTAATGTGGTATCGATGTGTTGTTTTGTAGTGGTTATATGTCTCCAGAATATGTTATGTATGGACAATTCTCGGCGAAATCTGATGTGTATAGCTTTGGTATATTAATTTTAGTGATTTTAAGTGGCAAGAAAATCAATTCTTTTTATCAATCAGATGGTCCACCAGACCTTTTGAGCTTTGTGAGTATGAATAGATCTCATGTTTTTGCAAATTTCATCATATCCAATTGAGAGTAAAGAGTGTAACTTTCTAACATTACCTTACCAATTGGCATAGGCTTGGAAACATTGGGAGGATGGAACACTACTGGAATTTTTGGATCCCACTTTGGGAGGTTCTTACTCGAGAAATGAAGTGATTAGATGTCTTCAAATTGGCTTATTATGTGTACAAGAAAATCCAGTTGACAGGCCCACAATGGCTTCAATAGTCCTCATGCTAAACAGTTACTCTATTACTCCGCCATCACCTCAAAATCCAGCATATCTCCGAACAGAGCGAAACATGCCATTGTCTATCAATGAGGCATCCATTACTGAAGTATACCCTCGATAAAGGGCTTCACTTGAATTAGTCTGTTCATTAGTCATAGAAGCTTGAACGTTGAGTTGCGTAAGACCGTTGTTTACAGCTCTGAGACTTCACGATGATGCAGGGAGCATTAGAATTATCTAATATTTTATTTTTGAAATTAAAATTAAAATTTTCATTTTTAAAATTTGAATTTGGTTTTAATATTGAGGGTTTTAAGGGATTTGATTAGATGTTTTGCATATTAGTATAATCTCTAAAACATATTTAATTGGTACGCTTGTAATGGTGAATGGAGATGATTTTGAATAAGAATTTTATGATGATTTGAGAATGTCTCCTATTTTGTTCTGTGTTTGGTGGTGATGTTAAATGCCCCCAGGTGGTGATGCCTAGGGTTTGCAGATTCTAGGTGGTAAAGCCTACGATTTGTACTGTTGTTTTTTTTGTTCTTCTTTTATCTCTATTTTCCTACTATGTTCTGTATCACACGATCTGTAAGAAGTTTGCAATTTAATATGCATAAATGATATAACAGATAAGAAAGATATTCAGAAGACCAAGTTGTACTTCCAATTTTGAATTGCTAAGAACATGCCTAGTTAATTGTATTACAATGGCCTTGGTGGTTTGACATAGTATGACAGTGGCTTGCTATTCACTGATATTTTAATGCCTGATGACCCCTACGTTTGTTTGGATAGATTCCCTCAACACCAAATATTTTATAACATTTTACAGAAGATTTTATGCTTAACAAAAATCAGTTTTAAGTTTGACCAAAATTTATAATGAAACAAACATGGTAAAATGCTGAAAATATTTTGTATAAAACATTTTACAGCAACAAAGCGCAACGAGGTAAAGATTTTCAACAAATCTCCGCTGGCAGGTTGCCAATGCTCGTGCTATCGATAGTTCTGAGACAACTCCCTCCATTCAAGAGTAGCACAATCTTGGTCCAATCTTATTCTTCACTTCTCATTATATATATATATATATATATTTATATTTCACTTCTCATTCTTCCTCTTTTAACTCTAGGTAGTGGGTTAGGCTCAAGCCGATAACAAAATTTAAATCACAATGGGTCTATTTGCTTTGGGTGAAAAACGGAGATGCTGAAAACTGAGAAGTAAAATAATATAGTGATTATCATTTTCTCTTTGTTTGGTAGACAAGAAAACTCACTAGAAAGAAAGAGGGGCAGGGAGTATTTTATCCTTCGACCCCGCTAAATATATTCCCTCCTAAACGGAGAGAACACAGAGATGAAAACTTCCCTTGCTAAGAAAAACAAGACAAATTTACGATATTGTCCCATATCTCTCAAATGATTAATATGGTGTAATTTTAAATAATTCTTTTAGTCAATTTTTTCTCTTATTATATAAAATAAATGAATAGAGAAAATGAAACAATATAATATATGTGATTCTTCTGCTTTTATATGGTGTCATTCCCTTTTACTAAATTGATTGTTTACAATTTTTCCTTATATAATAAAGAAAATATCACTCCTTATATGTAATATTATACAAAATGGCATAATAGAAAACAAATATAAACTATCTTTTTTGTCCTCCTGATAACTAAAGGAAAGTTATATTTGTTTTTTTGGCGAAAATACTGATTTGATCCCTACATTTTGGTGTCATGGTCAATTTGGTCCCTACATTTTGACAACAGTCAATTTGGTCCCTGTTATTTTCAACATACAGTCAATTTGGTTCCTACCGTTAACTTATTAATAGAAAATGCCTACGTGGCAAACGGTTTGTAAGGTTGACATGTCTAATATTAAAAAATTAAATGAGATGATGACGTGTCTAAATTTTATTGGCCATGTCAGTGATTAGTTGGCAAAAAATGCCACATCAGCTTTTATAAATATATTTCTCTTCTTTTCTTTTTTTCCTCTCTCTATTTTTTCTTTTAACTTTCTTTAATCAAACATAATTTTCATTTTATTTTCAATAACAATTTTCTTCTTTGTTTCGGCAAACAACCATTGAATGTGCATAGCTATCTCACCTGGTGGAGACCAAGATTTGGAAACCCCTCTCTCTCTCAATAATTGTGGGTTATTGTGTTGTGTGTTGTATTGTATAGCAAGTGAATGTATAGTAGCCAAGGCCACTAGAAACCCATACAGAGGTGAAAAACTTTCATATGCAGTTGTTAACCAAACGAAGAGGACATGGATCTGATCCGAGTTGCATTTCAAATTGGCAAACTTGAATAGAGCAATCATTCTAGACCATTTTGAATTAGAATCGGAGGTCCACTAAGGGGCTGGATTTGGAGCAACTGGGATTTGGATCCACATGGGAGAGGAGGATGAGGAGGAGAAATCCCAAGAAGGTTAGTTTCTAAGGCATGAGATTCGGATTTGGAGATTGGGAGAAAGAGAGGTGGCACAAGCACCAGTGGTTAAGTGAGGAGTAGGAGATTGGGAGAGACGGAGGGCTGTCCTGGGTTTGGGGAAAGAACAATGAAGAATGTTCTGGGTTTGGGAAGAAGAACAATGAAGAATGTGGGAAAATAAAATTAATTTTTAAAGAAATCGTAGGAAAATTGAAAGAAAAAATAGTGGAAAAAAATTGGAAAAGAAAAGAAATATATTTGTAAAGGTTGATGTGGTTTTTTTTCCAACTAAGCACTGATATAGCCAATAAAATTTAGACATATCAACATCTCATTTAATTTTTTAATTTGGTAACACCAACGGTACAAACTGTTTGCCACATAGACATTTTCTGTTAATAAGCTAACGGTAGGAACTAAATTGACTTCTACTAAAATGTAGGGACTAAATTGATTATAACACTAAAATATAGGGACCAAAATAGTGTTTTCGCCTTGGTTTTTTTGTTATGAGTTTAGTATTGGTTGATTCCTTGACACGTGTTTACAGCCGAATTGGTGGCTAAAGCTTAGATTAGGGCTAATCCAAGTGTTGGATGTAATTGCGTTCAATTGTCATGGTTAGTTAGAGTTGGTTAATTCTAACACGTGCATGAATTAATTAACACATTTAGGTTTGTTAAGATTGGGAGCCTTATTTAACACATGTTAGTACAACTGCACATTCTTAACGTGATAGTTACTTTACAAGTAAAAAGTTATTGTGAAGTGAGGGGGCAAAGATTTGGTTTCAAGTCTTCAAGAGGGAGCTTCACATATGTATATTCTTATATTAGGTTAGATTAGAATTTTTATCTTGTAAAAAAAAAAAAAAAAAATTGTGTTAGTCAATGTATATAATCTCAATTTTAAGTGCTAATTTTGTGCTTCTCTCTTAGTGTTTCTCTCTCTATTTGGGTTCTCTCTCTTTTCTTGGAGGTTTGGCTCCCTCAAAGCAGTCCCTACTCAGCTCTCTTAATACCCATTCATTCCGCACGCATAAACTTCTTCACCATTATCAATCCCACACATACCTGAAAATGTATATAATCTCAATTCTAAGTGCTAATTTTGTGCTTCTCTCTTAGTGTTTCTCTCTCAATTTGGGTTCTCTCTCTTTTCATGGAGGTTTGGCTCCCTCAAAGCAGTCCCTACTCAGCTCTCTTAATACCCATTCATTCCGCACGCATAAACTTCTTCACCATTATCAATCCCACACATACCTGAAACCCTATCTTCAATTCTTATCAACCTCAGCTTAAACACGCATAAAAAGTCATCCTAATTCACTCACTCAAGAAAGAAATCCACACTTGATCCTTTCAATTCAAGTGTGGATTTCTTTCTTGAGTGAGTTAATTAGGATGACTTTTTATGAATTTTCAACGAGAGGATAATACAGAGGTTGTTGTCTCACAGTAATAAACAGAAAATCTGTGGCCCTTTCTTCCACGTGCTAAACAGAAATATTTGGGATACTACCCACATCTTGTGGTCCTAAAGAGAGTGATTGCAAGGTTATTTTGAAACCACATAGATCTCTTCCAACAAGTTCACTACAGAAAATCTTGAAGAAGATCCTGGGAGTGCTAAAGGTTCTAGTTCATTTAGACAAGCTTTGTTTGTTGTGGAGACTCTGTTAGGAAGATTTCAAAGATTCTACTGTGGTTGGGAGGCAAACATGACAATTGCAGAGGCTATAATAGAGAGTTTAGATGTGCAAAAGTTTTGTGAATAGACTATTTGTAACTGTTTTTCCTATAATGAATTTTTCATAGGATTGGACATAGGGACAGAGCCAAGATGTTGATTGGAAGTGGCCCGCCGCCCGGGGGGGGGGGGGGGGGGGGGGGGGGGAGAGCAATCCACTAATATTTGAAATGTTGTTGGAGAATTTTTTGAAAGTGGGGTATCAAACATTTTCTAAAATATGGAATATTGACAAATTTTGGAATTCAGATATTGAACACAATTAAATTTTTAACTACATAATTAATTATTTGTGTGACATTATGCAATAGATTTATTTGTTCTTATTATGCAATAATTTGCGTTACACTTTTATTTCATTATTATTATTATTATTATATATTTTTTTTGAGAAACAATTTCAGTATCTAAGGTTGTGTTTGTTTCAGTGTAAAAACACTTCCAGAAATGCATTTCCGTAAACTTGTGTGTTTGGTAGTTACCGAAAATTGGGTCAAACTGAAATTGTTTTCAGCTTTGATCATAAAATAAGGCTCACGAGGCGTAAAAGCATTTCTGTTTTTATTTTACCTTCAAATCACTTCCGGAAAGAGAGAAAGAGAGAAAGAGAGAGAGAGAGAGAAAGGACTCACATAAACAGCCTGAGAGAGAAAGGACTCACAGACGCGCCCAACCCCAGACGCAGTGACGAGATCGCACCAAGTTCTCAATTCGCGTCGCCGATCTCTCTCTTTCTCGATCTCCCTCTCCCTTTTGAACCAAAATCCATCGAACACCAACACCGCTAAGTCTGAGTTCTGTCAACGAGTTCCCACTCTCAAAATCCAACCAAACAAGGACGTGTACCGTCCCGGCAATCCTCTGATCATCACAATCCAGATCTCCAACCCCGACACCGCCTCGTCGCTCTTGCTCAACCGAATCGGTTTTGAAATTAAGGCCGTTGAGAAGCTCGATTCTCAATGGTTTGCCACTCACAAACCCTTACCTGGATTGTCGCCAATCTGCTTTCTCGCCAATCACGCTCTCGCCAATCTGCTTGATCTCTTTGATCTCTGATTTTTTTGTTGTTGTTATGGTGGTGTGGGTGGTGGGTTTTGTGTGGATAGTGGTAGATTGTCTATAGGTGCTGGTGTGTGGATAGTGGTGGATTTTCTGTGGGTGCTGGTGTGTGGGTGCTGGTGGATTTTCTGATATAAAATTTGGTTGGAAGCTGAGAAAGTGTAAAAAGTTGTAGCAAAATAGCATTTTCAGAATATTGCCAAACACTGAAAATTGTTTTCTAATATAATTTTTAAAATGCAACCAAACACTAAAAAATATTTTCCTTTCCTGAAATATTTTCACCTGAAAATATTTTACACCCGGAAAATATTTTACACTGAAACAAACACAACCTAATTAAATATTCAACTAAACTAAAAGATGAAACTCACCCATGCTCTAACTTTATTTCTTCAGATGAAATAAGAATACAATGGTATGTAAAAGAGAGTTAAAGAATGATCCCAATGCATGTGTGGCTAATAATTGTCCATGCTGCAAGCTACAGTACCGCCAAGATTACAAAAGGTGAAACTATACAATTAGTTCCTAAAGTTTATCTTGTGTGCACAATTAATCCTTTAAGTTTCAAGTGAGTGTAAATGGTCCCTTAAGTTTTCAAAATGAGCAATATAAGTCCTTCAGTTAACTTCTGTTAGTTGTATTGTTTATGTGGCTAACAGAATAATGATATGTCATTTTTTAAATGATGTAACATTTCTTTTTATTAAAAAATTACAAAATTGAATTTACACCTAAGGAAGAAACTGGACAAAATTGGCCTCTGCCCTTTTCGGGCAAAATAAATAGCATTCTACCCCTTTTCCCAAACCAATTAGGGAAATGCCCCTCTTTTGAAAATCAACTTTCTCAAAATCGAGTTAAAAAAAAATAAAAAAAATATCTCGAGCCCTACAGTGGCGTTTTAAGGAGCCTATAGTGACGTTTTAATGACCTATAGTGGCGTTTTGTAACTCGATTTCCATGAAGTCGAGTTACATGCAATTTTTTTACCTATAACTCGATTTCATGGAGCTTGAGTTAATATAGGTCCTTAAAAATGTCACTATAGGTCCTTAAAAACGTCACTGTAGGACTTAACTCGATTATGAGAAAGTCGATTTTCAAAAGAGGAGTATTTCCCTAATTAGTTTGGGAAAGGAGATAGAATACTATTTATTTTGACTGAAAAGAGCAGAAGACAATTTTGTCCGAAGAAACTAGACCCGCGCATTCCAATTCAAATTTTTATCCTAACTCGATAGCCAAAAAAATTCCATTTGCAATATGATTTACAAACCACGAGAGCATTACAAATCATCTAATTTACAAACCACATGTAAAAACTAGTATAGACCAATCCAAGATTTGATTTAATCTTTAAAAATGAAAGTCCAGGAAGCTATTATTTTACTTCTGAATAAGGTCCATATTTTACTTTTTACAAATCAAAGTCCAGGAACCAATTGGTCCTTCAAGCTATTAAATCTCAAAGAGAAAATGAAAGTATCCTTCAAATATTTTACTGCTGATGTATTTCTACTCCTAAGTTTAACTACATCTTATAGTCTTAGATCATAAGATGGAGGGATGTGGGTCAATGGTTGTGCTAGAGAAGTAAGGCGGCGGGTTAGTCGCTGTGGCTTGGAGAAGGATGCGTGAGGTAGGCGGCCATCGTGTCCAGCGGAAAGCAGCGGCGTCATCGGCAGCTAGGCTTGGAACTATTCAATCTTACTCTTACCTTCTCTCTCTCTTGTGGTTTGTAAATTAGGTTGCAAATGGAGTTTTTTTTTTTTTTTTTTTTTTTGGTACTAGGTTAGGATATAGATTTGAATTGGAATGGGTATAGTTTTTTTCTTAGGTGCAAATTCAATTTTGTAATTTTTTAATAAAAAGAAAAGCCACATCATTTAAAAAATGACAGATCATTATTCTGTTAGCCATGTAAGCAACACAACTTACGGAAGTTAACTAAAGGACTTATATTGCTTATTTTGAAAACTTGAGGGACCAATTGCACTTACTTGAAACTTGAGGGACCAATTGCGCACTATGCTCCTGTTAAGCCACCTTATCAGCCACAATTTCAGTTTTTCACAACCTTATCTCTCTCTCACTCATACATTGATTTTTTATTTTTAAGTTTTATAATGTTATATATACCAATACACATTTTAGATACAATCGCCCATCATCTACAACAAAAAATTTAGCACAATACTAATTGTTTTCCATATTTTTCAATTAAGCTTTATTTTTCACCATTTTGAGAAGACATCAAGCATTAAGTGTCTCTTTGTTTATCTATAGTTATAGTGTTTCTCTTCCAAAATTTTGGTTTTTCACAACCTTATCTCTCTCTCACTCATACATTGATTATTTATTTAATTAAGTTTTACAATGTTATATATACCAATGCAAATTTTAGATACAATCACCCATCATCTACAACAAAAAAATTAGCACAAAACTAATTGTTCTCCATATTTTTTTAATCAAGCTTTTGTTTTCACCATTTTGAGAAGACATCAATTATATTTGTTTGAAACTTTCAAAGTTAAGGAAACAATAGGAGGACCATTGAGGTAAACAAAACGCACAATAAAAAATTATCTCCCCCCCCCCCCTAATTTTCCTTTCTTTTTAGTATTCTTGCATTTTCCTTTCTTTTTAGTATTCTTTGATATGAAACATATTGATAATAAACATTTTTTGTGCTTATTTGTAGAGTGTCAAAAAGTATTCAGTATAGTAATTTTGTTATTGTTGCTAATAAGCCAAGAATGTATTGACCCCTTGTGATGAATTAACCAATTAATTAGTCAAGTTAATTAATTAATTCAATTAACATGCAATACATGTGGTAGCACAAACAAATCACCAACTAAGTTAATATGCAGCGAAAAATAAAGTTAACACGGTGATTTGTTTATGAATAGGGAAAACTTCCAAGGCAAAAATCCCACCGGGTGATTTTAAGGTCACCGCTACTGAGAATCTACTATTATCACAACAAGCAGTTATACGTAAAGGAATCCCAGTAGTTTATACCAACCTACAGCTGAACCCTTATCCCAATACCCAATTGGACTTGTTTTGTAGTGACAATCTCTCCTTTACAATGCACGACTCCCAGTACGTGACTAACCAATCGATGCATGGATCCAAGTACGTGACTAACCACCAACTTAAGAAGGATGTTGACTGCAATGCTCTTCAGTTCATCAACACGATGAAGATCACGAAGTTTCTTGGTTACAAAACCCTATGTCATACAAGCGCAGCAGCTTCTTCAAAAGAAAGATGAACTAGGGCATTATCTTCGGTCACAATATGCTTGTGAAATACTTTTGCATTAAGTTGCATTCACTTTCATCAGCTATGACAACCCTTAAGATAATCCTTATATATGTTTAGAGCTGTGAGAAAAGAAAGCCTAAACGTGTATACACGAATATGTGTGAAATCAGATTTGAAAAACTGATTTTCGTAAATCTCGATAGATAGGTTATCTATTGAGCAGCTGTTGAGCATTGAGCTAAACAAGCCTCTTAAACCTCAATAGATGCTATCTGTCAAGCTAGCTATCGAGTTTTAAAATCCAGCACTTCTTCACTTGTTTCTTGGATAGATTTATATAGTTTTAACACTTGGACTTGAACTCTTGTTCCTTAAAATATTTAACACATCCTAGATCTACCCAAGTACAATTAAAGTGCGTTTTGTCAAAGGATTAGACCATTCTAATGACATATGTTCCTAACATGATTCACATATATCCTAACAGTTGCATCTCATGTGTTTGGCAAAATTTCTTTTAGAAATCTTATACATCTTTCTCAAATCTGTTTGTGATTTTTATTTTGTTCATTCTACTACAAATAATAGGAATCTCCACCATTAAATGTTTAGCTAATTTGAGCTTTCTTGGTAAACTTTTACTTTGTTTAGTTGATCCTCTTTAAGGAAAAAGGCCAAAAAGAGAATAAGAAAAAATATAATTTACTTTAGAGCATCATTTTACTATTAATATTTTTGGAGATTCTAGCCTTTTGCCCTTAATTTTTAAAAAATTTAGCAATATGCCCCTCTTTCGAAACTATATAGGGATATGCCCCTGTTTCGATACTCAATTACCTTAAAATCGAGTTTCAATGAAATACTCGATTCATAGAAAATCGAGTTATGCCGAATAAAACTAAAAAAAAAAAGCATGGAACTCGAAATTAGGGAAGTCGAGTTCCAAAACGTCACTATAGGGCTTAAAAACGCCACTATAGGGCCCCTTGAACTTGGTATGGGGACTTATATAAAATTTTTGCAGGAAAACGCCGCTATAGGGCTCTAAAACGTCACTATAGGGCCTAAAAACGCCACTATAGGGCACCCAGAGCAGGGCGATTACACTTATAAAATTTTTTTGCAAGAAAACGCCGCTATAGGGCTTAAAAACGCCACTATAGGGCACCCTAAATATGGGCCAATCACACTTATAAAAAATTTGCAGGAAAACGCCGCTATAGGGTTTTAAAACGTCACTATAGGGCCTAAAAACGCCACTATAGGGCTCCCTGAATATAGGGCAATCACACTTATAAAAAAAAATTTTGCATGGAACTCGATTTCCTGAAACTGGAGTTCCATGGAAATTTTTTTTTTAAATATTTTTTTTAAGTTTGATCGAGCATAACTCGATTTTCTACAAATCGAGTATTTAATTGAACTCGATTTTAGGATAATCGAGTATCAAAACAGGGGCATGCTCCTATATAGTTTGTAAACAGGAGCATATTGCTAATTTTCTTTTAAATTAGGGGTAAAATGCCAGAATCCTCTAATATTTTTATGTATAGATACTTAAGGAACATGATTAATTCTTTCTTAGAATTCCTATTATCCTTACGTCTAGCCTCTTAGATTAATTTTTGGGGGTTCAAGTGATAGCCTAGCAACATTCTATATGGTGTCCCCTATTTATGGTTCAAACCCCACCGTCCCCCATCCACCACCATCTCTCTCTCTCTCTCTCTCTCTCTCTCTCTCTCTCTCTCTCTCTCTCTATATATATATATATATATATAATTAGATATTCAAATTAAGAATTCTCATGTGTTACTCTTTAAAGATTTTATTAGATGTATAGATGGCACTTTTGGTTTATGAAACATGATCAATAAAATGTGATTTTTATATAATTATATCTAGACTATACTGCAATGTCATGATGGATGGATTGGTCTTATTTTACTATAAAATCAAATTAATCATGTGGTTTATGAATTTGAAGAGTTATATATTGCAAGATTTTTTCATATGTTCATATGATGAAATAAAATTTGTTCTTTGCATTTTATTTTATTTTATATTTCCACTTTATGATATATGATTTATTGAATATGATCTATTGCATAGTTATATTTACATACATTTTCACTTAGTTTCAATTGTACGGAAGAAAGAGACATGGATTTATGTTTTGGAGAAAAAAAATACCTATAAGTGTTGAATCACATGCATCTATGTAAAGTTGTGATTTATAACTATTTTATATTGGCTTTAATTCCATGCCAAATTTGATTGTAATTCTGTTTAATCTTATGTACCCTGTATTATATGTGGGATTTCTTTGTATGAGTTGTGTGAGAGAGAGTGTGAAGACTCAATACAAATTGAAGACCAAAGGAGTTTCTGTAGGTAGCATGTAAGAAAACTTCCCGCGATGTGAAGCCATGTGCTGAAGACCAAAGGAGTTTTTGTAGGTAGCACGCAAGAAAACTTCCCGCGATGTGAAGCCATGTGCTCAGCACATGACTAGAATGTGAAGAGTCATGACAAATGGTGACAGGTGGTTTTTGCAAGTGTTTCACGGGTAAGGCCTTCCCATGAGATACCCGCGAAATATTCTATTTTTCCATTTTGTCATATTTGATACACCAGGTCTCTACCCACACTATATATACCCACATTATCAACATATTGAGAGGAGTGTTTTACAGAGAGAAAACCCTAGCCATTACCCTTGAGAGTGAGAGATTGTCATGCTCACAATCCTCTACACAATCCATTGTGATTTTTCTTAACTCCTACCTCTCCATATCCAATTCCTTGAGAGATTGATAGCCCAAACACTTACTACACCCATCCAGAGTATAAAGTGAGGTTTTGATGCTGTTGGAAAGCATTGGAAGAAGCCATTTGTTTGGTGGATGCAATCAGGCTGAATTACGTGATCCGGAGAGCTAGAGAAGATAAGGCTTTGTCAAGTCAGTTGGTAGCAGGAACTTTGAGGGCTCAAGTACATGGGGTAGACTAGGCTTGGAGGGTCTTTTGTTATTCGTGTACTCCAACTCATTCTCTAGTGGATCGATTTACCACTTGGAGGGCGGTGGAGAGGTTTTTCGCTAAGGCCTTCGGTTTCCTTTTCGATAACACATCGGCGTGTTATCTTATGTTTGCGTTCTTCTTCCCTACTCTTTTAGCTTTCATTTTATTGCTGTGATTTGATGAATATGGCTTAAAGTAGTTATGTTATTTGTTCACTCGCATTTACTCTATTCCGCACTTAGTTTAAGTTAGAATAAAATCAACCGAGCCGTAATTTTAATTTGGGGGTCTAAACAACTCTTGTATTTTCACACAAATTCGAGCTTTCAATTTGTATAGTAATAAACAAAGTATACATGGTTAAAACTTGGTCTAATAGTTCTCATATTATAAAGTTTTTTTTATAAAAAAATTATTGCATTGTATTTTCATACATATCTCACTATTGCTTCGTTTGGATTGCATTTGTGTTTTAACGTAGATGCGTTTTTGGCTTTTTTTTATTTTTTTATTTTTTTATTCCAGCACTTGGTGCACTATTCACGGGACATGAACAGTGCATCAAGGCAAATGCATAGTAATTTCATTTATGAACAGTAACCGAAAAATCATTTTTTATTGTTTTCAGTTTTCAGTTTTGCAAAATAAGCAGTATCGAAACGTACACTATATATTTAATACCCAACTACAAAATATATTTAATTTGTAAGTTGTTACACCACAAAAAAACTTCTAATATAAAACATAATTTCAAATAACACATATTGACTTTTAAAAATATACAATCTAATATATTAATTATATAATTATCCAATAAAACATATTCATATGAAATTTTCTCGTGCATCATGCAAGTTTGCGACTAATTATTAATTATAATTCAAAAGTACATGTAAATGGCTAAAACAAATGACGCACACAGTCACAGACGCACTCACAATTCACCCACATAACCACACTCTCTAACTTGAAAGTACTAACTTTACCACTATTCCAAAATATAGATTACAGATTAATACAGTCAGATACACAGACATTAAGGGTATGTTTGGTTTGAGCAAAAAATGAGTGTATTTTGTATTGATTTTTAGTTTTTTGTGGGACTCATCACTGAAAAACTTGTTTGACTCTACATTTGCTTTCATTTTTCATTTTTAGTATTAAAAAAAATAAAAATAAAAAGGATTTGAATACAAAAACTAAATACAACTTTTTGGTGTTTTTATTTTCTTGAAAATGAATATAGTGGCATTTTCGTAAAAAAATCAAATCTGTGAGTTCCATTATCACTGACTTATCACATAAAAGAACATACACTCTCCCTCTCTATTTATTAGGGGTTATCATAAAAAGAAGTGAAGGGAAAGACAAAGTAGAAAATGATACCAAACAAAAAAATTAGATTGAAACAAAAAATGAGTATAAGATTTGAGGAGAGAAAATGAAAATAGAAAATGAATACAATCTCAAAACAAACAAGCCCTAAGAGTTGAGAGAGAAATATTAAATATGCGAGAAGAGAGATGATACAAGTAGATCAAACGACTATGCGAAGGAGGCATCACTACACAATGATTGGCTAGTTCTTAGAAGTGGCGTGGCGTCCTATACAGCATTGCATGAAGATCTGTTTAAATGCTTTTTTTTTCTTTTATTTATTTATTTTTTTGAAAGGCATAAAACTGGGCTTCTTATAAAATGTTTTTGGACTATTGTTTGATGTTATTATATGTTTTTTTTTTTTTTTTTTTTTTGGGGGGGGGGGGGAGGGGGTTGGGGCTGGGCATTGCTGGGTGCTACAAATTGTAGTTGTTTTATTTGTTGGCTACAGCTTCTTTCTATTTTCAACTTTAGAATATAGGTTATTGTTCTGGTAGCTGTTAATCAGGAGTGTCAACTGTTTAGTATTCAATCAAAAAATATGATTTATAATATTATTTGAATAGCGTCACTAATTATAAAAATACAAACCATTCTATTGTGTAGCTCACCAAATGAACCAGAATATTGTTTATGCAGGAAAAAGTCATATCTCATCGCTGACAATTGTTGCCATTTTTGCTCCCATAATAGTCTCGGTGGTGCTATTCTTTATGGGCTACTGCTTCCTAGCACCCACAGTAGATGTGGGATATGTGCCAAATGCTAAATATTTGGCACATATCCCACACCAAACACAAAAAATAGCTCCCTAGCAGATGTTGCATATGTTGCATATTTTTGGCACATGTACCATTTTGTGTCTGTACCGTTGCAAATTTGCAACAGTACGTACAGATGTGGTAAACCAAAATAATGTATTTTAATGTGTAGTAAATATTATTTTAATGTATAGAATTGAATTATAAAACATCTGATAAATGAGATGTTTTAAAATGATGTGATAAAATAATAAAGTAGGCATTTGGTGTAAAATGGTATAATTTTTGCACCAGCTGCTACGGATGCTCCGAACTATACAGGAAGAAAATGGTAAAGAATAAACTGTTGGATGTTATGAATTCTTATATTCCCTAATGTCCTCAAATTGGCTTATTATGTGTACAAGAAAATCCAGTTGACAGGCCCAGAATGTCTTCAATAGTCCTCATACTAAACAGTTACTCTATTACTCTGCCATCACCTCAAAATCCAGCATATTTCCGAACAGAGCAAAACATGCCATTGATGGAATTGAAGTTAGATAAATCTAAAAGCAAATTGATTCCATCGTCTGTCAATGAGGCATCCATTACTGAAGTATACCCTCCATAAAGGGCTTCACTAGAATTAGTATCTATTCATCAATCATGGAAACTTGAACAATGAGTTACATAAGACCATTGTTTAAAGCTCTGAGACTTCACGCTGATGCAGGGAGAATTAGAATCATCTAACATTTTTTTTTTAATTTGATTTTAATGTCGAGAGTTTTCAAGGGTGTTAGGTTCTAAGACTTTAGGAACAAATGTATTAGAACTTCAATATGTATTATGTTGGCAAACTATGATCAAAACATAGAATCTAGGTTTAGGCTTGCTCAAAGTGTGATTTAATGTAAAATTGGAATCGAGTGATTAGAGGATTTATTGGACAAAATCTACAAGGCTCGATCAATCGAAAATTAGACTCGATGGATCGAAACTCATGCAAATTTAATTTTTTACAAAAATTCCAATTTAGCCCAAGCCCATATGACGTGTAGGGTTAAGTGTTTTACTTCAAGTATAAAAGGAAAAACTCTAGCTACGTTTTAGAAGTCTTTGAAGTGTTGTGTGTTGAATCTTCTGTGAGATTTGAGAGGTGTTTACCTTCATACACACACATAGAGTTATCAAGATCAAGATTTGCGTCAAGAACTTGATGATCTCTTCAGTTGCTACATAAATTTTTTTAAAGAAGATTTGAAGCCTTTGAGAGGTGTCTCAAAGTCACAAGTAAGAGAACTTATGGTTGTAGCAGATCAAAGAAAGAAGCAGTCATGGACTCGGAGCTATCACGTGGTCGTGGTAGTAAGTTTTCTACTCGAGGTAGCAATAAGATGTTAGTGGTCTAAATTCTACTGTAAAAACTTCAATTCTTTCATAGTGGATCTATTTTTACCTTGAGGATAGCTAGGTTAACTTCTCCCCAGGTTTTTTACCTGTTAGGTTTTCCTGAATCCTCATATCGTGGTGTTCTTTATATTTTCGCATTATTTACATGATATGATATTATTGTGTTAACCTAGAATTGAATAATTTATCTAAATAATCACTTGGCTAAATAACTAGGTTAAACAACTTGTGTTAAGGGGTCTAAAAACGTACAAAAGGACTTGATTAGATATTCTCCATATTAGTATAATCCCTAAATGTCTAAAATATATTTAAGTAGTACTCATGTAATGGTGAAATTAGGTGATTTTGAATAAAAATTTGATGATGAATTGAGAATATGTCTCCTATTTTGCTAAGAGTGCCATGGCCGCTTCAACCTTGCTGTCCATTCCAAATCTTAAACCTCAGTTGTGCCATGACTGGTTTGGGCATTTTCAATCAAATCTTGAGTTTCATTTAAAGTTTTGTTCATCAAAGTGGGTTAGGCTTGATGAGATTAAGTGGGATTTGGGAAGCTAGGACATTCCACTTTTTTCTTTTTTAATTTGTAAAATAACATCAAATACAAATGGCACCAACAAATTGAAGAAAAAAAAGCCCAAAATTAGATACGAAGTTCCACTAATTGCTGGTTGATATCCCAGAATCAAAGTACTAAAAATTTGAAAAAAATAAAACAAAAATAAAAACACAATTACATAATTCAAGACTATCCTGGCAATCAAATGAACTTCTGGTCTAGCCAACACCTTCTGGAGTGGGCAGCAAAGTAGACCCCACCATTGCTGATGTAGGACACAATTTATTATTTAATTTTTGTAATTTATTAATTTTGGAATTTAATTTGTAATTTTCGTTATTTTAGGTTTAGAGTTATTATTTCCTTATTTTTAGGTGCTTTTAATGTTTTTTAGTTCAAATATGATTCCTGTTATGGTTAGGTATTAATTAGGAGTTGTTTTAGAATATATTTTCTTGTTTGTCAAGTTTTACAAAGCCCTTAAATAGGCTCCTAAGGATCTGTTTGTGATCCGCTTATTTTACTGAAACTGAAAATTTTTTACGGAAAGTACTGTAGATAAAGGTAAAAGTTAACTGAAATAGTATAGTGGGATCCATAAATAGTACCAAAAAGTGCAGTGAGACTCATGAATAGTAGCAAAAATAAGCAGAATAGTAAAATAAGTTGGCAAAATTAATCATGCCAAACAGACACTAAGTCTATAAACGTTTTTAAGTATTATTGATATTAATAAAAATTCAAACTTTTGGTTATTATTTCTCTGGTCGATTCCAGAACCCTTTCTCCTTGTAGATTCAAAGAACTCTTGTGGATTGGAGGTTATTTTCAGAAGCAAACGTGTTTTTTTTTCTTGTTTTCTAGAAGTAAAGTGTTTAGCTTCTTGACGTTTTCGCATCCCACATCATTTGCACACTCCAGTGATGAACATGAAGGTGGAGGTTTGCAGATCAGCGACTGCTAAATCTTACAGGCGATGAAGACTTTGGAATGTTTGGTTACATAGTAATAGATCGGTATGGGTGAACGATGAAATCTGTTTGAGCTAGCGGGTTAGATGAGTGTGACAACTGTGTAATTTGTTAGTTACATAAGTATTTTCTGTTAGTGAACTAACAGTAGGAATCAAATTAACAGCAAGTTGAAAATAACAAAGACTAAATTAACTGCTATCAAAGTAAATGGACTAAATTGACTATAACTTTAAAATATAGTAACCAAAATGATATTTTTGCCTTCATTTTTTTTGTTTTGTTTAATTGAACTAGACGTAGCAAGTAGCAACCAATCAACAAGAAAAATGACGTCATGCTCATTAATAAAATAAAATTAACACGACATCATATCAGTAATGAAGTAATAAAATAATAATCATTCTACTTGATAAAGCTACTTTACTAAACGAAACGAAAAGACTAATTAAAAATCAAATTGAGAATTCAACAGTTGTATTGCTGCTATTGCATCGTGAGTAATGTTATAGTTACAAATTATTTTTCAACATTTTTACAAATTCTTGATGTGTCTAACTTATTAATGGTTTTCATTTAGACTCACTATTAACATCACTTTTTCATTTACCAATAACTTATCACTATTTTAGCAGTTTGTAAAAAAATTTGTAAAAAAAATTGTATCTCTACTGTTACTCTTGCATCATATACATAAGTGGAGAAGTGGCTCGATTGGGGCCTCCACTCACTACACTCTAAATTAAACTAGTCGGTGAGTGGAGGCAAGATTTGCTGTCCCTTGGTTGGCTGGTCAAGTCTTCGACTAGATAGAGCACATTGCAGCGGCAGCATAAACCATAAGTGCTTTTATTATTATTTTCTTTTTCGATTTTACTTGGGAGTAAACGGTGGTCTTTTTTTTCTTTTTTCTTTTTTTAGTTTAGTTTAGCTGTTTAATATCTCTCACATAAATTAACACATTAGCATTTACCCTATTGAGATATTTTTCCAATGTGACTTGATATTTTCTTAAATGAGAGAAAACCTGTTGCACATGGTTCTCAAATTTTCCTCATATTGAAGACTAATGGCCTGTTTGGAAGTTTAGAAAGGAAGGAGAGTAGAGGGGAGTAGAAGGGAGGAGAGTAGTGGGGAAGAGAGTAAAGGGGAATGATTATCCTCTACCTTGTTTGGATGTTTTTAAAATTAGTAAGGGGGAAGGGAGTAATTAGCCCTTCCTCTTATTTGGATGTTTTAAAAATTAGGATGGAGAGGAGAGAAAATTATTTAAATAGACAAATTTACCTTTATTTGAAAATGGACTTGCAACATTGGTTTATGATTAATTTATTAGTTTTGTAATGTCTTGAACCTGATTATCATTTGTCCAAATCTTAGAATATAAACATGAAACCACGATTTTCAACAACTAGTGCAGTTTATACATACAAACACGTATCTAAAAATTCTATTATTACAGATCATACAAAAAAAAAAAAAAAAATTGTTAATTAAAAAAAATACAAGAGAAATTGCAAATTATGATTGTTTTTTTTTTGAAAAGTACTAACATATTACGAAAAATCTTCAACCAAATTAGCCTACTATATCTAAAATTCAATAATTAACATGTTAATTTCTTGAACAAAACACACATAGGAAGCCAAAGTTGAAGCAAATCCATATACTTTAGCAGATTTTTCGTAATTCAAAAAAGAAAAAGAAAAAAAGAAAACAAAATGCTTAGTGCACTATTTGGTTGTCGAGAAAGAAAGAAGAGAAAAGAAATGATAGAGAATTTGACGGACCTTGTTGAGAGTGTGAGCGAGAGCAGAGCTGGCGACGCCAGCACCAACGATGATAATGTCGGCGTCGGCAGTGTTAGTGAATCTACATTCTCCATTAGCGGCCGCTGCCATGGCGACGACGCAGTTCACTGCCTCAGTTCATGCCTCTCCAGCGGCCTTTTTCTTCGCAGCGACGAAGCTATAAATCACAACGACTAATGCGAAAACCAAGATGACGATCGCTTCCAACGCATACTGATCCAAAGCCACTGCCACCGATGAATGTTCGAGCCCGAGCAAATGCCCAATCTTGTGCACAGCCATCAACTCAAGATCGATCGCCGCGAGCGATGTGGACTTGGTGAAAACATCGTTGACAACCCACGACTCAACGGCGTCTAAATAGTGAGATTCAATTTTTTTTTTCTTTCACCTTAAAGTTTCTCAGGAAACAAACAAAGATTATTTATATAATTGGTTTGTAATTTTTTCTAATTTAAAAAGGATAAATTGGGGAATTCATTTGGTCAATAATTTATTTACACTACTCTTCCTCCAAATCTCTCCAATTTTGGGGAATTAAAAATAAGGGGTTAAAGGTAGTTGAAATCCTTCTAAACCCCTCCCCCACCCCCCCCCCTTCCTTAAAAAACTTCCAAACACGGTAATTGAATTACTCTCCCTCCCTTTACTCTACTCCCCTCCTTTTTTAAACATCCAAATAGAGCATAAGACAATTTGAGGTACTTTGACTTGATTTATTGACCAGAATAAATTAGCCCACTTTATGTTTATATCATACTATCATTTTCCAAACCTTGACTTTCTCTATATCTTAGCAATTTCTATCCTATTAATTTTATGAATCTAGTAGTAGCAAAAAGCAAAGAGGTTTAGTTTGATCATCATAATGGGTGTTCCTTCCATCAAGTTTTGCACGACCCTTTTGTTTCTCTCCTTGTTGATCAGCTTGCTTAGCCAATCGAGAACTGAAGCTGTTCCAACTTACAGCAACCATTCTTGCCTAAACACACCCACTTTTACCGTCAACACCCCCTACCAATCCAACCTCAGTCAACTCCTCGCTTACCTCTCCTCCAACGCCACCCATCACATTGAATTCTACAACGCTACCACCTCCGCCATGGGCTCCACGGCCCTCTGCCGATACGGTCTACGGCCTCTTCATCTGCCGTGGCGACATGTCCGTCGATGTCTGTCAAGATTGCGTTGCCAGTGCAACAAAAGACATAGTAATACGCTGCCCAGTGCAGAAAGATGTGGTGGTTTAGTACGAAGAGTGCATGGTACGCTACTCATACTACTATATCTTTTCTAGCATGGCTACTAACCCAAGCGGTTTCCTACGGAGCCCATTGAATATGTCGGAGCCAGACCGGTTCAACCAGCTAGTGCGAGCAACAATGAACGACTTGGCAAGCCAGCTTTCAAACGTTAGGGCTAGAGCCAAGAAGTTTGGGACAAAAGAAACGGCTTTCACAGCGTTACAAACGTTGTACACCCTTGCCCAATGCACGCTGGATATTACCGGTGCCGATTGCAATAGGTGTCTTGAAATAGCTATAAATACTTTGCCGAGTTGTTGTGGTGGAAAGCAAATGGGCTCAATTATGTTTCTTAGCTGTATTGTTAAGTATGCGGTGTCCCTGTTTCACCAGAAAACAGATACGTTGGCTCCCACGCCCCCTCAAGAACAAGTTCTAGGATCAACAATATTGTTAATGTATAGCATAGACTAGATTAGCCCATTAGGCTTAGCCTAGTATACTATACTTGTAGTTTACTCATATTACTTGTACTGCACACATACCTAGTTTATATAAGGCTTTCTATTGTACATTATTATGGACACACAAAATACAAACTATTCAGTCTTTCTCTCTCTCACTTTATATTGTTAACATGGTATTAGATTCATTGCTCCAACCTAGTGGTATTTTCCGGCGTTCTTCCGTTGCCCTCGCCTTCACCAGTAGCCACCGTCAAAAGCAAGTCACCGTCGTCACACCCAACCACTACCTCTCGAATCTAGTCTATTCATCAATCAAATCGTCAAACCATAATTACGTTGTGATAGATCAGACTTCTCCAATCAAAACCCAGCTAGAAATAGTCCCAAAAAAGCTCCCACACACCGCCCCAAGTTTCTGTCTGTCGTAACACGTGCCCACGCGCCACAACGCACTCTCATGCGCCCCCACACACCCACACGCCGTTCATTGCCGTGTCACCACATCAGCCCTAGTGATGTTAGCACACGTCATCCTTGTGACGTCAACCCTAGTGACATTAGCATCTGTTGACTTTGATCGCCGCCATTGACTGAGGTTAAACTTTTTCGAAGGGGCCTATCTTGCTAATTTTTTCGTGTAGATTCCGATTTTGGGCTTCGTTTCTTTATTTAAGGTCTCTAAATCCCACTTTTCAGTCACTTTCTTCATTATAGCTCAACAAAACGAACAAGATATCAATCGTCCTATCACCATTATGTTGGATGGTCCTACTAGCTATTATGCATGGTCTCAGAATATGACTGTCTTTCTCAAGGGTCGTAAATTGTGGAGATATGTGACTTGTTCAACTCCTAAGCCAGTACCAAACCCTAAGTCCAAAGCCACAGCTGCTGAAGATGCCTATAAGACTGCTATTACAACAGATGATTATGAAGAACGCCTAAAGGAATGGGACATTATTTAGAGTAAGATCTTGTCTTGGTTTATCAATACCTCTATTCCCTCCATTCATAATCTTCTTCCTCATCTTGAGACTGTTAAGGCTGCTTGGAAATTTCTGGCTGATCACTATAATTGTACTAATGATTCAAGCCTAGAGTTCCACATTGAATCAAAATTTTATCAAATGGCCAAGAGACAGGTCAGTCTATTTTTTATTTTTATTATCAGACTTCTACTGTGGGAACAACTCTTTGGTGTAGATCCTCCATTAGTGCGTTCTAAGGACATTGAGCTCTTTGTCAAATATCAAGATCACTGTAAATTTATGCATTTCATGATAGGTTTACATGAAAATTTTGAGCCTACTAGGGCTTCTTAGGATAGTTGATCTCCTACTCTTTCTCTTGATGTTGCAGTCAAGGAGCTCATTTATGATCATGTCATCATCTGATCATATATTGGCTACACCATCTCCATAGCCTCCCATTGCTGCATTCATTGCTCCTCCACGAATAAACTTTGGGCGTCCTGCCACTCAGTCTTCCAAAGGTACTCGTTGTGAGTTTTGCCATGCCAAAGGCCATGACATCTCAATTTGTCACAAACTGCAGAAATTTATGCAAAAGCAGAATAAAACTTCTCTTTCTCGGGCAACTGTTGTAGGTTCTTCAGATTCATCTGTTCCTACAGGTTCATCTTTGTCTTCCTCACTTACTACGGCTGATATTGAGGCAGTAGTTCAACAAGTTTTATCCGGCACTTCCACTGCCCTTTCTGTCACCTCAGGTAAACAACCACTACAAAAAAACTGGTCTAAAGCTGCGTTTTTAAGACCCCAAAAACGCGGCTATAGGCTTTTAGCCGCGTTTCCTATGGCCGCGTTTATAAACGCAGCCTAAAGTCCGCAGCTCAAAGCCTATAGCCGCGTTTTTTGAAACTGCGACTAAAACTAGACCTATAGCCGCGTTTTCGAACTGCGGCTATAGGATTCGGCCTATAGCTGCGTTTTTGGAAACGCAGCAGTAGACCCCAACCTATAGCCACATTTATTAGAAACGCGGCTCCAGGACAGCTTTGAGCTGCGATTATCAACGCGGCTAAGGCTTCG
The DNA here is from genome assembly GCF_001633185.2 of Quercus lobata. NCBI lineage: Eukaryota > Viridiplantae > Streptophyta > Magnoliopsida > Fagales > Fagaceae > Quercus > Quercus lobata. Next base: position 76,363,178 of record NC_044908.1, read on the forward strand.
AAAACGCAGCTATAGGTTGTTTGAAGTAGATGAATAAGAGTCTATAGCTGCGTTTTAAGAAACGCGGCTATAGACCCAATTTGAGCTGCATTTTGAACGTGGCTATAGATATTTTTCCAACGACGTTGAACAACCTATAGCCGCGTGTTAGAATTATCACTCATATCATATAAGCAATAAATTGCTTCAAACTTAGACTACATTACCGGTATCTGTCCCCCCACTCATTCCTTGTTCACGAAATGTAACAACATGCCACTAATAGAATAATCACAGCACAAGAAACAATACAATTGGCTTGGTTCATAACGGACAAGATAAAAACAGAAAACTAACCTTCATCAGCAAAATTGGAGTCAAAGACAATATTTGTAAGATGCTGCTTCAGGAAAACCTACACAATGAAAATGATAAAAATAAGATGATGGAAATTTATGCAGATAGGGCGTTAGCTTATAAAATCATAAATGAAAAGACTATCTACAAAAGGTAGAATAAAAGATTTCAAAAAAGCAAAAATTTTAATATCGAACATTAACTAAATAATATTTAAATATAAAATGACTCAAACTGTATTGCGCCAACCTTGATAGGACCCAATATATTTAGAGATCTACACCAAGGATCTTTGTATTCGGTTTCACATACATGATGAAGAGTGTCGGATTAATTTACATATGGAACTTTGTATTCAATGACATCTCAATGTCATGAATCTACAAATATAAACAATTAATTATATATGCAATGGAATTTTCCTTTTTCACATTTTATCATACCCTTGACAAAATTCATGAGGAACTAATTAATTAAGAGATCCCCTAAGTTGACACAGTGTGTAAACCCAAAGTTATTCTTAAACTATCACATCTTATTGGACTTTTGAGGTGGCTAGTTTAAATGAATAAGAGGATCTTATTCCACAAAGTTTAATTTTCAACAAAAAAGGTACGTAATTCAAAGTTTCAAACCCCCATACTTAACAAAAAGAGAAAGCAATAATGAAATAAAAAGTCATTGTTACGTACCTTTTTTCATAATTAATCAAATACAACGTATCCTAGCTAATTATCTCATTTTGGGAGAATAATCTCAATTTATTTGTTTAGAGTAAGCCGTATAAAATTAAAATAAATAAATAAAATTAGCATTTTTCCATTCTTATCATCTTTCAAAAAAATTACGTCTCTAAGCAATGGGGGAAAATGAAAAGAGATTGTTCAGTGCTGTATACAGAACTGACAATCAAACAATTTATTTCATCAACCACTAATCTGGTAAAACAGTAAAGAATATAAATAATTAGATAATCAAAATAAACAACCTTCTTTAAAAGGGAAAAGAATATTAAGAATATGTTAACAACAAATAAACTGACTAGCAGGGTGATCAATATTCTGGATCAAAACAAATTCTAAGCCTCTTCCCCGAGAACAACATGCATTGTGCTAATATATATATGACGAGGGACTAGATCAACTATCTCAATGGACAGCAACAATTCAGTTCTAAATTGAGGAAAAAGAGAATAACAAAAAGAAAGAAGGAAAATGGCAAATCATAGAGAAAGAATGCATTTCTCACCGTAAGAGTTGCCTCCAGTGCTCCATCAGCAATTGAAAAACTCACATACTTTAGTCAATTTTCTTTCATAAATTTAGGACCTAGCCGTGCAGAAGGATAGGGCCAAAACTGAAAATGTTACAAAAATAAAAAATAAACTGAACTTTTTCATAAAATAATAAAATAAAACACAGATCATACGAAGGTGAATCCAGTAGCGACTTGCAGAGGATTTTCAGCAGTCCATTGAGGCATTTGTGCTAGCTCTTTTAGAGAATTTATGTTCTCAAAAATCCCATATTTGGGAATCTGAAAAGACAAAGGATCTACCAAGATTGTTATGATCGGTGATATACCAAGATTATTAACAGTAAAATTTATGAGATAAGCAGTAAGTTTCAGTTGGCCATCTACAAGAACAACTTACCGCCAATGATAGATGGCAGTTCCCATACTTAAGACCATCATGAACAATAATAAGATCTTCATTGCCCTGACAGCAGGAACAAAAATGATGAACTTTTAATGATAATGCACTTCCTCATACCAATTCTTGATAAGAACACATGGATTTTTATTTTATTTTAAATAAGTAATAAAATTTCATTTAAAAAAAAAGGGAGCAAGATAAAGCACTATTCTAGTACACAGGGTCTACACAAGAAACAAGGAAATTTTGCTAGTTAAATTTCATAATGAGTCCATGATCTGCCGCTAATTGCAACTCTTCCCTTTGATAAAAGTGTCATTCCCTTTACTAAAATTCACATTTATGAGTATGGCAGAGCATCTACCAGCCAATTACAGGATGCCATTGCATTTATATGTCTGTAACCCCCAATATGGAGGGTCTTGGAAGCACTCTGCCTATTTTCCAAGGTGTAAACTACGTGCACAAGTTTCTATTGAGGTAATGACAAAGGGAAGAATGCTTCACATAATTAGAGTGTTCATTGGATGCATGTGTGTGTGTTTAAGAGATTGAATTCTTCCCTGAAACAAATCTTACAATTTTGCTTTGGGTTCTAACCCATGCTTGAGTATCTAAACCCTTTTTTAATGAATGAATTTTTTTTTTTTTTTTCAAGGAAATACATCAGATCAGTACAAAGACACTATAGAATCACAGCTGGAATAGCCAGCAACACAGAAAAAACACAGAAACACATAGCAAAGAACAAAAGTAAGTGACAAAGCTTGCTTGAGTATCTAACCTTATGGGCAATTTGAATTATTCCAGTTAGTAACATTGAGTAATCCTTTCTCTCCTCACTCACAAAAATCCAAAACACGAAAGACTACAATTCTGAGACACAAATAGAACTCAAGTCAAAGAAGACCCCCCCCCCCCCCCCACATTGCCACATTCTTCAAAACCCACCACAAAATCACAATCCCAAACTCACCAAAGCCCCCCAATTGGGTCTCTATGAACCCAAACAATGGCTTCAAATACGAAATCTGAGAACACCCATTTCCAAGCACCAAAAATCAATCAACCCACCCACACAATCATACCCAAAGACCCACAATAAATCCCATATCTGACACAATCAAAGATCTACTAGAAATGAAAAAAAAAAAAAAAAAAAAAAACAAAAAAAACAAAAAAAACAAAAAAAAACACAACACACGATGCGAAGAAGGTCTTGGACTCAAAGCAAAGCATAAGGGTATGATATAATTTTACAAAACTAGTTAGGTGAAGTAGGGGAAAATGATAAAGTGACAGCCCAGCAGAATTGAAATTTAGGACCAAAAAAAAAAAAAAAAAAAAAAACAAACAGATTACAGATATCAAACGAAAGCGAAACGAAGTTGCAGAATAATGATATTTTGTTGCTCCATCCAACAAATCCACCAACAACCCAATACCCGAGACTTTTCAAAATGATTCTTAGCTCACCTCACACCCGACTATTTGGTCTATAACCGCCGTGGCATCTTCAACTACCCAAACTGCCAAATCCTTCATGACCAACAAGAACAAAGTCCCAACCCCACCTACGGGCTCCAAACCCATTAATCTAAAAGAGAAAACACACCCAAACAAAACCCTAAATCGTATTTAACAGGAAAACTTATAAAACAAAATTAGAAAACTTACTGGTAATAGCAGCTATGGGCGGAAAGCTTCTCGGCAGCGGTGGTGGTGTCGATCAGAGACGGCGGTGGTGTCGATCAGAGACGGCAGTGGCGCCATGGTGTTGAGACTGATAAAGAGTGAGGGTTTGTTTGAGAGTGAGAGTGAGAGTGAGAGGCTAGGGTTTGTTTCCTGGTGATTAGGGATTTTTCCTTCAGTATATATACCAAGGCCTGAAGCTGCGTTTTTAGTTATAAACGCAGCTCCAGGTGCTTCTATGGCCGTGTTTGGAAACGCGGCTTTAAGAAGGCCTGAAGCTGCGTTTCTACTTATAATTCCAAATGCGGCTTTAGGACAAGGCCTAAAGCTGTGTTTTTACTCACAAACACAGCTCCAGATACCCCTACATATTTTTTATAAAAAAAAATCTCGTAAATGGGTCTATAGCCGCGTTTTAAAAACGCGGCTATAGCCCTTCTCACATAAACGCAGCTGGAACATTGTGAAACGCAGCTCCAGATCAGTTCTGAAGCGGCGTTTATTAAACATGGCTCTAAGCTGGTCTATAGCCGCGTTTTTATAAACGCGGCTATAGAAAACGCAGCTTAAAACCGCGTTTTTTGTAGTGAACCTTGGTTTTTTGATACTGCATGTTGTAACCATATGACTTTTGATGAATCCCAATTTTCTGATAAGGCACCCTTAGAACATCCAGTCACCATTTACACTGCTGATGGAACTCCTATGCCTGTTAGTCATAAAGCAACAATCTCTTCACCTTGTTTATCTCTTAGTGACACTTTTCATATCCCAAAGTTATCCCTCAATTTACTTTCTGTTGGTCAACTTTGTGAATTAGGCATAGATCTTCTATTTACTAATCATGGTGTGGATGTGCAGAATCCCCGGACGGGTCAAGTGCTTGGGACAGGACGTAAGGTTGGTCGTATGTTTAAGGTTCATGACTTAAAGATTCCTTCATAAGTTGTTTCTGCAGCTGCTACCACTGCCACCCCTCACCTGATCTATGGCATGCTTGTCTTGGTCATCCATCTTTATCTCATCTTCAGTTGTTAGCTTCTCAAGATCATTCAGGTTCAGTTTAGTTTCAAAAATTTAATTGTACTTCCTGTCATTTTGACAAACAAACAAAAGTGCCCTTTAATAATAGTGACTCCTTTTCTTCTACACCTGTTCCCACTGAGGGTGGATCTAGATATTTTGTCATATTTGTGGATAATTTTTCTTGGTATACTTGGATTTATCTGCTTCAGCATAGGTTTGAACTTGTGTCAACTTACCAAACATTTCATAAAATGATTGAAACATAATTCAATCGCACCGTCAAAGTCTTTCGATCAGATAATGCTGAAGAATATAATCATAAATCTTTCTTATCCTTTTTAGACAGTCATGGTACCCTTCCTCAGCGGTTTTGTCCTTACACCTCTTAACAAAATAGTTGTGCAAAACGAAAACATCGTCACATTCTTGATGTTGTCCACACCCTTCTCATTTCTACCTCTCTTCCTGAGCGCTTTTAGGGTGAGGCTGCACTCATTACTGTGTACACTATTAATCGTATTCCTTCACCAACTACACACAACAAATCTCCATTCGAGCTTCTTTATGGTCAAACCCCTAATACTCCTCTCTTCGGGTTTTTGGTTGTGCTTGCTTTGTCTCTCTTCCTCTTCATGAACGAACAAAGCTCCAGCCTCATGCTTGTCTCTGTTGTTTCCTTGGTTATGGTGTATCTCAAAAGGGGTTTCATTGTAATGATCCCATTTCTCATTGCCTTTGTGTCTCCCATCATGTTGAGTTTTGGGAACATCGTTCTTTCACGAGTCTTCAATAGTTTCCTGCATCTTGTTCCTCAGAGTCTCCCATTTTTACTTGTCTTTTCCTCCCTTTTTATCCTAAACTTATGGAGGATTCTTTAACATCAGCTGCCTCTCTAGACGACTCATCTCCGGTTCTGTCCCCAGCATGTGACCCGCCTGTCTTGGATCCTGTGGCACCAGCTTCTCATGAGTCTCCTGCTAGTCCTAAACTTTGTCACTCCACTCAGGTATGCATTCCTTCCCTTTATCTCACTGATTATCATTGCTCTTTTGCTCTTGCCACCCTCTATGAACCTCACACCTATCGTGAGGCCCATACTGATCCTCTTTGGCAGCAAGCTATGAACGAAGAACTAGATGCCCTTCATAAGAATCATACTTGGGATATGGTTGATTTGCCTCCTAGTTAGTCTGTACTAGGTTGTAGGTGGGTTTACTAGATCAAGACCAAGGCTGATGGATCTATTGAATGGTACAAGGCTCGCCTAGTTGCCAAAGGCTTGACTCAGGAGTATGGCATTGACTATGAGGAAACATTTGCTCCTATTGCTCACCTTACATTTGTTAGATGTCTCATTGTTGTGGCTGTTGTTCGCCGTTGGCCTCTTTATCAAATGGATGTGAAGAATGCTTTCCTCAATGGAGATCTCCAAGAAGAAGTGTACATGTAGCCACCCCTTGGCTATCCACACTCAGGGAATCAAGTTTTTCACCTTCGCCATGCTCTTTATGGCCTCAAGCAGGCTCCTCGAGCTTGGTTTGAAAAGTTTAGCTCAGTTATTGCTCAGCAGGGTTTCACTTTGAGTCCTCATGACACTGCTCTCTTTGTCCGAAGATCCTTTGTTGATATCATTCTTATTCTTCTTTATGTTGATGATATGATTATTACTGGAAATGATTCTGCAGGTATACGCTCTCTTCAGCACTTCCTTAGTTAACATTTTGAGATGAAAGATCTCGGTACTCTCAGCTATTTTCTTGGACTTGAGGTTACCTCATCCTCTGATGGCTACTACCTTTCCCAAGCTAAATATGCTTCTAATCTTCTCTCCAAAGCCAGTATCACCGACAACATGACTATTTCCACTCCCTTGGAGTACAATACAAAGCTCACACCCTTGGATGGTGAACCTATATTCGATGCTACTCGCTATCATCAGTTGGTTGGTAGTTTGATCTATCTCACTGTTACTCATCTGGATATTTCACATGCCGTGGGTATGGTCAGTAAGTTCAGGGATGCCCCCCGTTTTGTCCACTATGCTGTCGTTCTTCGGATTCTTCGATATGTCAAGGGCACACTTTATCATGGACTCCACTACTCCTCTCGGTCTTCTCTCGAGCTTTATGCTTATTTAGATGCAGACTGGGCAGGTGATCCGACTGATCGATACTCTATCACAGGTTTCTGTTTTCTGTTGGGTACTTCTTTTGTCTCATGGCCTAGCAAGAAGCAGGATGTGGTTTCCCGTTCTAGTACTGAGGTTGAGTATCGTACCCTTGCCGACACCACCTGCGAGCTTGTCTGGCTTCGTTGGCTCTTGGCTGACATGGATGCTCCACAGCCCACTGCCACTCCTCTTTATTGTAACAATCGTAGTGCTGTCTATATTGCTCATAATAATGTCTTCCATGAATGCACCAAGCACATTGAGATCGACTGCCACATCACTTGCCAGCATTTCAAGAAAGGCAATCTCAAGTTGTTCTCGATCTCCTCTACTGATCAGCCTACTGATATCTTCATCAAGACTCACTTGCCTGGTTGTCTTCAAGATCTTATATCCAAACTCCAGTTGGCTTCCTCCTTACCACCTCGAGTTTGAGGGGGGATGTTAGTGTATAACATAGACTAAATTAGCCCATTGGACTTAGCCCAGTATACTGTACTTATAGTTTACTCATATTACTTGTACTACACACATACCTAGCTTATATAAGGCTCTCTATTGTACATTATTATGGACACACAATATACAGACTATTCAGTCTTTCTCTCTCTCACTTTATATTGTTAACAAATATCACCTAAAGGTTATTTTATTTATTTATTTGATTGTAATTTCTTTTAAATTTGGGTTGAGCTCCTTCTAAAAAATAGCTAAAAATCACGACTTTTTAAATAGTGGTCAATACCGTTTTGTACCTACTGGAACAGCCAATATGCATGAATAAGAGGAGGAAGGAGACGAAAGATTAAAAAAAAAATTTAAAATGAATGCAAATCCTCTGTATCATAATTTATAGAGTTAATTGTGGAAAACAGCTTCTTGAAAAATAGAAGAAGAGATCGTAGGTGTGTGCTCTTAGCTCAACTAGTAAAGTCTCTGATGGTTGTATAAGAGATCGGGGGTTCAATTCCTGCCTACATAAAATGCTGATTGGTGTCTTGGTCTAATAATAAAGAGCTATCATAAGGAGCGGATGCTATAGGTTAAAACTCTCTCTCTCTCAAAAAAAAAAAAAAAAAAAAAAAAAAAAAAAAAAAAAAAAAAAAAAAAAAAAAAAACACTTACAACTTGCAAGTTGTCCCTTACAACTTTCAATTTTTTCATAGATAAGATCGGCCTACTTTTAATTTTTATTGGACACATATCTTGAGTATAAATTTAATAAATATATATACACGCTTTTAAGTCAATGAAATATATATATATATATTGAAATGGTACACTAGTATTGATTGATATTTCAATATATTGTTCTCTTGAACAAATCTTAACAATCTCAAGTACAAAATTGACTCCCTTGCTTCTTAGTTAAAAAATCACATTTTTAATTACTTTTTAGGGTGTGGGTAAAAGTGTGTAAAACAAATTGTGTAATAGCTCTTCCCTCCCCCCCCCCCCCTCTCCTTCCTATTATATTTATTTGAGTGATGGTAAAGATATTAAAAATTTTACTACATAAATTTTATAAGCTAACTTATGACCAATCACCAAAATATAATTCAAACATTCATGTATTATATTGTTTAAGCGACACTAGATTGATTAAAAAAAAAAGAGACATTAGATTCTTATATAATAAAATATATATATATATATATATAAAAAGAATTGATACCAATAAAATTCTATATTATTTGTAAGTTTTTGGTAATAAAATTTATGGTTACTTTAACAATTTTCAATTGATTTTGGCTGATGGAATTTTTTTTTTTTCATTTAAAAAAAAAAAAAATTATGGAAGACAATGGCTAGCTTTATTTATGAAATCCCTCTTTGTACAATGGGGGAGAAGAAATGAGGCTCACCCTTTTAATCATTAGTTCCTCCTCTCATTCTCCTTTGCAAAACCAACCAAATCTTGAGTAGCTCTATTACAGTTCTTTTTTTTCTTTTTCTTTTTTTGAGAATGCTCTATTACAGTTCTTGGAAGCAAAAACAAACCCCTTTTTTTTAATAAACAAACTTAAAATGTCTAATTGGCTGACAAAAACTCCTCTAATATCACTCCTATCCCGGTGACACACATGTTTCCTTTCAAGGAATTAAGGAGTGCAAAGCTAGGTTTGAGCATTCTAGAACAGCAGAGGAGAAGCCTGCATTTAGAGTTATTTAAATTTCAAGTATTTCACGCTTGACATTCATTTCTTCTATTCAACAAGATATATGGTACTACATGATTTAAATTTTAAAGAGTCATATGGGATGGACTTTTAGATTTACTATATTAATTAATACTGTATAAAATAAAGGCATTTTATTCTAAATTAAGAGTATTATTATTCTCTCTCTTTTTTCTTTTTTCTTCTTCTTTTTTTTTTTTTTTTTTTTTTTTTTTTTTTTTTTTAAGGTTATAATTTGCAAGCAATATGTATTATGTAGCACTATTGTTCTTTTTCAATTATCGAAAATGGACTAGGCTTGGGAGTCAAAACAGTAAACTCAAACTAAAATTTTTTTTTAAATAAAATAAAATAAAAAACCAAATCTAGTATTAATTGGGGCGAATGTTAGCTTGATTTGGTGATTTCACTTTTTGTTTTCTGGATTTAATGGATTTCAATGTATCAATGTAAGCTTCAAAGGAGTCCAAATCTTCTATCTCACACTTTCTGCTCCACTTTATACTCCACCAATAAAAACTTGCCACATGTCCATTAATTTAATTAAAATGCTAGATTTATGCTATTTTCTTATTTCAAATTTTTTATTATTTAAATTTAGATGAGCATTTAATTAAAAGAAAAATCACTCATATTCCCACCGCCATCACCACCAACTTCACCGAAGTGGTTGTCCATCGATCCATTAACGCCTCCAGTCACTGTCAATTGCTGCCGCCAAGCTAATACCACCGGTCACTGTCCTCTTTAATTTCAAACCAATTTCACTGCTACCGACGAAACCCACTACTTTGTCCCTCTCAAACCTAAGAAAAAAAAATCCACCCAGCACTAGAATGAACGTTCTATTAAGGTGTCCCATTTATATTTTTCAAGCCTTCAAACCAGCCTTATGGCACTCCAAAACAAATCCCTTCAATCCCAAACTCTAAACCCAGAAACAGTTCTTGATTGGACTCACCTTGTACAACAAGCTTATGTGCCAAGGCTTCTTCATTAACATCAATGACAACACATCCTCACTCTGTAAATTGCATTCAAATTCTCAGTGATTGAATAGCAAAGTTTGGAATTTTCCAATCTTTCAGTTCAAAGATTGAAGTTTTCTGTGTTTTTTCAAAAGCTAACTTCGATGTGGAACCTAAACCAATCACCATTTTTTTTCATGGGTTTGAGAGGGACAAAATGACTGGAGCCATACCCGGAGGTGTTGATGGTGTCGACAGGCTCTTGATAGTGGCTTCGAAGAAGGTTGGTGGTGAATCTGGTGATGAAGGAATACGTTGGGTTTTTTTATATTTTGATTTATCTCTGGAAATTGAAATGATAAAATGGCATAAGTCTAGCATTTTACTTAAATAAATAATTATGTGACATGTTTTTATTTGTAGAGTATAAAGTGAAGTAGGAAGAATGAGATAGAAGATTTGGAGTCGCTTCAAAGACAGTATTTGACTAAACAAAGACGAAACCATAGTTGGATGCTCCAATATATGGTTGGTTTATTCATTGCCTGCAGCTAGCTGGCCTTTAAGGATTTTTTTTTTTTTTTTTTTGGCTCCAAGTGAAAGAAATGAAAGATTAAAACTCCTTAACCACTTGTGCTACTTTTTGATTTTTGTTACAGCTAATTGATCAAGGCTATCTACTTATCAATTTGTTTTCAATCATAGGACTATAAATGAATGAAACAGTTTGGGCCCAATTTATGAAAAATATTGTTTATGTTCATTTATTTAAAAAATTAAATAAAAGTCAAAGTCAAGTTTAGGATCAACTATTAAATAAGCTAAACTCAAATATAATAATGTACTCATAAACAAATTTGTGAGTATGATGCTCGATTAATACATTTATAATACTATATGTTTAGATGTTTTAATATTTAAAAATATAGTTATATAGACATAAGATTTTTTTTTTTTTAGAAGGATATAGACTTGAGATTAGATTATATAAGTTTGTAGTCGTGTTTAGAATATATTAAATTACTACTTGTAATATATTGATGATATTTATCATCCATTTTCTAATAGTATTGGGTTGGTGAATCTAATTGTTATAAGTTCTTGAACAAAAATAATTTAGTCTAATTAACTTAGATAATTTAATTTCATTTATAATTTAGTTATCAATTATTAGCATAGATTTATGAAAGGGTAAAAACTTTAGTAATAGTGTTTACGATATACGGGAAAATAATAAGTTAATCAAATAAGTATTACAAACCCGGTTTAAAACACTAATATTACTATTTTTGTATGTGTTTTAATAAGTATTACTGTTTACTCAAAAAAAAAATTGAATAAACTCAAACTTGTTTAATTAGAAAATAAATTAGAATTGAACATGAAATCTAATTTGATAATAAATTTGCTAAGTTGGTATTTGAAATAAATTTAAATGAACAACCATCAACTTTTACCATGCAACTCCACTGATTTACAGCCCTCTTCAATGAAACATTATTGTCTACAAAGGACCTCTAATTATTAATCATTTTATGATTTTTCTTAGCAATGAAACATTATATTGTTTACGCAGGAAAAAGTCAAATCTCATTGCAGACAATTGTTGTTGTTGTTGCTTCGATTTCTGTTTCTGCGTTGCTATTTGTTGCCGGCTACTGCTACCGTAGAAGGAAGCAGAGAAAAAAATACAATGTTATTCAGGAAGAAAATGGTAAACAATTAATGATTTGATTGCATAACATTTTCATATTTCCTAATTTTTACACTTGTAGTTACGTAATTAACTGTTTTGTCTTGCAAATGATATTACTACGGCAGAGTCCTTGCAATTTGATTTTGCAACAATTGAAGGAGCCACCGACAAATTCTCTGATGATAACAAGCTAGGTGAAGGCGGATTTGGTGTGGTTTACAAGGTATAGGATTAGTTATCAGTATTTGTCAAAGCATTTTTGATATTGAGATTACATGAAATTGTTAGGGGTAAATTGTTCTAAGATCGGTTGAAGTATATTCTCAAGGCATACTTCCTAATGGACAAGAAATAGCTGTGAAGAGGCTATCACAAACCTCTGGACAAGGATTAGGAGAATTCAAAAATGAAGTTGTAACGGTAGCTAAGCTGCAACACAGAAATCTTGTAAGGTTATTGGGATTTTTCTTAGAAAGAGAAGAAAAAAATACTTGTTTACGAATTTGTGCCCAACAAAAGCCTTGACTACTTTTTACATGGTAAGTCCCTTATAAGCAGATGTCTGATTTTAAAGTTTGCCGTAGCATATGTGAGGATTAAGGTTTTTCTTCAAGGAGGATAAAATCCATCCAAGAAGGGCTCAGTTTGTTTGCTTAACTATTAATAAGTCATTATTGTTGTGGAGCTCACAAGAGATGAATAGATTAAATTGTCTCTATGTAAGACTAATATTTTTTTCCCAAAGTCAAGTGAATTGGTTGAATATGCGCATGGTTTAATTGATTATTCTAATTTTTATTCTAACTTGAATTTCTCTCTCTCTCTCTCTCTCTCTCTCTCTCTCTCTCTCTCTCTCTCTCTCTCTCTCTCTTCTCTCTCTCTCTCTATATATATATATATATATATTTGATGAATCTGTAGATCCTAAAAGACGAGAACAGTTGGATTGGTCAAGACGTTACAAAATTATTAAAGGCATTGCTCGAGAAATTCTTTATCTTCACGAAGATTCTCGACTTAAGAGTTATACATCGTGATCTTAAGGCTAGTAATACTTTGTTAGATCAAGACATGAATCCAAAAATTTCAGATTTTGGCATGGCAAAGATTTTTGGGGTTAATCAAACTCAAGGAAACACCAATAGGATTGTCGGCACATTGTAAGTTCTAAATGTCTACCAAAACTCTGCACTACTCTAATCTAATATTCTACAAATTCTGTTTTCGACAATATAGGGATGTGTTGCACTCTAACCTTCCCTGTAGCATGAATCTATGCGTGAGTAATGTTGTCAGATATACTATGAGCATTACATTGTTTAGGCAAACCCGTCAACAAATCTTGTCACTAACATTTGCTGCATCAATGGTGCCATATTTGTAGTGGCTACATGTCTCTAGAATACGTCATGTTTGGACAATTTTCTCTGAAATCTGATGTATACAGTTTCGGGTCCTAATTCTAGAAATTTTAACGGGTGAGAAGAATAGTTCTTTTTGTCAAGCAAATAGTTCTGAAGACCTTTTAAGCTATGTGAGTATAAACTAAACGTTCAGATTTTGTCTTCCTATATGAATGCCAACATCATCACATCAGTGTTGGTGCAAAAAGATAGTGACATTGCAACATTACTTGACCAATTGGTGCAGGCTTGGAAACATTGGAGGGATGAAACACCCTTGGAATTGTTGGATCCAACTTTGGGTGACTCTAACACGAAAAATGAAGTCATCAGAAGACTCCATATAGGATTACACTGTGTACAGGACAATCCAGCTGACAGGCCTACTATGGCTACGGTAGTTCTTATGCTAAACAATGACTCTGTTATTCTGCCGTTACCTCAACGACCAGCATAATTTTTCCGTAGCCGAACAGAGGACAACAAGCGTTCAAACAAGCCGGAGTCAAATCAATCAACAAGCAAATCAATTTCTTATTCTGCCAATGAAGCATGAATTACTGAATTATACCCTCGCTAGTGTGAGTATTGTAATTAATGGTCTCACTAGAATTAGTATTTGTTTATAAGTCATGAAATTTGAACTGTGAGTAGCATATGGCAATTGCTTAAAGATTTGAAACTTCATAACCGTAGTAGCCTTCAATCCAATAAGTATAATAAACCAGACCCAAGGCAGAATGGTTAGAAGACCAAGCTGTACTTTATTTTACAATCACTACATACATGCCTCACGGCATTATTTACCATGATGACTTTGGTGTTTTGATATAGGGTCACACTGCTAAGGGCTTCCCATGTTTATTAGTCCATTTGGCACCGGTTAATTTGGTATTTCGATTTTCTTTTTTGGTTGTTTAAAGTTGGAAATTATGATTATATTTGTAAAAGTAAGGTATTAAAAAGTTGTATATAAGATATTATGCTTCACCTTCATTCCAAATATAAATATGTTTGTAGTGGGTCGGAATCAACTCAAAACAATGTGAAAAAGATGTTACACACGCAAAAAAAAAAAAAAAAAAAAAAAAACAACTGACCAAGTCACGATTTTGACTTTCTACGTGTGTATAAATGTGTGTAATAGTGTGTAATAAACAAAGTTTTGAAACAATATATTTGTTTTACAATAAGTGAACCACATACAAAGACTAAAAACTTCACAACCTCGCTATTGAATATAACAAATGGAAGTTCATACACTTCTCTATCTATCTATCTGAAAATGTCACTCAGTCTTTTCTCTTTTTCATCACCTTTTGTCAAGGTAAGGGAATGGGTTAGGGTCTAATTCTACCACCCCTATAGTTTTTTTTTTTTTTTTTTTTTTTTTGGTAAAAAGGAAATTGCATTAACAAAACGCTAAGGGGGGAAAGAAGGTTCATGAGCCTTTTATAATACAAAACAGATTTATATGAGCTAATAAGCTCCAAAAGATCCACAGGTGGATCATGATACAAAATAAAATCCCTATCCTAGAGAGTCCCTTTCCTAGCTAATAAATCAGCACAAGAGTTAGCTTCACAAAAACAATGCCCGATCTAGACTTAGGCTATCTGGGAAATCAATTGCCTGCAGTCATCAACAATAGGCATGGCAAACCGATTAGTATATAAAGGGTTAGTAAGAAGATCAACAATTGCTTTCGCATCAATTTCAATATCAACAGCATTAAAATGGGGGTTATCGTAGAGGGTGAGTCTGTCTCTCAGGGCCCATAGTTCCGCTATAAAGCTGGTGGTGAAACCAATACTCTTGGAAAAGCCCCCAATCCAATCCCCCATGATCATTCTGAATGATTCCACCACATCCAGCTCTACTAGGGTTCCCTAAAGCTGAGCCATCTGTGTTTAGGCGAACCCAACCGGGTTGAGGTTTCTCCCATCTGATTCACACCATCTTTCTGCTGCCCGAGTACTTAGGATTGAGAACATAATGCTGAAATTCTAAGGCACTGAACAAGGTATCATTGTGGACATTGGATTGAGTATGGAAATCTCTGAAGACAACATTATTCCTATGCTTCCACAAGAGCCAGATTGCAAAAGGAAAAACGATCCTCCATGGGGGTTGGTTATTCAGTCTACAAGCATTATCTTTACAATTTTTTTCTAGCCAACAATGAAGGCTTCCCTTATAGAAGCTGATGTTAGGGATAATCCCCAATCTACTCCAAGTATTCTTCGCTGCCTTGCAATCTCTGAGTCTGTGGAGGATTGTTTCAGGTTCCCTTTGGTATAAAGGGTAAATATCATATTCACTTAGACACCTTTCGACAAGACACTCTCCCACTCCAATGCTGTTGTGCAAACACTGCCACATGAAGGTTTTTATCCGGGGCAAAGTGTCTACTTTCTAGACCCAAGTGCTAGCGAACACTCCTTCATCAGTACATTCTGTGGCTATAGCATAGGCAGATTTAAGGTCAAAATCTCCTCAGTTAGCTCCTTTCCAGGTTAGTCTATCCTCCCCATTAGTTGATCTCACGGAAAAGGGAATGGAATTAATTTCCATGAGGACTGTGTTAGGGAGATGAATAGATAGATTTGACCAATCCCACCCTTGTGGTCCAAACACATCTTTGACTTATAGAGAATCTTCTTCGGCAGTGAGGGGGTCTTGGATGAGAGATCTGAAAGGACCATTGGTAATCCAATTTTCATGCCAAAGGCTAAAATTGCTATTTCTCCCTGGTATCCATCTGATACCTTTGTTGAAGACCTCACCTCCCTTTTTCATGGCTTTGCAAATTCTGGAACAAGGTAGCTTATCACTATTTCTGACATTTAACTGTCGGTTAGAGTAGTACTTGCTCTTAAGGACTCCTAAAAAGCATCCTTTTCCATACGAAACCTCTAATTAAGCTTTGCTAGTAAGGCTTGATTCCAAGACCCCCTTCCACTTTAGGCTTCGTCACTTTGTGCCAGCCCACCCATTGGGTTCTTTTTTAGGAATCCGACGAGCCCTAAAGCAAGTTTCAATTGACTCTGTCAATGTTGTCAAGCAATTTTTTTGGAAGGGCCGTGCATTGCATAATATAAGCAAGTATAGTGGATGTGGATGCTTGGATCAGAACTGTTCTTCCTTCTAAAGATAAGAGTTTGGCTTTCCACCTCGCTAAATTGAGGTCTTGGTTTCTGGCTCCACGGTGTTTGATGGGAAAACAGAGATACTTTCCAAGGTTTGGGGTTGAATGAAACCCCAAAATATCACACAAGGATTCTTTGGTGTCAACATCAACATTTGGAGAGAAATACACCCTAGATTTGCTTTCACTGATGGACTGGCCCGATCGAGCGCAAAAGGCGTCAAGGACATCCCTTATCATCGAACAATTAACATGGTCCGCTTTCGCAAAAAGCACCAAGTCATCAGCGAAGAAAAGGTGGGAGAAAGCAGCCCCACTGTTGGAGTTTTTGACAAAGTCTAACTTCTTTCACTACATTTTTCTTCAATGATATGTCCAAGGACTTCCATACAGAGGATGAAAAGATAGAGCGAAAGCAAATTGCCTTGTCTAATTCCTCAAGTAGGAAAGATAGGGTCCACATTACCTCCATTGAAAAGAATAGAGGTGGAGACTAAAGACACGCAACTCATAATAAGGGCCACCAGATTATGAGGAAGGTTGGCATTAATAAGAACCTCTCTGATGAAGCTCCATTCGATCTTGTCATAAACCTTTTCAAGGTCCACTTTAATAGTCATATAACCCACTTGGCCCTTTTTGTTACTAATGGTATGAATAAGCTTTTGGACCACAATAGCATTATCCACACTTCTTCTACCCGAAACAAAAGTAGACTGAAAGGGGGAGACAAGCTTGTGAAGATGCGGTATTAGTCTGGCTACAATGATCTTAGTCACGATCTTGTACACTGTATTGCATAAACTGATGGGGTGATAATTTCCCTGAATGTTCAAATAGTGTATAAAACACCTATGAACGTTTAGACCCCTAATTTACAAATTACCAACACAAGCTTATAATCAAATAATGTATGTGCGAAATATGATAATAAGCTAAAACATAATTGGTAAAACAATCTAAACCATAATTAATCACAACCACAGCAGTAATTAAAAGACAAAGATTAAGGGAAGACAGATGCAAACATAAAGACAACACAACGATGTGTTATCGAAGAGAAAACCGAAGTCCTCGGCATAAAACCTCTCCGCAACCCTTCAAGCGGTCAATAATCCACTAGAGAATAAAGTTGAGATACATGAATAAAAGAAGACCCTCCAAGCGTAATCTACCCAGTGCACCTAAGCACTCCAAGCTTCTTGCTCTAACAGGGTTACGCCGAATCTTGTCTTCTCTAACTTACAGAATCCCGCAATAGCCCATTGCATCAACCAAAATCAATTGGTCCCTTCTGAACTGCTTCCCATGCACCAAAATACTTTCTCACAGATATGGGTATGGTGAGATAAGGATTTGGCTAAATGTACCTCTCAAGGATAAATCAATGGAAAGGGTGAGAGTAGAGGAATTTGGAGAATCAAATGATGAAGATTGTGGATGAGTCAATCTTGTTTTTCTCTAGGGTTTCTCTCTCAAAATTCTCTTTGGAAGCTCTCTACATTTCGTGGGTATAAGGGTATTTATAGTAGAGTGTGTATGGAATGCAAAGAGTCAATTACAACCAAACAGGGTGTTTTGGCGACTCGAGCTCGCGACTGGAATAAGTCACAAGTTTGAGTCGCGAGCTAACTGCCTGGCCAGACTAGAAGTTTTGTCCTATAGTGCAACAGCTGGCGTGACCCTTTAGCTCCCATGCATGCTTCACACGTGTGCCAGCTTTAGCGACTTGCCAATCACGAGATTCAGTCGCGAGGCTCTTCTTAAGTACACACTCTTGAGCTTTTCTTCACATTCTCTCACACACTATCCTTACATGATTCCCACCTAAATACAAGGTTTCTAAATGTTGAATTACAAGCAATTTTGGCAGGGAATAAAGCCAACTAATGATTGAATGAATTCAACCTTACATTCCCAAACTTTCTGGCTTAGCAATTTTTGAAATCAAAACAATATTAGTTCTGTTGAGGTATTCAGGAACTTTGCTCTCATCAGAGGCCTTTTTAACTTCTTTCCTTATCAAGTCACCCACAATGAGCCAAAATCTTTGGAAGAAGCCCGCATGAAGGCCATCAAATCTCGGAGCTTTAAAAGCCTTTAAAGCCCAAAGGCCTTCTTTGATTTCAACGTCCATGACCAAGGTGCTTAAGCTGACCCTATCTTCCTCGGACAGAGCAGCTTGCCTCCTAGAAGGCTGGGGAGGAGTGAGAGGTGTGTACTCCAAATTCGTTATGAATAATTTGTCAAAGCCCCCTCTGATGTAGTTCATAACCCCTAATTCACTTTGAATCCACTCCCCCATATCATTCTTTATGCAGGAAATTCGATTGCGTCATCTTTTCGTAATAGTAAAAATAATTCTAAAATGGTGTTTATTCCAGTCCAAGGATTTTCTAGAAAAACATTCTAGAGCTTTTTGAAATGGGCAAGTCGACCCCAGGCGTCCAAGACTACCCTAAGAAAGGACAAGTCCGATAACCAAAAACTTTGGAATTTAAAGGGCTTGGGGAGGTGGAGGCCATTGCTCGGGTTGGGTTCAAGGAGCACAAGGTAATGATCACACAAGCATCTAGTAAGGTGGGTCACCCTCACATCGGGGTGGGTAGCACACCAGCTTGGGTTGGCAAAGAATCCATCAATCCTTTCTTGGATGAGATCATTGATATTCCACCTATTGGTTTAAGTAAACCAAGGTCCAACAAACCCCATATCAATCATGTTGTAGTAGTCGAGACATTCTTTGAATAGGAGTGACCTATTTGAACTAATAGCTCGATCCCTGAATTTATCCCCTTCTGCAAGAACCTCTTTGAAATTTCCAACAATAATCCAAGGTTCATCGTGGAGGTTAGCAACATTTTTTATACTATTCCACATAATACATATTTCATAAAACCTAGGACTAGCATAAACAACAAAACATAAGAATTCAAAAGTAGAAGAGATTACCTTTACCAAGACGTGGATTTCCTACTCCGACATGGCCAGTTGAGTGACTTGGACTTTATCTAAATTCCATAAGAGCTAGAGGCAACTAGTAAACCCAATAGTGTCCGTATGGATGGCCCCATCGAACGGGAGCCTATCAGTGATGTCCCTAGCTCCGTAGCCACCAATACGAGTCTCCATAATCATATACTATATATAATAGCAGAAGCTGAGAGAAAGTAGATTCCTACAATTAAGGAAGCGTTGACAAAATTCAGACACGTATAAGTTAAAAAGCAATACATTATATTGTTTGGCAATGCTAAACACCGTTTAAAAGCCTTTTATTATAAATATCAAAAAAATAACCGGTTAATATTAAAAGATACACGGAAATAGAAATAGAGAGGCGATGAGGAAATGGGGAAAAAAGAAAAGAAAAAGAAAGATTACTACACAGTGAAAGGAGGAAGAGAGATTGAGAGAAAAGAGAGATAGAGAAATAGAGAGGCAGCGATAGAGAGACATCACCATAAGGGCGCCTTTCGTTTCTCCTATTCGGATACTTTCTTTTTGCTTCCTTTTCAATTTTCTTAACACCGTTGCTTGCGATCTAGAGATAGAGAAGGAGGAAAAAAATAAACCTTGCGATACAAAGTTGAGAAGGAGACAGACATTGAGAGAACTACCACCAGTAAGTTTTTCTTCTTTTCATTCTTTCTTAGATCTGGGTAAGGGTATGAAATATGAATTAGTTTTGAGAAATTTGGTTGGATTAATTGATTTTTATTTAGGAATATGGGTAACATTAGGTTTTGATTTGATTTTTTGAAATTTGGGGTTATATATGATTTAGGTTTGGAGAGGGCAAAAACAGAGAAATAAGAGAGAAGGAGAGAGTTCTTTGTCCCTCTTTAGACTTAGAGCACCACTGCAAGCACATAGGGAAAGAAAAATCTATGGGCATCGACACCATTAGGCTACATATCTGCCACCATCAAATCGTTGGAACCGGCTCCGGTACGTTTTCCTTCTTTTTTTTTTTAGATTTGGGAACGAAACATTACTTTTTATTGAGTTTTTTTGTTGGATAGGTTTAGATTTGATTTTGGTTTTGATGTTTTTTTTGTTTCGGGCTTTTGGGTTCTCCATGAAAATGTTTGTTTTCTTAATTTTTCGATTTTTTTTTCCCTATTTTGGATTACAGAAATCACTAAGCCTTTCCCTGTTTTCTAATATCTGCGTTCATAGTTTTTTTTTTTTTTTTTTTTTTCCTGGGGTTTTGATTTGGAAAACCGGTTTTGTTGTTGATTCATCACCAATAGCAAAAATTTTATCCCTATTGAAAAATATATTGGTTTAGTATAAGGTAGGCATGGTTTTTTTTCCCTTCTTTTCCCTATTCAATTGCCGATTCAAATTGTATAAAACAATTCCCTTTTTTGATTTGGGAAATTATGATTCATTCATTCATTCTTTTCTTTCTTTGCTGAATTTATTTGTATTAAGGAACTGTCATTTTGTATGTAAATGTTCTGCTTTATGAAATGGGCAGTACTTTTATGATTTCTTCTTTTCATTTTGCTTTGTTACAGTGTGAAACTTGGAAAAAATTTGTTTGTTTATATGTGAATTTGATTTGGTATTTCATGTATCTCTTATTGTATCTCTTATTTGGTGTTTTTACTTTTCTATTGATTTCAATATTTGTTTTATATTGAAATATTAAGTGCTTTTTCTTTTCTCTCTTTTACTATGGATAGCCTGCATTGCCATTAATTTTGTTACTGACAATAATTCCAATTTTTGTATCTTTATGGTTTCATATGTTTGAATCAGTTTTCCCAAATTATTTGCTGCTGAACAATCTCAAAACCAGGACTTCTTGTCAAGTGCCAAATCAAGTTCAAAGGTCTGCACTTCTCATTTTACAACACCTTTTTACCGTTTTGATCATTCTAGAATAGAGTTTTTACATTGTTAGTGATATCCAATAGAGTTTTTTCTCTCACTACCCATTTCTACTTTGCAGTCTCTACTGATAATGTTCTGCAAAACTTTTCAAAAGAACATAAACAATTTTGGCCCCCAAACTCTCCCTATAATGTTTTTTAAAGATAAGATTATCATCCTGTATAGTGATAAACTTTGTATATCCCACAAAAAAAAAAAAAATAAATAAATAATTAAATGAGAATTCAAAAAAACTAGGATGCATACAAATTTTTTTTGAACAAACTTACATTGGAGAGTTGGAGTTGACCATGAAAGGAGACCCATTTCTTGGTCTTTCTCTCTGACTCCTTAGTATTTGGCATCTAGACTCACTATTTAGTCTGGTTTTTCTTTCCTTCCTCTTTTTCTTCTTCTTCTTCGTCCTTACTTCATTGTCCCTCTTACAATTTTTTACTTATGAATCTCTAAGTCGAAGGTTTCTTTTTTCATGTTACAATTTGCTGGATTGCTCCAACTTCTACCACGTGTGGCTCACGTGTTCTAGCCACTAGCTATCACCCACTTCAATATATTTACTATTTTATTTGTTAATTTTACCATTTCATTAGTGTTTTTAGGACAATAAAATTTCATTCTTTTTTTTCCAGTTTCCAAAAAGTGAATTTGACACTTGATGTGGTTTTCTTTGTTTGCTAGCAAAACACTTCTTGCTATTTATATCATCATTTTTTGCTCTATACCCCACTATTTTTATTTCTTTTTGGAACCAACTTATTTTTACCCCCTCCTATTACTAAAATAATTTTAATTATTGATAGATTTTGTAGCTATCTGAATTCCAGATTTAAATTTTCACTGAACTGCTGCATTACTTTTTAAAATTCAACCCATATTTTCATTGTTTTCTTAGGCTTCATTTGTAGTATTTCTTCCATGTTTCTCTGCTGCAATTTAAAGTTGCTATGCTTTTTTTTTTTTTGAGCAATCGGAAATAATGGCTGCAATTATATGGATTGCCCTCTTTGTAGTTTCACTAAGAATAGTTAGGTATACAAAAGTGCTCACCACAGCCAAGAAAGAAAACCAAAAATCCATAAACTGATACCAAAGTAGTAGTAAAAGTGTTAAACTTGAAACAAAAATCCTATGAATAGTGGAGCTAAGCAAGATGTTTTGCACAAATCATGCACCTGTAGAGCAGTAAAAGATAGAGAACACCAGTTACACATCACATGCATGATACAAAGAGAATAATTGATGCAGCATGAAAAATAGTTTGTAATCTCTGTTCTAATGGTTAAGAGATGTCATTTTTTGGTTTCACATGCTGTGCAAACCAAAAACCAGCTTAGCTAGATGTTGCATAGATAACTATTATCCATAGAAACATCACGCCAAGCTAAATTAAATTAAAGGGAGTAGATATATCATAGAGTCCAAAGAGAATAATTGCATAGATCACTATTACCCATAGAAATCCTTGGGTAAAGTATAAGCGAAAACCAGATTTCGCTTATACCTGAGCTCACTACATTTTCTGTTTTAGAGCATTTTGGTTCTTAAGTTATATTTAAACTTGATTAATCTGTGCCTTGCTACTTTGTGTTTTGTCAGTTGGGCATGAAATATAGATGTGGTTTTGATCTTTGCAATATGTGTTGAGAATGAGAGTTATATCATTTTTGTGAAATGAAAATTATGTTTTTCTCACCTCTAAGTTTAACTATTTGATCATCTATGTGTTTCTTTTAAATATTATTAGATATTATTCTCACATACTTTAAATGAAAACATGACAAATATTAATGCCTAACTGATTAAAAAATTTTGTAGGTAACTATTGACTGTCATTCACATGGGCAACAAAGCTCTACATCAACTTTGACATTACAAAAGTCACAAAGGAAATTATGCCAAAAGGACATCCTAAAGGACTGGATAGATAACTTTCTTACACAATAGAAAAATAGTTGCTGAAATAGAAGACTTGGATGCATATAAAATGCTTAAGAATTATGCACCAAGTTCCATTCTTCATACCCTTTTCTTATTTACTTAATTTTCTGTTTTATTTCAAATTATGAGAGATTTAATTTTCTATATTTAGGCTATGGTTTTGTAATCTGAGCATCCTAAGACTCTTATATCAACATGAATTTAAGTTTTGTAATATATGTGATTCTAATTTTGAACTCAGTTATAATTGTAGATTGTAATTCATTTGTCTCTATTAGATTGCCATATTGTTCAGTGTAGCCTTATTTTGGGAATAGAAGATTGATGAAAATTGAGAATACTATGAGTATGCATTTTTATAGGTGCTACATTAAAAAGCTTCTAATTTCAAGTAATGAATCTAAGTCCTAATTTTAAGTACTAAGCTTGATTGTTGACCTTTTAGGTTTATATTATACAAATAACAACTAAAGGCCATGAACAAGGCAAATATTTGGAGTTGAGAAAATCAAAATGCAAACCATTACGGGAGATCGCCAACTTTTGGAAAACTAAATATCAGGAAACCTATTAATCTATTGTGCTTGGTCTCTTACTTTTTTTTTTCCTTTTTTGAAGTCCAAGTTGTTCAAGTATTGAGAAAGCTGTTAATCTATTAAATAAATAAAAAGGAATAGCATAATGTTAACATATATACAATTTTATCACAGATAGATCAAATTAATTGGTGACATGCAAAGCCAAGATTGTTAATGTTAACAACAGATGGGGTATTATTTTTGCATGTCTTACATGCAACACAAAGGTCAAACCTATCAAAGGAGTTTTATGGTGTGAGTGATGTAAAGGTGAGCCTAAATTATAAAATGATCCCGCGCATTGCGCGGGTTAAACACTAGTAATCATAATGGCTGGGTCATGGTTGTGCACCAACTCTCTCACATGATTCTAAAAGGAGGGCTTCAGTGCTCCCCTGGAATTCCAAGCTATAATATTCATGACTAGATATTGGTTGGGTTCGGACACTCATCAAACGAAGGGAGGAGTTTCGCTTCCTCCATCAAATTCCATCCGGTCATCCTCACCATCTCTTTAGTCTGACCTTTGCTAGGCATCAACGTCACGCAATGTTCTAGAACACCCATCATTTTCTCAATGGCTATCGAGTGAATATTGAACTCCATGATGGGTTGGAAAACTTGCAGAAGCTTTGTTGCATGTTAGTTGCCTATGAATGTTGTTGCAATGGCTTGGTTTTCCAACATTCTCCTTGTGGACAGGTTCTCCTCCGATATCACTTCGCACAGTACCGAAGTCGTTGATACTTGAGGAATGGTGTCCCAAACCAATTTTCTCGCTTCTTCCGGGCCCGAGGTGTTTGAGAGGAACTTCCATCAAGGGTCGATCATCCTCCGCCATGTTGGGTCTGTCAGATAGAGGTAGCCCAACGCTGCACTCGTTGGAGTTAGAGGGAATAGTAATTTCCATGCCTTTCAGAGTTTGGGGCTGAACCATCCCATGGTGTGGGTAGGGTGTGCTATGATCTCGTCGATAATCACTTGTGGGATCTCCATAATCAAGCCGTCCACATTGATCGCCCATTTTATTTCCTGGTTTGCTATCGAACTTGAAGTCTCCATTGGGGCCATAATGGATCTTAGAGATGCTAAAAGACCATTTAGATTTGGTGGAATGGCGTTCTTTTGGTATAACGGTAGAGCTTGGAGAAGAATAAGATGCTCTAGTAGGAGCAAAGTCTTTTTTGCCCTTAACTGAGTTGGAGTTTGGTTTTGTCTTTGATAGGCCTTTGCTGAAGTGGCCCACGGCCTCGAGTCTTGCCTGTCCTAAACCCGTGTGTGCTGGTCCATTTGAGGAAATTATCAACTCTTTAGCCTTAGTTGATGGGCTTGAATTCAGCTTGGCATGGGCTTTCCTTTTGCCCTCAGACACTTTGGTGATACTCAACCCACAAGAATCCTTTTCAAATGTATTGCTTCCCAAAGGCTCTTTAGGGCTTACATGAGGGTATGCATGGGTCAAAATGGAGAAGGTGTTGTTGTGATTTTTCTTTGGCACTCTGGCATCCTTCCCTTTACATGAAACGACCATCCAAGGACCAAAGGCTACATCAGTGGACTCCACCTTCAAGATGTCTCGAGCCTCGGTTTATGCCTCGGTTGAAGGTGGCGCATGAGCCACTTTGTTAGCGTTGTTTAGCATAGTAGAATCTTTTGGGGGCGGGGACAGAGGTTTGATGGTGTACTGGTAGGCTTCTCTTTGGTTGCCTAGGCGGCCGCAGGAGAAGTAGAGCCTGTTGACCATTTCGTTTACAATTGATTGGTAGCACTGACCAATTCACACTGTGGTAGTTAGAGGCTTGCTCATGTCCACCTGGACACAAATGCGAGTGTATCTACTCCTGGCTTCCATCGCGGTGTGCGTGTCCACTCTGAGCACTGTTCCTAGCTCTTGACTGATCTACATGAGCACTGCCACATCATAGTATTGAATGGGTAGTTCGTTGAGCCTGACCCAAACCGCCACTGAAGATACTAGTGCTTCTAATGGTTTGAAGTTAGTTTCCCACCTTCGGATGGACAAGAAGTGTTCCCCAATAAACCATGGTCCTTTTTTAAGCACCATCTCTAAGTCTTCTATGATCGAAAACCTCAGCAAGAAAAACTCTCTACCAAGGTCTACCATATCGACTCTCCCAAAAGGCTTCCATAATCCCATAAGCTTTTAGTGTAGGAAGTTATACCCTACTGTCTTTCCAAACACTTTCAAGATGAGCGACTTTACCAAGGGAACCCTGATGCACTGTTTGGTTTCTTTTGAAAGGCTGATTGAAGCAAATCCTTCCCTAACTTCCTCAATCTCCTCATCCGAATATGATTCCGCTTCCATTTGGTTTAAGAAAGCAAAAGCTTGGGAGTAGGCTCCTGGTATTTCCCCCACTAGCTTGTCCCCAAAGGAGAGCTTGGGAGGGTAGGTAGAGCCCCCAGAACGGGTTGGGCTATTTTCTTCGATTGCATGGTGTGAATCCTTGACTTTCTTGTTGCTCCGAACTAGCTCATTTTCTTCTTCGCGAGAGAGAGAGAGAAAGTGTAAGCATTCCATTACTCCAGATACTTGGTCCACTCCTATAGTTCAGATGAGTCATTCAATATATAATGCAAGGTGGTTGTCAATAGGTGGTAGCATTTAATGCAAATGTGAAATTGAGTTAGGGAGAAATGTGCTTGCATCAAGGCTTTTATTTAGAAATAATACTTAGGAGACTGTCCTGAGGAAGCATCCACACAACCTTGGTTTGTAATTTGTGTCGTGGGCCCTATCCATCATCCCTTTGACCAATGGACAATTTGGGGTGAGAATGATAATTCGAGATTGGAATAGCAAAGTGATAGCTGCTGTGTCTATGCCCCTTCCAAGAAGATACTTTGTTGAGGAAACTGGAGCAATTGCAGTTAAACAAGGTTTAGTTCTAGTTAAAGAACTTGGCTTGGAGAAAATAATTATAGAGTGCGACTCCCTCTTGATTGTCCAAGCTGTTGAACTCATGGATGTTAGAAGGGTTGTTGGTCACATTATAAAGGGTATTGGTCAAGGATGTAGCAGCTTTCAAAAGGCTAAAGTCAAACACATTGATAGGGACAACAAGAAAATAGCCCACGAACTCACCTAACATGCCAAAAAAAAACTAGAGAAAAATCTGTTTGGAGGAATGAGATCCCAAATTTTTTTTTTTTTACCTCCTTAGATTAGAGGGATCAATCTAGGTGGGGTTTATTTGTCTTTGGTCTATGTTATTACTATTCTGCTTGCTGCTGGTGTGTTTGTTGCTCATTGTATTTGGTTTTTCTCCTTGAATGAGAATTTAGTCTCTTTTCAAAAAAAAAAAAAAAGTCAATTGAAAACGTTTTCAGTTTGATAAGTTTTTCAAGTGGTTCAACCACGGTTTTAAAAATTGAACCGAGAGCCAAATCGTTTTTTTTCAAAATTCTCGGTTCAACTCGGTTTTTCCTAATTTTTGACCAGTTTTCACCGATTTAGGGGTTTTTACTGAACCAGTTGGACTGGCCGGTCTGGTCCGATTTTTAAAACAATGGGTTCAACATAGTTGAAAAAAAGTAAAAAAAGAATTATGCCAAAACAAACTAGGGAAAGGCTTGTGTCCAATGAAAGTTATCACTGGACATGTCAAGATTCGGACATGTGTCCGAGAGTGGACACGTGTCCGCAATCCAACGTGTCTAGTGATAACTTTCACTGAATCACTAGACACAAGCCTCACCAACAAACTAATCCTAGAAATATTAGGAATATAACAAGTTGAAATGATTACCAAGAAAATAAAAACGCGTGGGGGCATCCTTTCCCTTAGTGGGGCAAATGAACACAAATTTTAGCACAACGATAAAAAATTCTCAATTATCTGCACGCAGCAGACTATGACAATTGACTGACTGAGGTCAACAAGTCCCTTAACACGGGTCAATGGTGGAGAAGACTTACTCTTACGCGAGAGGGAGGGAGTATCGTCCCGTCCGGGAAGCAATAACAGCCCCTATAAAGCTAATCCCGAAGTAAGAACAAAATACGAGACACAAAAAAGTAGGCATGGTTTCTTTAAGCATCTCCATGGTAAATCTGGTCCTTTTTTGGCTCAGCTTCCTTAGCCTTACTAGTGAAGCAGTCCCAAGTTACCGCTTTCATATCTGTTCAAACGAGACCACCTTCATCCCCAACTCCACCTACCAGTCTAACCTAAAAGACCTGCTCCTTTCCCTTTCCTCCAATTCCACGCGTGAAATTGGCTTCTACAACAACACCGTTGGACAAAACCCAGAGACCTCAGTTTACGGCCTCTTCCTCTGCCGTGGAGACCTCACCCCAGATGCCTGCCAAGACTGCGTGTCAACAGCAACAAACGAGATTGTTCAGCAGTACTGCCCCGTAGAGAAAGTGGCTATGATATGGTATGATGAATGCATGTTACGCTACTCAAATCGATCAATCTTCTCTGTCATGGAAGACCAGCCAAGAAAGTATCTGTGGAACGTGTTGGATATTACAGAGCCAGATCGCTTCCTTAAGCTAGCGCAAACAACATTGAGTGACTTGGTGCCTCTGGCCGCAAACGCTTCCTCCGCTGCTAAAAAGTTCGCTACGAAAGAAGTCAATTTTACGGTATTGCAAACGATGTACAGCCTTGTACAGTGCACTCCTGACCTATCCAGCTTTGATTGCAATAGGTGTCTTCGGGAAGCCATAAAAAACGTGCCTACGTGTTGCAGTGGAAAGCAAGGGGGTAGAGTTATGTATCCTAGTTGTACCATTAGGTATGAGGTTTCTCCGTTTTATCAGATAAAAGCCGTTGCTCCACCGGTACCAGCACCAGGACCAACACCTATACCATTGCTTCTTCCTCCTCCACCAGATGCAAAACTTATTTACCAACTTTTGATTTTACAGTGTCGTGCGAGTGTCGATTAAGCTCCAGAGACCATGTTTTTAAACAAAGAACCACAAAACTCTTATTACTATTATTATTGTTATTCAATATTTGGAAGAAGAGGGATTTAAAACATGGACAAGAATATAATCCTACTCTTTACTCTTCAGCTAATACTAAGGTCTTTTGAAGCACTAATCTGTTTAGTTTGAAATAAAAATCTTTATGTTTATGCAGGGAAAAGCGGAATCTCATGGCCAATAATTCTCGCCATTGTTGCTTCAATTTCTGTCTTGGCTCTACTTGCTTTGAGCTACTACTTCCTAAGAAGGAGAACAAAAAAGAAGTACAATTCTCTACCGGATAAAAATGGTAATG
This sequence comes from Quercus lobata, assembly GCF_001633185.2. Lineage (NCBI taxonomy): Eukaryota > Viridiplantae > Streptophyta > Magnoliopsida > Fagales > Fagaceae > Quercus > Quercus lobata. Next base: position 76,392,133 of record NC_044908.1, read on the forward strand.
AGTAATTTAATTGAATTTATAATGTTTGATTTCCAGATATCTTCTAACTGCTCTGGTAGCCTAATCCCCTATGCTTGCTGGAAATAATTGTAATTACTTCTACTTGTTATTCTAGAAAGTAGAACTGTAGAAGTGACTAGAATATCGTAACGGTGCTTAAATTAAAATCTAAGAAATGCAGAGAGATGTGTATTCGTGTATTTCCTTATTTTTTGATAAACTGAAAACTTTTATTAGAGGAAAGAAAAAAAAATATTACAAAGCATGGTCAAGATAGCATCCTTCCAAAATACGAATACATGTACATTTGGGTTTTTCCATATAAAGCACCAACAGTATGCTCAAAATTATAATATTTTTTCTATGCTTCCCCATGCATGGGCCAAAGATTTCACCAATGTTTACCCGATTTGTGTGCGTAGCTGCCAGTGACATTACAACTATAGAGTCTTTGCAATTTGATTTGGCTACAATCCAAGCTGCCACAAACAAGTTCTCTGATGATAACAGGCTGGGTGGAGGTGGATTTGGTGAGGTTTACAAGGTACTAGTATTCATTATTTGTTGCCTTTTTTTAAATTTATTTAGTGGGGCTGGGGATTTTTAACTCATGCAAAAATTCAACTAGTCAAAAAATTGAGTCAATTATATATATATATATATATTTTTGGAATATCTGTCTATTATGAAATATCATTTTGGAATTATTAATAATAAATAAATATATATATATATTTCACTATTATACAAAATAATAAATTTAATATAATTTTCTTTTAAAATCTTAAATAAAGTAGGATTATTATTATAAAACATTTATTTATGATTTTTCTTTTAAAAATAATATTCAAAATTTGGGTAATTATTTAAGGGATTTAATTTAGATCCAGTATATCTAGAGTTGGAACCAATTAAATAATGACACGTGTCCGTCTCATAGTAAAATGAACTTAAGCCTAGTCCTTAAAAGGCTGCTAAAAAAAGGGTTCCGGCTGCCTACTTTCCCATTGACCAACCCACCCACGTGAGTGCATATTATCAAATAGCATTATCACTGACTCCCACTGTTTATTTACTTTTCTTTTGTCTCTTTGCTCTCTTCTCACCGTGTGTCTCAGAAGTCCTTTCTCATCTTCTTTTTCTTGATCTTCATAATTTTTTTTTTCTCACTTTTTCTGTTACTAACGGCGAGACTTGAGAGTTTCTGAGAGTGAGAGATGAGAGAGAGACTGAGAGCTGCGAGCGTGAGACAGAGATAAGAGAATGAGACTTGTGACCCAGCGAAAAATGTTGCCAGGAAAATGGAGTATGTATCGGATTTCGGCCGGAAATTCGTATCGGACCGAAACAAAAAAATAAAAAAGAGAAGAAGCAAAAACTCTTGGGTTTTAGATCTTATAATACCTCTTTTTCAGTCACTTACTGACTTGCTCACGTCGCCGTTGTCGTTTTCGTCACCACGTTGCTGGTAGTACTAGTAACCCATTTCTCCGATCTCCTCCACCTTTTTCTTCTTCTCTCACAGACCATTAAACGTTTCTTTCTTTTGAGTTTTTTTGTAGTGCCTTTTTCTATTTCTGTTTAGTTTTTACTTTATTTTATTTTATTTTATTTTATTTTATTTTATTTTATCATGCAATGTGCCTGACAACCAGCGTGAACATTATACAAAAGTATGCAACTTGGATTTTTTTTTTTTTTTTTTAAGAAAAGGAACTTGGAAATTGGAATTTAAATTAGAGTATCAATCTTTACGGTATATATTATGATGTCTCTATTTATGTGTGGAGTATATTCAATATCTAAATATGAAAAATTAACAATATCTAAAAGGATGTTGATTATTATTATTATTATCATATCAATATAACTATCATATTAATTTTAATGAACTAACATTTTATATAAAGATTAAGATAATATATACTTTCAAGGGAAAAAAAAAAGATAATATATACGATACGAGATTCTTATAAAAGAACAAGAAGAGAGTTTATGGCCATATATATAAAATTAAAGATAATCTCGAAACAATACATTGATATTGATTAGTATTGAAATATTTCGTTTTCTTAATCAAACTAAAACATCATTCAATACGATATTGACTCTCTAAAATTCAAAAGCTTTTGACTTTGAGATTTTATAAATTCCACAACGTACACCATTCTAATGGTTATTGCGGTACATTCTCAGGGTATATTACTTAATAGACAAGAAATAGCAGTGAAGAGACTTTCAGAAAGTTCTGGACAAGGTGTAGAAGAATTTAAGAATGAGATTTTAGTAGTAGCCAAGCTTCAACACAGAAATCTAGTCAGGCTATTGGGATTTTGTTTGGAAGGAAAAGAAAAGTTGCTCATCTACGAGTTTATGCCCAACAAAAGCCTTGATCAGTTCCTATTTGGTTTGTACATTCTAAGCATATGTCTCAACTATTTATTTGTCATATAAGATGCATGGATTAAATTACCTAATATTTATTAGTGTTTTGGAGCCTATGAAAATGCAATAGATAGAAAGAGACAACCCATAAAATAAAATAAAAAAGAAAGATAGGAAGAGAGAATAAATTGTCTTTCTATATTTAGTGCTTTTAAATTTAACGAATTAGTAGAATATGCAATTCACTTGGATTCATTTAGTCTAACTTGAATATCGAATTTGGATGGGTGTGTAGAATCCGATAAGAAAAAAATATTGGATTGGTCAAGGCGTTACAAGATTATTGAAGGGATTGCTCGAGGGATCCTTTATCTTCATGAAGATTCTCAACTACGAATTATTCATCGCGACCTTAAAGCTAACAATATACTATTAGATGAGGATATGAATCCAAAAATATCAGATTTTGGCATGGCAAGGATTTTTGGGGTTGACCAAATTGAAGGAAAGACCAAGAAGGTCATTGGAACATAGTAAGTACCTGATTATTACGTCTATATATATATATATATATATATATATATATGTATATAATATGTTCTTATTAGTTGATGGATATATTAATTGCTTTCTTCTTAACAGATTAATCTAGAAAAAGAAAAAGATAGGTCATTCTAACCAAAAAATTTCAATATCAAGTAACCCATGGACAATTTAGAGATGCATTAAGTCTTGTCTCCTTTGTAGCACAAGTTAAATATATGTAGTGCATTAACTTATTTGTAGAACCTAGTTAGCTTTGAATCTGACTAATAATATAAGTTTAAAGATTTTATAGTTTTTTTTTTTTTCCTAACATTGTTGAATTGATGACATTGGTTTGTAGTGGTTATATGTCTCCAGAATATGCAATGCATGGACAATTTTCGGTAAAATCTGACGTCTATAGCTTTGGTGTCCTAGTACTAGAGATTTTAAGTGGTAATAAGATCAATTCTCTCTATCAATCAGAGACTACTACTAAGGACCTCTTGAGCTATGTGAGTATGCACCACATTTAAAAATAAATATATATATATATATATATATTCTCATTCTGTAATTGCCAACACCACCCCCAATTGAAAGGGAGAGATGGAGACACTATTTGAACATTTACAAATTGATGCAGGCTTGGGAACACTGGAGCAATGGAACAGCCTTGGAGTTGTTAGATCCAACTTTAAGAGATTCTTACTCAAGAAATGAAGTCAACCAATGTATCCATATTGCCTTACTTTGTGTTCAAGAAAATCCAGCCGACAGACCCACAATGGCAAATATAATTCTCATGCTTGACAGTTACTCTGTTACTCTAAAAACACCTCAACAACCCGCTGTTTTCATACTAAGTAAAACAGAGCCGACAACTCCAACGGAGTAATTGGAGTCAGATGAACCTTCAAGCAAGTCAGGGCTGTCGTCTGGTAATTAAGCATCAATTACTGAAGCATATTCTCAACTAGTCAACTGGCTTGGGTGGCCAGTTAGGGCTCCTCCACAATTATCTCTTTAATTAATAAGTAATGGAATTTCAAACACTATGTTCTATATATATTATTACTTAATAAATGTACTGAAACTTCACGGATGATAACTTGGACACGTATTATCATTCTAGCTAGAAGACAAAATAAATTGGAAACCTAGTTGTACTGTAATCAATTTTAATTATTGTAAAATTGAAATATGCCTCTCAATACTAGTACCTTTTATATATATATATATATATATGTGTGGGCCCGAGAGGTCTGCAACCCAGCCCAAACTCTACCTGGGCCCAGAACCCGTGCCGAAGGGGTATCCTGCCGAGGACGAATGGTCAATGGCCGACATGGCGAAGGGAATGGCTGAGGACTTACCCTGTCCTCGGTATTCCGGAGCTGTAATAGAAGGACCCACACTGCGGTGTAGGCAACCCCCAAACAGCCCCCCTCCAGGGGATGTAAACGAAATGGGACCCATAGGGAAGCAGGGTGTGAAAGTTGGACTAAAGAAAACGCGTCCTTTCTTCAGTAAATACACCTGCCAATACCCAGAGATGGTTGAAAAGAAAAGACGTTTGGACAGTGTGAACCTTGATCCATGCAACTAATAGAAAGTTAGATGGGATGGCTGACGGGACGGACACAGAGATAAGCTCCCGCCTGACCTACAAGTGGAGGGTCAGGATCAACCAGGCCGGACTATATAATAAAAAGGAAGGTGCGCCAAAAAAGGGGGGCTGGGAAAAAATGGCCAAGAAACGAGAGCCTCCCAGCCCACCTCCATGAGAAGTACTCTAGGGGTGACGATCATTTAACCTTGTATGAACCCCCTGAAAAACCCACCGCCTATCGATCAAGGCCTAGCCTTTCAAACCCACGCTCTACAAATGATATTGTTAGGGCCGTTTTACGTGCGAACCCGACACTGTTACGGTCCGCCACGAATCGTGACCCTACAATTGGCGCCGTCTGTGGGAAAGGCTTGCGTGTTGGCGCAGGTGGTAGGTTGAAACACTTCCTCTATTATTTCTAACCGTTGGTTATAGAGTTCAAGTATAAAATCTCACTAGGGGCTACGTTTCTTGACGAGGGGCTTAGCTGAAGAGCTAACTCCCATAAAAGCTAAAGCTCCTCGTACAGAACAAACTAGGCGCTTGGTAACGTTAACCGTATAGATAAACTCAAGGGGCTTGGCTGAAGAGCTAGCTCCCCTAGAGCTAAAGGCAAGCCAAGGCCCCATACAAAGAGAAAACTAGGTTTTGGACAGAACCAAGGCATTGCATAGTCCTCGGACTCAAGCCTGTGGGAAAACCAACTACCTGGATATGGAAAACTAGGTTTTGGACAGAACCAAGGCATTGCATAGTCCTCGGACTCAAGCCTGTGGGAAAACCAACTACCTGGATGTGGAGAACTAGGTTTTGGACAGAACCAAGACATTGCATAGTCCTCGGACTCAAGCCTGTGGGAAAACCAACTACCTGGATGTGGAGAACTAGGTTTTGGACAGAACCAAGGCATTGCATAGTCCTCGGACTCAAGCCTGTGGGAAAACCAACTACCTGGATGTGGAAAACTAGGTTTTGGACAGAACCAAGGCATTGCATAGTCCTCGGACTCAAGCCTGTGGGAAAACCAACTACCTGGATGTGGAAAACTAGGTTTTGGACAGAACCAAGGCATTGCATAGTCCTCGGACTCAAGCCTGTGGGAAAACCAACTACCTGGATGTGGAGAACTAGGTTTTGGACAGAACCAAGGCATTGCATAGTCCTCGGACTCAAGCCTGTGGGAAAACCAACTACCTGGATGTGGAAAACTAGGTTTTGGACAGAACCAAGGCATTGCATAGTCCTCGGACTCAAGCCTGTGGGAAAACCAACTACCTGGATGTGGAAAACTAGGTTTTGGACAGAACCAAGGCATTGCATAGTCCTCGGACTCAAGCCTGTGGGAAAACCGACTACCTGGATGTGGAAAACTAAACACTAAACGAGATTTAGCTACTCTGCGTGATGGCGAAAATGGTGCTTATATCTTCACAAAAACAAAGGTTAGAAATGAATCTAAGGCCTCTGTGGGCACAAGTAAATGAGAGTTTGGGGAACATAGTGTTAAATGTCTTGCATGCATAGTTATTTGTACATATTAAAATGAGTCAGCGCAGAGTTTATAAGCAAATAATGCGCATTAACAAGGGCGGATAACAAATATATACATGTTCAAATACTTGGAAACTATCGATAAATTAGGAAGTTTGCGAAAGGAAAAGAGACAAATTAATCGTTCAAATAGAAACAAATACAAAAGCCCAACCAAGGCTTTTACTTTTCTGCTTGTTTGTCGGTTGCATTTTTGGAGGTGGGATTAGGATCAGCTTCAATGCCTGGAATGACGGTTTCTTCTAAGGAAGACTGAACAGGGCCAACACTGGTACCCTGAGTGACCAAAGCAAGGGGAATGGCCTGTGGCAACTGTGCAGGAGCGGCTAGTTCTTCTGTACTCGACACCTGAACGCCCACCTTGGGTTCAGTAATTTCTGTAGGTATCTCAGGATCCGCATGCTGCGATATTACCTCCACATCTTGAAGTATTCCCTCTTTGGGCGCGTTGCTAGTAGAACCACTGGCTTGTAAGTTTCCCGACGGGGTGACCTCTTCCTCGGGTTGAGCATCCGTGGTCACAGAGCTAGTGGAAGTGGTGTCACGGATGGCCGCCGGGTAGAAAACGCTCTCTGCCTTCCACAAATCTGATGAAGCGTCCACTCCAGCTCGCTTCAATGCTTCTTCCCAGACCTGGGAGCAATAAAATCTGCATACTCCAGGAATCTGCGCCTTAAGGGTGGCTTGGGTTTCGGCTACTCCCATGTTATAACCATCATCCTCGGCCGTATTCTTGGCAGCCTCTGCCTCATTCCTGGCAAATTCGGCCTCCTGCTTTGCCCGTACGGCTTCATCCCGGGCATAGTCTGCCACTCCTTTTTCATGCAAGGCCACGGTCAGCTGCTTATTCAAATCCTCGATTAGGTCTTTGGCTATTCGCAGCTGGTCCTCGGTTTCAATTGCGCGCTTGGTTTGGTCCTTGGCCTGTTTCTGGGCACTATCAAGGCCCGTCGAGACGTTATCCCTCTCGCGAGTAGTCATTATTAAATCATCCTTGACTTTAGCGAGTTCCTTTTCAGAAGCTTCGAGTGTTTTTGAGGCTGTTATGCGCTTCTTACGTTCGTTCTCGACTGCCTTACTCCTGTCATGCACCTCTTCCTCCATCCTATAGGTTGCCTGGAGAGCCTGTCAAGAAAGATGAACGCGTAGTGAGCGGTAAACCGGTAACAAGGGATGATAAGGTGTTAGGTGGCCAGAAATCTTACCATGCACAAGTATCTCTTGGTGCTGAGAAAAACCTCCCGCATCCTCATTCTCTTCAGCTCGTCCATATCATTAGGGAGTAATATGGTTCTCCCTAATGCGTCCGCCACGTATTCACCCTCGCCGTCTCCGAGGTCCCTCAGGGAGGCCGTTTCCAGCAATGGACCCCCGTGAAGCATTGGGGCAGGGAGCCAGGCGCTCGATAGGGATTGGGAATCAATTCCTTTCCCCTTGCCTTGAGGGGTTTGAACTGTGGGTCCTTTGCCCTTGCTTTGGGGCCCGAGTTTCAGTTGTTTTGTACGCGGAGCCTCATCCTTCTCCTTTGAAAGTTGGGATTTTCCCTCATCCGCGGTGTCCTTGCCCTTGGGACTCCTCTTTCTCTTAGAATCAGCACCTTCAGGTCTGGGGGACCGAGCTGGTTGGGAGGAGGTGGGAGGTTCGGGGCGGTTGGATTGTGGCTGGGACTTGGTGGAGGATGACCGGGTTTGGATTGTAAGGGGTCGAGGCGGTGGAGGAGGAGCATCGGGTTGTGGTGCCTCCTTGGTATCCTTCCTTGGTTGGGCCTCGAGGAGTTGGAGAAGGGGGGTTAAAGGTATTCTCTTGACTCCCATCTCGGCTTGCGAAGAAATGCCTATTAACGACAATTCAGCCTCGAACAAGGCTGGGTCACCTAGGTCACCAGGAGGGTCCTCAGATTGGTAGACTAAATCAAAAACCCTGAACCCCTCCTCCGTCAGATCGGGTTCACCTTCGTCCTCGGCTGCTTGATGAGATGAAGATGGACCCACCAGGGGGATGTTCTTGGGGACAGCTGGCTCCTGAGAGATTAAAAATCCCTTTTCTACTACGGTAATTTTTGGAAGCCAGGGACGGGGGGCACTGATCACGTGCTTTGCGTCCCCAAACGACTTCTGAACTGGAGGGTACCCTAGTATTTTGTGAGCTGCACGGACTTGGCCATCACTGTCATTCACAAAAACTGCCGATTGTAAAACGGTCTCCAAATCCGCCCGATTGACTAAATGAAAATGCCGTGTATAGGCACGTGCATCTACAAAAAAAAAAACAACAAACATATATGCATGGTTAGTTATCAAAAGACATTAGATTAGAATGGATTAAAGGGTTATCCCTCTTCCATTCCTGAAACCCCACCTGGTTCTCCTTCTACTACGGGGCATGGGTCGCCATCATGCCACTCCCCAGAGACAATAAGGAAATCCTTGTTCAGTCTCTTGTTGGAATCAGGAAGGTACTGGATCAACCGAACCCTATCGTCCCTTGACCTCATGTAATAGGTTTTTCCTTTCAATTTCTGGAGGTTATAGCACCAATTTACATCATGGTGGGTCAGTCTTAAACCCATCTTCTCATTTAAAGCGTCCACGCAACCCAAAATCCTAAGAACGTTGCCGGCACACTGGGTAGGAGCTAAACGGAAATGCCTGAGGTAACCCCTTGTCACTGGCCCCATAGGGATTCTCATACCTCCCTCTACAAAGGCAAGGACGGGAATTACAACCGCGCCCGTTCCCCTCTTAATGTGCCATTCCCCCATCTTACAGTGCTCCAGACTTACATTGGGGGGAATATTATAATCAACGATGAACTTATTCATCGCCTTATCAGTGTCGACCAACTTCCTCAACCTCGAGTTAGTTGCCTTTGTCACCTACTAGCACAAACCTAACCCGCGACGGAAAAGAAAGGGAGCCAGAGAGAAATAAACCCAGACAAAGAAAAAATGCGAGTTAATGAAGGTAGGAAACTTACATAAGGGGAGAGTTACGCTTCGGATGGGCTATATGTGCTTGAGATAAACTTGAAATTGGGCGGAAGTTCAGATGAACCCTGGATACACGCGCTAAAGCTCTTAAGTATATAACTGGAGAGACGAATCCATCTCCAAAATATCTTTTATACTTTCTAGGGTAAACTGCACGCCCATTTTCCCGCCTGAAGAGGCCAGGAAATCATCACCGTTCGATTTTCATCACACCGTTGAACGTGGGAAGCACCAAGCCGCCCGCATTTAATGAGGCCACGTTTCGCCTTCCGAACGGCTCTGGGGACGTGCCTAGGGCAGGTGAAAAACCTCGGGAATCGATATATGACGAGGATTGTTAGGCATTAGCTGATCCCTGGTGTCATCAAAACCCACCTATCCGTCCGAGGGAGCGGATAGCAGGATTTTGAGGGGCTATTGTGGGCCCGAGAGGTCTGCAACCCAGCCCAAACTCTACCTGGGCCCAGAACCCGTGCCGAAGGGGTATCCTGCCGAGGACGAATGGTCAATGGCCGACGTGGCGAAGGGAATGGCTGAGGACTTACCCTGTCCTCGGTATTCCGGAGCTGTAATAGAAGGACCCACACTGCGGTGTAGGCAACCCCCAAACAGCCCCCCTCCAGGGGATGTGAACGAAATGGGGCCCATAGGGAAGCAGGGTGTGAAAGTTGGACTAAAGAAAACGCGTCCTTTCTTCAGTAAATGCACCTGCCAATACCCAGAGATGGTTGAAAAGAAAAGACGTTTGGACAGTGTGAACCTTGATCCATGCAACTAATAGAAAGTTAGATGGGATGGCTGACGGGACGGACACAGAGATAAGCTCCCGCCTGACCTACAAGTGGAGGGTCAGGATCAACCAGGCCGGACTATATAATAAAAAGGAAGGTGCGCCAAAAAAGGGGGGCTGGGAAAAAATGGCCAAGAAACGAGAGCCTCCCAGCCCACCTCCATGAGAAGTACTCTAGGGGTGACGATCATTTAACCTTGTATGAACCCCCTGAAAAACCCACCGCCTATCGATCAAGGCCTAGCCTTTCAAACCCACGCTCTACAAATGATATTGTTAGGGCCGTTTTACGTGCGAACCCGACACTGTTACGGTCCGCCACGAATCGTGACCCTACAATATATATACTAGACTCATTACACATGTTTTGCGTATGCAATAATACTTTTTTTATTTAATTATTTATTTTTGGTTTAGTATTATAATATTTAAAAGTGATATATAAACAAATGTGTCTTATTTTTGTGCATGCAATAATACTCTTTTTTATTTATTTATTTATTTTTTGTTTAGTATTATAATATGTAAAAGTGATATATAAACAACTGTGTCTTATTTTTTTTAAAGAAAGAAGTAAGGTAACGTGAAATAATGTTTAAAAATGAGATAAAGATATTAGATAGAATGGGTAAAATTTAGGAATATATATTAAATTACTCTTTTAATCCATTTGTGTTTTTTAATTTAAAATTATTTAACTAAAATATAAGGGTATATTAGAGAGTTTAAGAATTTGTATTAGGATATTTTAATACACAAAATGATAAAGCCCAAATAAGGAATCCTGTTATATATATTAATTGTGTGTGTAGACAAAATTTGAATTACAAACTTGATGGGTTTTTTTTTTTTTTTTGGGTACCTTTGTGTTAAAACCCATGTCTCTCTCTTATGTGTTATGTGTTTGTTTCTTGGTTGTTGTTAATATTTACAACTTCCACTAAAAAAAATTATCATGGTTACATACCCTTTTTAAAAAATTTTTTTTTTTTATTACGTGCTAGATTTTTATTTAAAAAAAAAAAAAAAAAAATCAAGGTTTCATGGTTGTGAGTTGTGACTGAGCTCTGTAATGTCGGCCATGAGTAATGGGTCGCAGCAGAGCATGGGCAACGACAAAGCTCTGTTAATAGTTCGTGATAAAGTTCCACTGATGGGTCATGATAGTGCTCCCCATCGCGTCAATTTGCTCACCAGAAAATCGATCTCCACTGATCTACTTGACATCGTACCAAATGAGGGACGACTCGGGCTCTGTTAGACAAATGGAGAAGGGAAAGGAGGTGAACAAAAAAGATAGAAGTACTGGGCCTTGGGGCCTTGGAGCATTTACGGTGGGGGAGTTAAAATTTTTTGCATTTATCGTCTCTAAAAAAATACATTATCTATTTTAACACTTAATTTTATAACACACCTTACATTAATAGTTTTATTTTTACCATCAACAAAATACTATTCATTTTTTTATTATTTTATTTCTCACTTCTTCTCTCTTCCTCTCTACCACCGAACCCAACTAATAAAGTGATTAAGTAATAATCTTCTTCCTCTCTACCACCGAACACAACTAATAAAGTGATTAAGTAATAATTTTCTTGTGCCTTTTTGCTACAGAAATTGCTAGTCTTGACAGTTTCCTGTAGCAAGAAGGTAAAAAAAAATTGCCTTCTGCACCAAAGTAGGCTAAATTGGAGTTTATGGTGTACCATTCAATGATAATGCTCTTATTTTATAATAATAATAAAAAAATATGATCACACTCTTACACAAGTTTTGGAGAATGTTTTATTGTAATTTTTTGAAAAATTATCAAATGTTTTGATAAATAAAAAATTTCTTAAAATAATTTACTAAACATTATACATTAAATAAATGTATACAATATAAATTTTAAAAAATAATTTTGTACTAAACATTTTTTTATTAACAGACAATATAAACTAATAATTTTCCTTTAACCTATTATTTTTATTTTTATTGTAAAAGTCGTGACTTGTAAAAAAAAAAAAAAAAAACTATCTTGACATTATGTCACTTCATTGAGTTTTGAGACGTCAACTGATGAGGGAAAATTTAATTTTAATTAATTATTATTTTTTAATATTTTAACAATATTTTAATAATTATTTTTTTACCCGAAATATCTCATTTGTAGAATTGTCTTTCTACCGTGAACCGCGGAAATCTTGCTAACATTTCCACTAGAAAACATCACATGGGCCCATTTAACTGGCACTCCACGGTCACTTTCCTTTTCGCAATCTTTATTTTATTTTATTTTTTATACAAAATTTAATTACAAAATTATAGAAGAATTTAGTTACAATTTTATTTAATATCTTTTTATTTTAGATAAATTTTGACAAATACATTATTGGATTACATTTTCTTTTTATATTCTTCATATTTGCAAAATTTCTAGAAATTAAATTAAATATCAATAACTATGTTATTTATAAATTGTTTAAATTGTAAGTTTTTGTAATTTAATTAAATATCAATTGTAAATAATTTGTTATCTTTTGCTTGCCAAATTATGAGTAGTGATTTATCATATTAAATTGACACCGATTTCTTCTTTTTTATAATTTAAAAAAAAAATTATTCTTCAATTAGATTTTTATGGCCCGTTTGGATGGAGGGGGAAGAAGAGAGAGTGGAGGGGAGTAGAGTAAAGTTAACTAAAAATAAGTTAATTTTATACTAAATCTACTTTACTCTCCCTTAATCTAAACGAACCATTAAAGCTTTCAATCTAGAGCAATTTATTAGCTAGGTTACATAGACGAATTACACCACTCAAGAACACTGTTTTACTATTTAATTTTAAGTTATTCTTTTTACTATTTAATAGTGCTTTCTTCTTTTTTATTTGGTTACAATAAATTCTAAACAGTAAGTAAAGTAGGTTACATGGACGAATAATATCAGTCAGGATACAATTAAACCCCAGTCATAACAAATTACGCCAGTCAGGATACTATTTAATTTGATTAATTGCATCTGGAGAGGATAATAACAAATTATATTTACATTTTAATAGTGCTTTCTTCTTTTTTATTTGGTTTTGTTGTGTATATTGCAAACAGTTACGAGTTCAACTATTTACTACTCTATGTTTCTTGGTCACAACTATGAATGCAACAGACAATCAATTGAAAGAAAATGCCAAATCATGCTTTCAGGCACTCAATGGAGCTTTAGATAAAATGTTATGGTCTATCTCTCTATGTAATAATACCAAAGTTATCCGTAGAAGTTTTGGTCCTTAAATTGGGTCAATAAGGATGTTGTAGCGGATGTTTTAGCAAAATTTGCAAACACTTATATTGTAATAATTTCTCTCTTTCTCTGTTTAGGATGTTTGATTCAGAAGTGTATAAATCAAACTAATTCCATGCGCATTGTAATAATTCTTCTCTTCCTCCTTTATCTGGGAGGTTTGACTCCATTTAATTGTTTGGAAGTTATCATATAAATATTTTTTGTCAAATTTTTGCATGCACTGTACAGGTTAACAACTAGTAAACAATAAAAAAACATTTTTGGGTAAAAAATTAACGCTCACCACAGGCCCCTAAGTGCATTCACATCCGGTATCTTTAGACTATTCTATTTTAACATCTCAAAAGCAACTTTATCTATTATACCATACTATTTTACAATACATTCAACATCCCAACTTTTATTTTACAATACAACAAATTAAAATAATATAAATTATACAATAAAATAATAAACAAATTATCTATCTCTCTCTCTCTCATTTCTGACCCTACCACTCCCTTACTTTCTCAACAACCAAACAAGCAATCACCACCATGCCACCAACATGCCCACCACACCACCATTGCCCTCTACCCACCAAAATCCCAACAGAACCAAAAACCCAAAAAAAAAAAAAAAAAAACCCACCAAAGCCATAGCAAAAACAACCAAACAACCCACTACCCACCACACCACCACCACTGCCCACCACTCCACCACCACTGCCCTCCACGCCAACCCAACCAACCAATCCAAATCCAACCCAAACCCCATAAGAATCCAAAATACCAACCCATAAGAATCTAAAATCCAACCCATCCAAGCCCAAAAGACAAAAATTAATAACAAAAAATCAAACAAACACATCGAAGTCAACCGTGCCCACACTAATCTCGCCATGCCATGATCACTTTGATATCTGCCATGCTGGGCCCACGCCGATCTCTGCCATGTTGGGACTACGCCGATCTCCGCCACGCCATGACCACTCCGAATCCAACCCAACTCCAGTGGCAAGCTTGAACAAGAGAAAGATGAGTCAAATTCCCAATGCTCTCTAGAATTGTCCCTATGAATTGGTTTCCTAACAAATTGTCTTCAAGATATATCAAAGTTTGAATTCTCCATAGGGAAATTCTTGTTTTAATTGTGCAGTACAATGTAAATTATATTGTAGAGACTAGAGCGTAGACACATATAAATGTTGTACACATTTGTAAAAAGTGTAAAATATTTATCACTTTTTACAAATGTATACAACATTTGCCATTTTTTGTGTGTCTAATATGTAAATTTATATTGCAAGTATAAATGTAAATACCTAAAGTTTCTTCTACATAATTGCTAAATTCCACCGATAGGATTATGTAGAATTATAGAGTTTTGTATTTGTTTATTATTATTATTATTAATATTATTATTATGTTAGAAATATTGAATGAATAGTATTGTATTTCACAAGTAATAAAATATAAAAGAGTGCCTTTATATAAGATGTAGAGTGTGTAGTACAAGTAAACAAGATAGGCCTAAAGTCCATAACCTAATACACATTAACAACCCCTCTCAAACTCAAGGTGAGTGTGAGACCAACTTGAGGTTGTCAACAAAAGCACGAAGGCGACCCTTAGGATGTGACTTGGTGAAGATATCTACAAGTTGATCTTTAGAGGAGACCGATTACAGCTTAAGACCACCATGGACAAGATGATAATGAGGAGTAGCAGAGGATATGGACATACCTAAGTCCTTAAGAATCCATCAGTAAGGGCACAATATTCTGCTTCAATACTTGAGTGGGCCACAAATGTTTATTTCTTGCTTCGCTAGGAAATCAAAGAAGAACCAAGAAGAAAACAATAACCAGTGATGGACCTGCAATCAATGAGATCTCTTGCCCAATCAATATCAGAGAATGCACAGAGAACAAAATGAGACTGATGTTAAGACTCTGTGTAGATATTGTAATTGGGTTGTAATTGATTATAATAAGCTGTTGTGATTGAATGAGTGTATTGGGTCTGTATAGATGAGCTGGTACAGGGGGTTGTACAGTTAGGATAAAAGAGCGGGAAAGTTAGTTAGAAGGGTTAGTAACTGCCAAAGTGTATGGAATTAGCTATAAGAGGATTGTATGGTGAACATGAGAGCATAACAGAAATAATACCAATTTACTCTTCTTGATTCCCTAATTCTCTCTTTGTCTCTTCCCTATTCTAAGGAGGACCGGTTCCCTCGAAGTAACTACCCACAATTCCCAAATCCACCATTAATGTTCACTTAGAAGCTTAACAACTGAGCATAGTAGAAAAGGCCATGGAAGAGAGTGTCCTTCAAGTATCGAAGAATGCACAGAACAGCAGTATAGTGAGTCGATTATGGAGAAGACAGATACTGGCTCACCTAGTGAACAACATAGGAAATGGCTGGACGAGTAACAGTGAGATATATTAGGCTGCCAACCAATCGTCTATAAAAAAAGGGATAAGACAATGGTTCCCCTCCCCCCCAAGGGATTTAAATGCGCATTAAGTTCAATTGGAGTGTCAACAATCTTGCTATCAGTGAGACCAGCTCAAGACAAAAGTTCAAAAGCATACTTGGCCTAAGTAATATAAAAACCATCTGTGGAATGAGTGATTTCAAGATCCAAGAAGTAGCTAAGATGTCCAAAATCTTTCATCTCAAACTACTAACTGAGAAAATTCGTGAGTTTTTGAATGCCATTAAGGTCATCACCAGTTATAATCATATCATCCACATATAGGAGAAGCAAAATGGTGCATTTGTAGGTGTGACAAAGAAATAAGGTAAAATCATAATGACTAGCAATGTAACCTAAGCGAGAGATGGTAGAGTTGAACTTGGCAAACCAAGCTCGTGGAGCTTGTTTAAGGCCATAAAGTGCACGTCATAGTTGACAAATCTTGTTCGGTTCAATAGAGAGATTTGGAGGAGGTTGCATATAAACTTCTTCACTTAAATTCCCATTAAGGAATGCATTTTTGACATCCATCTAAAAAATGTCTCATTTACTGGCAGCAGCAACAACTAAAAGGGCATGAACAAATGAGATTCGAGCAACCGAAGTAAAGGTCTCTTCATAATCAATCCCATACTCCTGTGTAAAATCTTTTGCAACAAGACGAGTTTTATATTGCTCAATGGACCCATTAGAGTGAGTCTTAATCTTGTAAATCCACTTACAACCAACCACAAATTTCCTAGGGGAGAGAGTTACCAAATCCCAAGTATGGTTTTTAGATAATACATCAAGTTCCTCTTTCATTGCAATCTGCCATAAAGGGTCACTAGAGGCCTCATGATAGGTGTAAGGCTCGTGTAGTGTAGCAAGGGCAGTTTAACAATGCTTGTCAAGTAAATGTGTAGGAATGGATCTTACTCAAGTTGAGTGATGAGGTGGAATGTCTTGTGCAAGATCTTCAGGTGAAGCAAAAGCAGGGGACCCAAGCTCAAGGTTGGGTGGTTCATCTTCGACCTATTCATCTTCCATCTGTTCATTAAAGGGTGGTCCAGAAGAGGCATCAAAAATATATGGTGATTGGATAGAGAAGTCTATAGGAGGATCAGGAGTAACTATAGAAGGAATATGGGCTCATCTAGAAAAAGATTTTAGACAGAGGAGGTAGATAAGGAGGCATGGAAGTGAGAGAGCTCGACAAAGGTGCGATGTTCCCAAAAGACAACATTGCGGGAGATATGAAGACAATGAGAGATAGGATTATAACATCGATACCCCTTTTGAGTTTCGCCATAGCCAAGAAAATAACAAAGTTTAGACCGAGGCTTAAGTTTGTTATGTTCATATGGCTGAAGAAGAATGAAACAGGCAAAACTGAAGGAGCGAAGGTGGTGATAATTTAGAGGTGACCCAAAAAGGCGCTTATATGAAGTTTGATTTTGGATGACAGGACTAGGAATGCGATTAATAGCATGAATAACATGAAGAGCAGCTTCGCCCCAAAAAGAAGCAGGAACTTTGGTAGAGAGAAGGAGAGCACGAACAGCGTCAAGCATATGACAAAATTTTTGTTCAGCTCTACCATTTTGCTGAGAGGTACTTGAGCAAGTTAGTTGATGAATAGTGCCATAGGAATGCAAAATAGCCTGGAAAGCATATTGAGTGTATTCAAGAGCATTAGCAGATCGAAAAATTTTGATTCATTTGGAAAATTGAGTTTCAACAATTTTTGTAAAATTAAAATATACTTGCAATAGTTAAGAACGATGTTTCATATGAAAAATCCATCCATAGTGGGAATAATCATCAACAAAGATAATAAAATATCAAAATTCACCAATACTAGAGACAGAGGAAGGCCTCTAGACATTAGAATAAATTAGGTCAAAGATAGCAATGGACATTGATTCACTAGTATTGAAAGGCAAAGCTGACTGTTTTCCTAATTAACACAAAACACAATCAAAATATTCTGGGGACACTGAACCTAACAAATCTCTAGAAGCCAAGTGTTGCACCCGGGAGAAAAATGCGTGACCAAGTTAGGCATGCCAAAGTGCAAGGGAAGGAATAGAAGAAACTGTAGTAGCTACAGCAGCAATAGAAACCGGAGCAAGAAGTGGAAGACGAAGGTTGTTCACAGGAAACATACATCCAACTTTGGGACCAGTCTAAAGCTCTTGTCATGTGCTTGGATCCAACACAATACACCCAGAATAATTAACGGTAATGCGATAACCCAACTCAACTAATTGTCCCATAGAAAATAAATTGTAAACAAAGTTCAAAACATTAAAGATCCCAGGAACCAAGAGGTTAGTGTTGAGATGGAATATATATTATAACCAAACATTGTGGAACTATTAGCTGTGCGAATATTAAGAGGGTGTGGTGCAGGTTCAAGTTAAGAATATAAGGACGAGTAAGGTGTCATATGATTGCAACAAGCAGAATTCATAAACCAAGAGGAAGGAGACATACCAGATAGAACTAAGAGATAAGAGGAATAAAATACATTACCAACCAGGTATTAGCAATGATGTTTTGAAGGTTGATTGTGGAAATGGTGATAGTGGATCTAGAAGACTTGGATTGTGCGGAGATGAGAGTCATTGGTTGGATACTCTCAGTGTTAGCAATAGTAATAACAGAAGTGGAAGCAGTTGATTTGTTGTGATGATAGCAAGTCTCAATATTATGGTCAGGATGTTTGCAAAAATTGCAAAAACGTTTGTTGGATCGTTGGCTACAATTGTTGCAATAAAAAGAAGACTTGTCCTTATTCTTCATTTAGAAGAAAAATATGCAAAAAATAGATTGCAAAAATGGAATATATGCGAAAAACTAGGTAGGGAGCACCTAGATTGCAAAACGTCAACTTTGAAAAGTCAACGGTCAAAGTCAAAGTCAATGGCATAGGTCAACGAGTCAACGACAATGACGTTAGCAAGATGATGTATGTAGCTGACTGGGTGATGACGTGGTGGATGACACAGCTAAGGTTGATGTGGCAGAGTGACGACACAGATGATGCCAGTAGGCAACAGGGCGGTGTGTGTAGTGTGCAAGGCACATAGATGATGTTATTGAAAATTCAGGCGGCGCATAAGCCGTCTGATGAGGTCGATTCTTTTCCGACAATGTAGATCAGAGAAAGACAATTTTGATGGCGGTGGTAGCGATGAGATCAAAGCAACACTGATGGCGCATGAGGCGCGTGGAAGAATTTGTTGAAACTTTGACCAGTGCGTGAATGGTTAGATGATGATGATTCTAGCGACGTTGTGTAGAGCGGTTGAAAATCTACACAATGATATGTCTTATGTCTTAATTGGAGGTCCGATGTGACAGATCCAACGGAGGCAATAGTCTTGGTGGCGAAGATCGAGCTTTTGGTAGTGGAGATTCAACCTTGAGTACCTCTAACAATGATGGAATAGTCAGGAGAGGGCACATAAAAGGTTTACTAACCGGAGAAGTTGAGGCAACAGAAAATACCAACAAAAACAAGACTGCGAAACATAAGAAAGTTAAAGCAATGACTCTAATACCATGATAGAAATATTGAATGAATGATATTATATTTCACAAGTAATAAAATATACAAGAGTGTCTTTATATAAGAAGCAGAGTGTATAGTACAAATATGTGTGTGATACAACTAAACAAGATGGACCTAAAGCCCACAATCTATTATACGTTAACAATATATATATATATATATATATATATTGAAAGGTCACTATTGAAGAGTTGTAGACATTCAAAATATTAAAACTGCCACTGGCCATTAGGCACACATTTTCACATAATTCTGAAGCCTTAAACCGTTTCGCTCGATTGGTCAAGGCCAAACTAAGGTTTATCTTTCTTAGTTTATTTCCACGGTCAAGGTTCAGTTTAGGAAAGCGTCGATATTTTCATCTTTCATATAGCATTCTTCTTAATAATTCTTATAGACGTTGGTTTTGTCTTTGGTATTAAAGCAAAGGGAAATAGATTTTAAGATATATTATAAAGTTGGTTTCTATCTTTTATACTAAATTTCAATTTGGTTCCTAACTTTTTTTTTTTTTTTTTTTTTTCAATAGAATCAAGTTAGTCTTTAACCTTTTTAATATCATGTCAATTTAGTTTCTACTGTAATATCTTGGATAAAAAAAACTGATATGTTAAACGGAATAATAAAAAATAACTTTCCATGCCACATTAGTTAGATGACAATTTAGTCCCTGCCAAATTTGTCCTACTTAATTCTCTTGTAAGACATTGAAACCATCACTATTTTTTATTTCTCTTCAATTTCTTGGCTTATTAATGGCTCCAAATTTTGGATTTTTGTTATGAACTCAAATTTTAGTTACTTAAAAGAGTAGAAAAATATGTTCAAATTTATAAAGGAAAGTGGACTTATATTATATTTCGTACTCTTAACACTTTTAGATTGACAAAATATTACAATTTAACATTTATATTAGCTTTTGTTTGAGAGTTACATTAGTTTACTGTTTTTATTTATTTTGTTATTACTATTGACTAATATTTTTCAAATTAGCTTAATTTTAATCATGCTCTCTTATACTAAAATCTTGGCTCCTCCACTTGCTTGAAAGCATTGATTCCACTCAGAAGTCGTTCAAACCTTCAAACACGACTTGGAATAATTTGAGTTGCTTGACTTGCTTTATTGACGAGAGTCATTGAACTTCGTAAATGTTTATATCTGACTATTTTCTAATGTTGACTTGCTCTATATCCAAGCAATTCTTGCTGGATCCAAAAAGCTTAGGTTGGTTTGATCATGATAATGGGCGAGCCTTCCATCAACTTCTGGATGACCCTTTTGGTCCTCTCCTTGCTGATCGTCAGCTTCCATAGCCGATCAAGAATCGAAGCTGTTCCAACTTACAGCGACCATTCTTGCCCGAACACATCCACTTTCACCATCAACACCCCCTACCAATCCAACCTCAATCACCTCTTAGCTTACCTCTCCTCCAACGCCACCCGCGACATTGAATTCTACAACGCTACTGCCTCCGCCACCACCACGGGCTCTGTCGATGATACTGTCTACGGCCTCTACCTATGCCGCGGCGACATGTCACCTGATGTCTGCCGAGCCTGTGTCGCCGGCGCAACCAAAGACTTAATAGTTCGCTGTCCAGTGGAGAAAGTTGCGGTGGGTTGGTACGAGGAGTGCATGTTGAGATACTCAAACCGCTATATCTTTTCCAGCATGGCTTCTGACCCATCTGATTACAATTGGGGCCTATTGAATGTGTCGGAGCCAGACCGGTTTGACCAGCTAGTGCAGGCAACAATGAACGACTTGGCAACCAAGCTTTCAAACGTTAACACTGGAGCCAAGAAGTTTGGGACAAAAGAAGCGACTTTCACAGCGTTTGAAACGTTGTACACACTTGCCCAGTGCACTCCGGACCTGTCCGGTGCCGATTGCTATAGATGTCTTAAAATAGCCATAGCTAGTTTGCCGAGCTGTTGTAGTGGAAAGCAATTGGGCTTAGTTCAAAGTCCTAGTTGTAATGTTAAGTATGCAGTGTCCCCGTTTTATCAGATCCCAAATGAACAGCTTGATCCTGAATCACCAATAACACCTAAAGGTAATTTCTATGATATTATTAGATACTACAAATTTAAATGAACAATCATGGACTTTTTAATAGTCGATCGGTTTCACTCCTTTACGGCACTATTCAATCAAACATTATTGTCATCATTGTCTACAAAGGACCTCTAATTATTAATCATTTTATCATTTAGCTTAGCAATGATACATAATATTGTTTATGCAGGAAAAGGTCAAATCTCATTGCAGACAATTGTCGTTGTTGTTGCTTCGATTTCTGTTTCTGCGATGCTATTTGTTACGGGCTACTGCTACCTTAGAAGGAAGCAGAAAAAAAAATACAATGTTAATCAGGAAGAAAATGGTAAACAAGGAATGATTTGATTGCATTCATTTTCATATTTTCTAATGTTTACACTTGTGGTTACGTAATTAACTGTTTTGTCTTGCTAATGATATTACTACAGTAGAGTCCTTGCAATTTGATTTTGCTACTATTGAAGCAGCCACCGACAAATTCTCTGATGATAACAGGTTAGGTGAAGGCGGATTTGGTGTGGTTTACAAGGTATTGGATTAGTTTACCATTTTTTTTTTTTTTTTTTTTTTTTTTTTGTTTGAGGATTAATTCTACTCATCAACTATAGATAATCTAATGCATGCAATTCCAACAATGCTGAAGCAATTTTTGATGTTGAGATTACATAAATTGTTAGGGGTAAATTGTTCTAAGATTGGTTGAAGTATATTCTCAGGGCATACTTTCTAATGGACAAGAAATAGCTGTGAAGAGGCTATCACAAAGCTCTAGACAAGGATCAAAGGAATTCAAAAACGAAGTTGTAATGGTAGCTAAGCTTCAACACAGAAATCTTGTAAGGTTATTGGGGTTTTGCTTGGAAAAAGAAGAAAAAATACTTGTTTACGAATTTGTACCCAACAAAAGCCTTGACTACTTTCTATGTGGTATGTCACTTACAAACTTATGTCTAGTTTTCTAGTGTGCCGTAGAATATGAGAGGATTAAGGTTTTTCTTCAAGGAGGATAAAATCCATTTAAGAAGGGTTCAGTTTGCAGTCTTCTTAACTATTAATAAATTCATTATTGTTGTGCAACTTACAAGAGATGAATAGATCAAATTGTCTGTGTGTAAGTCTAGCATTTTCTTTTTGTCTCTGTCCAAGTCTATAGCATTTTTTTTCTTCTGTGTAAGCCTTGACTACTTTCAGACTTGAAGTTCTCTCTCTCTCTCTCTCTCTCTCTCTCTCTCTCTCTCTCTCTCTCTCTCTCTCTCTCTCTATATATATATATATATATATTTGATGAATGTGTAGATCCTAAAAGACGAGAACAATTGGGTTGGTCAACACGTTACAAGATTATTAAAGGCATTGCTCGAGGAATCCTTTATCTTCATGAAGATTCTCGACTTAAAGTTATACATCGTGACCTTAAGGCCAGCAACATTTTGTTAGATCAAGACATGAATCCAAAAATTTCAGATTTTGGCATGGCAAAGATTTTTGGAGTTAATCAAACTCAAGGAAACACCAACAGGATTGTTGGCACATTGTAAGTTGTAAATGTCTACAAAAAATCTGAACCACTCTAATATTCTACGAATTCTTTTCTACAATTTAGAGATGTGTTGCACTCTAACCTTAACAGTAGCATTAATCTATGCATGAGTAATGTTGTCAGTTATACTGAGTATTTCATTGTTTAGTTAAATCCATATGCATATCTTGTTACTAACATTTTCCATATCAATGGTGTTGGTTTTTATAGTGGCTACATGTCTCCAGAATATGCTATGTTTGGGCAATTTTCTCTGAAATCCGATGTGTACAGTTTAGGGGTCCTAATTCTAGAGATTATAAGCGGCCAGAAGAACAGTTCTTTTTGTCAAGAAAATAGTACTGAAGACCTTTTAAGCTATGTGAGTATAAACCGAATATTCAGATTTCGTCTTCCTATATGAATGCCAACATCATCACAACCGTGTGGTGGCAAAAAGAGTGACATTACAAAATTACATGACCAATTGATGCAGGCTTGGAAACATTGGAGGGATGAAACACCCTTGGAATTGTTGGATCCAACTTTGGGAGACTCTTACGCGAGAGATGAAGTCATCAGAAGTCTCCATATTGGATTACATTGTGTACAAGACAATCCAGCTGACAGGCCTACTATGGCTACAGTAGTTCTTACGCTAAACAGTGACTTTGTAACTCTGCCGCTACCTCAACGTCCAGCATATTTTTTTCGTAGCCGAACAGAGGACAACAAGCGTTCAAACGAGCTGGAGTCAAATCAATCTACAAGCAAATCGATCTCATATTCTGCCAATGAAGCATCAATTACTGAATTATACCCTCGCTAGCGTGAGTATAGTAAGGGTCTCTCTAGAATTAGTATTTGTTTGTAAGTCATTGAATTTGAACAGTGAGTTGCATATGACCATTGCTTAAAGATTTGAGACTTCATGAACCGAAGAAAGCTTGCAAACCAATAAGTATAATTAACCAAGACCCAAGACAAAATGGTTAGAAGACCAAGCTGTACTTCAATTTGTAATTGCTGAATACATGCCTCAAGGCATTACCATTATGACTTTCGTGATTTGATATAGAATCACACTTCTAAGGGCTTGCCATGTTTATCGGTTCATTTGGCACCAACAAAATTGGATTTTGTTTTGGTTGTTGCTGTTGCTAAAAGTTAGAATTTCGATTGTACCTAGAAAAATAAGGTTCAAAAAGTTGTATATTTTTTTTGAGAAAAACAAAAAGTTGTATATAAGCAAATAAGCTCCACCTTTTTTTTCCCTTGATACATAGATGTTTGTAGTGGGTAAAAATCAACTCAAAAAAATAAATTTATAAGTCCTAGTGATAGAAACGACACCTCATATGCTAGTTCTTATTATGACATGTTTGGACTGGTTAATTATGTATGAACGTTTGCATGACATGATTTTTATGGCCATTATTTCCTAGAAGAGTGAATTTGATTAGGCCAATTGGGTGACCAACCCTTTCTCATTTTGTAACGTATCATTTGAATTGCTATTTGATAAACAATAATTCACAATCGGCGTGTTCGCCTGGGTCCAAGGTCACAGTTTCTCACAATAATTAATGCCAGAACAATTAAAAAAAGTATAACAATTTTGTATTTATTTGCAAGAAAAATTTAAAAAGAAAAGAAAATTAAACAACAAAAGTCAGTTAATTTATTATATACTCTTTGCACATTATTGCATGCTTAATATCTTGAGCTACACCTTTTTTTTTTCTTTTTTCTTTTTTTAACCTTTAAACAGTACCCTACATCAAAAAGAGCCGTACTAGTATACATCAAGATCACCTATATTATACATAATAAAAAAAAAAAAAACTTACCTCATCCACTAAGGAAATAAAATAGCCAAAATAATGGCTAAAGAAACTATCAAACAAATCGGACTAGAGTATACTTTTAGGCTTATAATTTGGAGTTATTTTGATTGTTAGCTCTTTACGTTGTAAAATTTTTATCTTAACCTTTCATGTTTGCTTTTGTTTTCATGCTGTGTCATCGATTCATTGTTTTTAGTAATTTCGTAACAACTGGCATTATATATATAAGTGACGTATTTTAAAATATCGCACTTATATGATACTTAACGGTCAAATTACTAATAAAAATGGATGGCAAGGTGAAAATGAAAACAAAAACAAGGCCAAACTGAAAATTTTGATATTAATGTGAAGAGCCAAAATGAAAACAACCCTAAACTTTAAGAACTAAAGGTGTACTATAGTAAAAAAATCTCATACATGGCTGCCACAATTCAACGAAAACAAATCGGTGAATATGTAACTTTGAGTGGTTCAAGACTGAAAATTTTGACGATGATGATGTGGCAGATTAGAGATGTGTGTGGTGTGAGGCTGGGGAACCTTGAGATTGAGCGATGGCCGATGATTAGGGGCCGAAGCTGGATATGGTTGAGATGGTTGATGTTTGAATTAATCTAGCTAGTTGCGTATGAAATTTCCTCAGTGGGCAAGACTTGCTCTAAAACAGTTTAATTGGTTCAGATTATACCACTAGCTTCTAGTTATTTCTGGTATTTTATGAATTTTTCATTTTTTTTTTTCATATGACTGGATCAGTATTGATGCTTGTTTATAGTTGAACTGATCAATTCGATCCGGTATTTAAAACATAGAATAAACGTAGTATTGTTAAAATAAATGTCCAGAAAATGATCAAGGTAATAAATCATAAATGATGTTTGGTAATGTGACAAAAAAATATAGAGTAAAACGTCATTATATTTATTTTTCTGTTATTTATTTTTTATTTATAATTTGATAATACAGTGGAGAAAGGAGATAAAAAAGAAAAAGAAAAAGGAAAGCAGCTGTGTACAATGGTTATGACAAATTCTTATTATATTTCAGCCAACGAATGGTGGATACACCAATCCACACGAAAAATTATTAGTACTATAGCCTTTTAGCTTTTCTTCCGCTCTCATTGTTTCACATGATTATAAGAAATTATAAATTATAGACAAATTATTACTTTCTTAGGTGGATTCCACTCCTAAGAACGTAATATGTACACGCACCAAATGATAGAGATAGAGATGGGCGGAGCACTCCCGAGTGGGTGTAATAATTATCCTTGAAAATAAGAACTATGGCACAAGCTTGTAGGGTTTTTTTAAATATTTATTTATTTATTTTAATTATTTTCACATGGATGATGGAGCCTAAATACGTGATAAGAGGATGGCGTTTATATGGAATGCAGTTCTTTTTTGTCTGATTTTTTGTATTACACTTTTTGTTCCACCAATTATATGTATTTAATTTTTTTTCCTATTTTAAATTTTGATTATTTTATAAAGAAAGTAAAAAAAAAAAAAAAAGTGACAAGGAACAAAAAAATATTTGTATTCGTCTATACGTATTCCACACCGTGTCCATTAAGAGCACTTTTTTTTCCAAGGCATACTACTTTTTTTAATATGAATAAACGACAGAATCCTTTTCTATTGTTTGAATATTTTTTCTTGAAAGAGAAAACAAAAAACATTGCTCTCAAATAGAAGAGGTGTGAACGGTGAGCCTACTCATGAGTCTCCCACTGTGGGCAATACGGCTGCATTTGATATTCGCTTGAAAAGTCAACTTTTTTTACTATTTAATTTATTTTTGTTATTATTTATAAGTCTCGTTACACTTTTTGATATTATTCATATATTTTACTATATACTCCTATACTATTTTAACTACCTTTTAGCTTTCTCTATAATAATTTTATTAAAAAAATTCAATTTCTACTAAATAAATTATTCTCAAACAGACTGTGTGTTGGAAAGGGAAGGAGTGCACAGCAGAAGTAATAATTTGACAAGGGTCAATGGAAGTAAGCTCCACTCACAGGATTTTGACGCGGATGGAGCCCAAAACTGTACATAGTCTACGGTAGGACATACTAGTCCACCAAACAAGGACACAAAATTCTCCCACCTTTACGACTTTTCTTTGTATGAATGTATGATAAAAATTCTTTCTAGTGCGGAATCTTCTTTCCTGGAAAAAAAAATAAAATAAAAAATCCTTCGTGCAAGTTTTTGGATGACTTTGAATGACAGTTGTATTCAGTCACTCTCTTCCTTAGTTCCTTAATTCCAATTTTGTACTCTTTCAAATCCATAAATTTTTTAATGCCCTATTTTCCACAGCTTCATTTGGATCCTTTGTACTTTCTTTCAGTTGAGAGGGAGATAGGGGGGGCGCTGGAGAGAAAGAGAAGTTGTAAAGAATGAGAGAAGCCGGAGAGAGAAAAAAAAAATTAAAGAGAAACCAAATATAATATATATATTACCTTTGAGCTATAATGCACAGCCAAAAGTAGCTGTGCACTGTAGTTGTGGAGCCAAATTATTCAGCTTTGACTCCACCAATGTAGCCTTATTTATGCATTTTGTGGTGCTAAAAAGCTATATAGCTTTTTCGTACCACCAATACTAATGCTCTTACGGGCCAAAGTTTCCAATAATGTTTACTACATTTGTGTGTGTAGTTGCGACAACTATTGCGTCCTTGCAATTTGATTTGGCTACAATCCAAGCTGCCACAAACAAGTTCTCTGATGACAACAAGCTGAGTGGAGGTGGATTTGGTGAGGTTTACAAGGTTCTAGTATTCCTTTTTTTTTGGGGTTTTTTTTTTTTTTTTGTTGGAATTTTTGTTAGGATACTAGACATCTATGTATTACGAATTTAATTCTTGCAAAAATTCGACTAGTCAAAATTCAAAAGCTTTTGAAATTGAGAATTTATAAATTTCACTAAGTACACCATTCTAATGGATGATTAAAATATATTCTTAGGGCACATTTCTTAATAGACAAGAAATAGTATTGAAGAGACTCTCAAAAAGCTCCATTCAAAGTGTAGAAGAATTTAAGAATGAGATTTTAGCCATAGTCAAGCTTCAACACAAAAATCTAGTTAGGCTATTGGGATTTTGTTTGGAAAGAGAAGAAAAGTTGCTCATCTACGAGTTTGTGCCCAACAAAAGCCTTGACCATTTTCTATTTGGTTTGTACACCCTAAGCATATGTCTCATTTCCTCGTTTGCTATTAAGATGCGTGGTTTGAGTTTTCAATTTAAAATCCTTAAATAGAGGTACTCTTGGAGTGTAGCTGACGTGGTATTCCACACCAATTTAAAAATAAAAAATAAAAAAACTTTTAATACAAAGATATGACAAGCTTAAAAAAGCCATGTGAAAAGGTTCAATCTTGAAATAGGTGGCTTCCTTTTATTGATATGAAATACCGTGTAACTATTCTCTAGTAATACCTCATAATTACTTGTGTTTTAAAATTAATCAATTAGTAGAATATGCATTTCAATTTGATATTTTTAATCTAACTTGAATATTGAACTTGGATGGGTATGCGTAGACCCCAACAAGAAAAAAACATTGGATTGGTCAAGGCACTACAAGATTATTGAAGGGATTGTTTGAGGGATTCTTTATCTTCATGAAGATTCTCAACTAAGATTTATACATCGTGACCTTAAAACTAGCAATATACTATTAGATGAGGATATGAATCCAAAAATTTTAGATTTTGGCATGGCAAGGATTTTTGGGGTTGATTGAACTAAAGGAAACGCCAAGAAGATTGTTGGAACATAGTAAGTATTTGTTTATAATGTATATACATTTGATGAGTCCATAAAAATTATTGCGTCATTAGTAGGCCATCAAAGATAGATGAGTAACCACCCAACACATTCAATAACGATCATCAAAAGCCTTAAACCCTCTCATCAAGACAAAGAAAGCTACAATTAGAGTAATAATCACCCTTATTTGCGTTCAATAGCTACCTAAGTCACCTATAAAAGGGACAATCTGTCCATTTGCTAAGGTACGTCAAATACTACTAAAAAAAAACCATTTATATACGAAAGATATGGGTTGTTACTAACTTAAGCATCGGAGGCTCCCTTACCGGACACAACCTGGTGGTCTCTTTGATCTATCTCTCCTTTATCTTGCAAGTCCTACAAGATCATCTAATGCTCCGGATTGGACGAGTGACCCAACTAACGATTTTTGCATCATCAACATCAATAACCAAAATTGAAAAAGCAATGTCTTAGAAGTTGATGGATTTATTAGGTTTTTCATCCTAAAAATTAATCATAGAAAAGGAAAAATATAGGCCATTTTAATCTAAAAATCCCAAATCAAGTCACCCATGGACAATTTAGAGATGCATGATGACCAGCCTCCTTTGTAGCACAAGTGAGATATATGTAGTGCATTAAGTCAAGGATCTTCCAAGGTTTTTTTTATTTATTTTTTTAATTTTTAATTTTATTTTTTTACTAACATAGCTGAATTTATGATAATAGTTTGCAGTTGTTATATGTCTCCAGAATATTTAATGCATGGACAATTCTTTGTTAGTTTTGGTGTCCTAATACTGAGATTTTAAGTGGTAATAAGATCAATTCTCTCTATCAATTAGACACTACTACTAAGGACCTCTTGAGCTATGTGAGTATGCACCACGTATTTTGTATGTGCTTTTCTCATTCAATAATTGCCTACATCACCCCCAATTGAAAGGGAGAGAATGTAAACACCATATGAACATTGACGAATTGATGCAAGCTTGGGAACATTGGAGCACTGGAACATCCCAAAATCGCATCAATAATTCTCATGCTCGATAGTTACTCTGTTACTCTAAAATCACCTCAACAACCAGCTGTTTTCATACTTAGTCAAACAGAGTCAACATTCCCAATGGAGTACTTGGAGTCAGATGAACCTACAAGCAAGCCCGGGCAGTCGTCTGGTAATGAAGAATTAGTTACTCGTATGTGATCCTACAAGTATAATCATTCCAAAAAAAAAAAAAAATCGGAAACCTAGTTGTAATCAATTTGAATTTTTGCAAAATATGCCTCAATGTTTGTAGCATTTTTATTTTTATTTTTTTATAAACACTTATAATTCATTACAAAGAAAGAGAGAAGGCGGGGGGGGGGGGGGGGGGGGGGGGGGGGGGGGGGGGGGTGGAGGTCGGACCCATCTCCCTCCTCCCAATAAAGACCCAATAGACAAAGATATCCCATTTACAAAAAAATAACCAAACAAACAAGGTTATGAGCAAAATAATTTACTTGATTAGGAATTGTTCGGTCCATAGTTATAGTGTTCACAATCTGTATCAAATTGTACTCATTTTATTAATCTTGAGTCTCTAAGTTGTGTACTTGAACATTTTGATGGTTCAAGACAAGGTCAAGAGAAGGGTTGTTTCTATCCTGGTGATAGTCACCTTGATTGTCTTTTGACCGATCGAGCTTAATTAAGTTGTCGATAGCCATCTTGATCAATCCAGATGTGTTAGGCCAGAATTTTGTTCCAGGCCCACAAGTCAATGATTGCTTAGCAATTCATTCCCTACTATGCCAAGTATATAAGAGGTTTTTTCACTTTTTGG
Organism: Quercus lobata; assembly: GCF_001633185.2. NCBI lineage: Eukaryota > Viridiplantae > Streptophyta > Magnoliopsida > Fagales > Fagaceae > Quercus > Quercus lobata. Next base: position 76,422,365 of record NC_044908.1, read on the forward strand.
TGAGTTCGTTTGTACACCTAGGATTTTGTGACTATTAAACCTTTTGGGTAAACAAATTAATCTCAGTTAATTAATTCAATTACTCAAGTTGATTAATTATTTAAATTACACATAAATGAGGTGGAGACACAATCAAATCACTAAACTAAATAGAGTGCAGTGGAAAATAATTTTGACATGATAATTTGATCACGATAGGGAAAATCTTTGTAGACAAAAACCCCATTAGGTGAATTTCAGGTCACCACTCTCGAAAAATCTACTAATCAAGAATTAAGCGGTTACAAGTATAAAAAAATCTTACCCTATTAGTGTATCTCAAAACACCAACCTATAGTTGAATCTACTACCTTGTACCATCAACAGGCATTTGGGTGGTCTCTAATGATTTGGTGGGTTGGGAGAGGGGTTTGTTTCTTGGTAGGTTGGTTGATGTGTTTTGTGTTGATTGAAAGTATTTTACACCGAGGCCATGTATAAAATATTTTACACCTCCCTCAATTGTGTTTACTTGGTCAATTGAAAACACTACAGATTTTTTCAATATTGTGTGGTACACCAAACAACATAAAACAATAAAAGAATTTTCATAAGAAAAATGCTAACCACAAACTATTTTACAAACCGCTGATATTATGAGTGGTTATTAATAAGTAAAAATGTGATGCTAATAGTGGGTCTAAATGAGAATTAGTAATAATTTGTTACATCAATAATTTATAAAAATATTATAAAATAATTTGTTTGTAGCATTACTCAAACCTCGCCATCATTCTCTCAAAAAAAAAAAAAAAAAAAAAAAAAAAACATCAACGAATTTTCTTGTGCCATATTTTCCACTTTGACTGAGTGGAATCTTCAGAATTTTCTTACTCCAGCTAGCACTTTCATTTCTTCTTCTCTAACAAGAACACGACAGAATTAAAGTAGCTTCACACGCTTTAATTTCCACGAACATCAACCGTGTCAATGTTCTCTCACTTTCACAAGTCAAGTCAACGTTAACATTTAATTTTTTTTTTTTTTTTTTTTTTTTGAGAAAACAAAGACATGTTAACATGTTATCTTGAATATTGATTAAGAACATGAGAGAACTGATATCAAAATGAGTTTGCCTTCGGTCAAGGCCTCCATGACTACCTTTCTGTTCCTTTCCTTGCTTACTAGTTTCCACAGCAAAATTAGTGAAGCTGCCTCAGTTAACCGCGCCTATGTTTGTCCAAAAGAACCCAATTTCACTCCCAATAGCACCTACCAGTCCAATCTCAACCACCTCCTCTCTTCACTTTCCTCCAATGCTAATCTCGAAACTGGTTTCTATAACACCACCGTTGGTCACAACCCACCCAACATAGTATACGGCCTCTTTCTCTGCCGCGGCGATGTCACCCCCAATGTCTGCCAAGACTGTGTATCAACAGCAACAAAAGACACAGTTCAGCACTACTGTCCCACAGGAATTGAGGCCACAGTTTGGTACGACAAGTGCATGTTACGCTACTCAAACGAATCATTCTTTTCCAGCATGATTGACTTGCCCAAATATTACTCTTGTAACGATAGCAAGATAACTGTGCTAGACCGCTTCGATCAGATATTGGGAACCATGATTAATGACTCGGTGACTCAGGCCACAGGTGCTCATGATGAGCCCGGTGCTACCAAGTTTGCCACCAAAGAAGCCAGTATTTCTTCATCGATAAAGCTGTATAGCCTTGTTCAGTGCACTCCGGATATCTCTAGCTACGATTGTGATAAGTGTCTTCGGGGACTAATTGCAAATATTCCATTTAGTTGTAGTGGAAAGCAGGGGGCAATAGCTTTAACTCCAAGTTGCAATTTTAGGTACGAAGTGTACCAATTTTACCGGATCCTCGATACGCCACCACCTCGATCAGGTTTGGTCCCAACTGTCTCCTCCTGTTTTTATTTTTTATTTTTATTTTTATTTTTCCCTTTCTTTAAGAATGACTGGCTCTAGTAGAAAATATCCTTTTATACTCATTTGCATCCACTATTTTATATTAATATCAATAAGAGATGTAGGAATGTTTATATTTTTAAAATATCCATATTTTGATACTAGATATAAAACCGAATGTAAGAGTCTTTTTTTTTTCCTGCAATTATACTTTTACCTGTGTAAATTAAAGTAGCATTGCAAAAAAAAAAAAAAAAAGATTTGAAATATGAACATTTTTGTGTTAGTGTTCAATTGTTGATATTGTTGTAAAACATAGGATGTAAATGAGTGTTAGAGGATATGTTTCCTTTTTATTTTATTTTTTTAATGGGGAACCAAATTTTTTATACAACATACAATAAACATTTTTTTTTCCTATACCATTGCCATATCAATTGATAAAGACATTATTGATTAAGCAGGAAAAAGCCGAATCTCATCACTAACAATCATTGCCATCGTTACTCCAATTGCTGTCTCAATGGTGCTATTGGCTATGGTGTACTGCCTCCAAAGGATGAGTGCAAGAAAGAAATCCCCTATGGAGGAGGAAAATGGTAATGAACGATTTTTATTTATTTCATTGGTTGTACGTGTTGCTCTTATATACAGAGTATTCCCTACATTTGCCATTTGATTGTGTAGCTTCTAATTTATGAAATTACAACTGTAGAATCCTTACTATTTGATTTGGCAACGCTTAAAGCTGCCACAAACAAGTTCTCAGAAGATAACAAGCTTGGTAAGGGTGGATTTGGAGAGGTTTACAAGGTATTAAACTAGTATAATATATCTTTATTTTTTTCTTCTTTCTGGTATTATCTTCTGTAATAGTAGTGGTAAATAAAATATATGCAAAATCTGAGCAATTCTAAATTCAGAACCTTTTCATTTTGAGATCTTATAAGCTGCTCTAACAGCGTTTGAAAAGCACTTAACAGGGCATACTTTCAAATGGACAAGAAATAGCTGCGAAGATGCTTTCAAAAAATTCCACTCAAGGTGCAGAAGAATTTAAGAATGAAGTTGCAATTCTAGCTAAGCTTCAGCACAGAAATTTGGTGAGGTTATTTGGATTTTGCTTGGAAGGAGAAGAAAAAATACTTGTCTATGAATATGTGCCTAACAAAAGTCTTGACTATTTTCTAAATGGTTAGTTATTTCTAAACAGATTTCTAATTTCCTTGTGTTTGCGAATGCATGATTGCTATTAAAATTATACCCTACTAAAAATTTATAGAATCTTGTAACCCTATATAACGGAGCTTTTTGCTTCATTGTATATTAAAGACCTTATGAAGATGCAAGAGAGGCAAAAATTAAATTTCCATTCTGTACTTGTCTTTTTAAATTGAATCAAAAAATATATTTTTTAATATGTGCTTGATTCTAACTTGAATATTGAATTTTGATGATTGTGTAGACCCTGAAAAACAAAGAATATTAAATTGGTCAATGCGTTACAAGATTATTGGAGGGATTGCACGGGGGATCCTTTATCTTCACGAAGATTCTCGGCTTAGAATTATACACCGTGATCTTAAAGTTAGCAACATATTGTTAGATGAAAATATGAATCCAAAAATTTCAGATTTTGGCTTGGCAAGAATCTTTGGGAACGATCAAACTCTAGAAAATACCCACAAGATAGCAGGGACATAGTAAGTACATTACATTTCAGCAGGTATAATCGTGTAATTGTAAACCAAACTCTTTGTGTGTGTGGGGGGGGGGGGGGGGGGGAGATTGGAATTCTTAGCTCTTGATTAAACATAAACATGAAAGAAAGTATTACATATGGTTCCAATACTTCATATCATCGTTTAACTAAGAGTGTTGGTGATATTGGTTTTCAGTGGTTACATACCTCCAGAATATGCTATGTATGGACAATTCTCTATAAAGACTGATGTATTTAGTTTTGGTATCCTATTACTAGAGATTTTATGTGGCAAGAAGAACACTTCTTTCTATACATCAGACGCTGCTGAGAACCTCTTGAGCTATGTGAGTACATAACCAATAATTTTTTTGCAATTTTTTGTTTTTTTGTTTGTTTGTTTTTTTTATTTTTTATTATGCATATATCATCACCTGAGAGTTAAAGGGAGAGAAGGGCGACAATATAAAAATACTTGATCAATTGATTCAGGCTTGGAAGCATTGGAGGGGTGGAACATCCTTGGAATTGTTGGATCCGACTATAAGAGATTCTTATTCTGAAATCGAAGTCAACAGATGTATCCACATTGCCTTACTATGCGTTCAAGAAAATCCAGCGGAAAGACCAACAATGGACTCAATAATTCTCATGCTAAATAGTGACTCTGTTCCTATGTTATCACCTCAACCGCCAGCAGTTTTCCTTCAAAGTAGAGCTCAGACGAACATGCCAGAGTCAGAGTCAGATCAATCTACCAGGAAGTCAATATTATTGTCTGTTGATGAAGCATCAATTACTGAAGTATACCCTCGATAGTGTAAGACGCAACCTGGGCATGACAGAAATTAGTATTAGCTTTTTTTTTGTCATGGAACCTAAATGGTAAGTTTCATATTACCATTGTCTGAGAATTTGGACTTTAGGATGACAAAATAATTGGAAGGCATAATACCAAATCTATTTCTGAATGGGGCTTTTGCTAGGAAAATGAATAATGGACAAAAAAATATATGAAAGATTGGTTTTGAGGTACATTGAAATTTGAATCGTTGTCTTTAACAATATTATCCCCGCTCAGAGAGAATACGTTTCCTAACAAATTGTCTTCAAGATATAACAAGTTTGAATTCTCCATAATTGCTATAAAAAAACTGAATATGAATATAAATAGAAAATAAAGAGACACTAAGCACTATTTAAATGTCACTATTGAAGAGTTACAACATGCAAAATATTAAAATTGTTACTAGCCATTCGCGTATGGCACAAATTATTAAGCCTTAAACTGTTTTGCTCGAAACTTCACTTGAGTGAATTGTCGTTTTGAGGAGGGTTAAATAGTTGTCTTTAAGACAATATTTTCTTTTTGCTGAATAATCTTTAAGACAATATTTTCCCTCACTTACTTACTGATCATTAGAGTCTCTCTGGCCACCTTTAAATTGAATCATTCTCTTAGCAGGGTGTTTGTCAGATTGCAAGAATTCCTTAGTCCTTCGTTGCGGTTGCATCTCTTATGTGAATTTTTTGAGCTCCCACTAGTACTACGGCCCAAAAAATAAAAATAAAAAGGATTTCGTTGCGTTTACTTTCACCATCAAGGCTTAATTTTTAGAACCCAGTGATTTCCCACAGAGCCCATTACATATAAAAAAATAAACAAAAAAAAAAAAAAAAAAAAAAAAAAACCATGTCTGGCTCGTGCCCTTAGCCCACCCAATCACTCAATCCATTTCAAACATTCAAACACCACTCACAGCCCAAAAATAAAAACGCCTTTCAGACTCCGGTATTCTAAATTTCTAAAAACTTTTACAATAATCTAAAATAGAGAGGAAAAATGAATAAAACTTTTTACAAGAGCTACATAGGATTTTTTTTTTTTTTTTTTTTTTTTTTTTGAGAAAAACTACAGAGGATTTGACCAGCAACGATGAATGATTTGGCAAGTGGGACTTCAAATGTTAGGACGGAGGCCAAGAAGTTTTGGGCGAAAGAAGCGAATTTCACAACTTTGTAAATGCAGTACACCCTTTTCCAGTGCACGCCAGACCTTTCAATTACGATTGCAATAGGTGTCTTCACCCTTCAGTTTTAACTTTTAGGATCTGTTTGGATGGAAGGAGAAAAGAGAGGGAGTGGATAAGAATAGAGTAAAATTAACTGAAAACGAACTAATTTTATATCAAATTTACTCTACTCCACTCCCCTTTCCTCTACAAGAACGGTCAAATAGGATTGTGAACTTAAAACCACCATAAGCAAACTAATTTAAAAAATAAAAATTACATTGCACAAATGGAAATTCAACCCAGCAAAATGAAGGAAACAATATTGCACATTTTAAAATGCAGTGTTTATGACCTCATACTGAAATTTTTAACCGCAAATTTTCATTGAATAATTCTTTCAATTCTGAGGCAAAAAGATATTTATTAGCCAAAAGTTGGCACGTTTTCTTGACTCTATTGTTTATAAGAAACTCCCTCAAGAAGAAGCATAATCTAAATAATATAGTTTTATAATTATTTTACATGAAAAAGGAATAGGTGCAATTGAGAAGACTGATAATTTGACATGATCCATGACATTTAGTATTTTTTATTTTTTATTTTGGTTCTTTTATGATAATGATATCATCAATTAACTTTGAAATTGAATAGTGCATACTTAAAATATATACTTTCTGATTGTTTTGTTTGAGTTTTTGTTGTGGAATTGAACTTTGAACCCAATTCTTGAAATTTGTTAAAGAATTGTGCCTTTTCCATTCGGAGTTTGGTGGATAGAGCAATGGCAATAAGCTTAGTCTTTTGCTTTTTTGGGTAATACTCTTTTTGTTTAGAATGTTCTTGGCTTGATTGGTGAGCGAACTTAATAAAAGAGCCTCAATGTGCATGTGGGGTGGTGTCTCTGATGGTCGAGTGGGTTGGGGGAGGAAGGGAGGTTGGTTAATGTGTTTTGTGTTGATTGAAAATGTTTTATACCAAGGCCATGTATAAAATATTTTACATCTCTCTCAACTGTGTTTTCCTGATCAATTGAAAATATTTTTTATTTGACCAGAAATTTGTGCAACAAGGCTTAGTTTTGGAAAGCTTCTAATGATTTCACTATGTTTATTTTCATCATCAAGGTAATTAGTTTTGGAAAGCATCACTAATATTTTTGTATTTCAGATAGTTGTTTTTCTCATAGACATTGCTTTTGTACTTGGTATTGAGGCAATGGGTCACAGACTGTAGAACCCAGTGATTTCCCACACAGCCCGTTACAGAGAAAAGAAACAAACCCGCCTCAGGCCTCTCGCCCTAAGCTCACCCCAATCACTCAATCCAAACACCACTCACTCCAAACCACCAACACCACCCCCCCCCCCCCCCCCCCCCCCCAATCTCTCTCCAAAAAGTAAAAAGAAAAAGGAAAAGAAAGAGACAGAAAGAGATGCCTTTAAAATCTTTTCTTAGAGCATTCACGGTAAGAAAGTTAAAAAATATAGTTTTTAGGAATTCAAAATACTACTTTATCTATTTTAACACTTCACTTTATAACGCATCTAACATCAAAGATTTTATTTTAACATTCAACTCATTAAATTAATATAAATAACACAATAAAATAATATATCCAACACAACAAATAACAATCACAACCATCAACACATTAAAATACTATTTTTTTAATACCATACATTAAAAAATTATTATTATTATTATTATTATTTTTAGTTTTAAGCTACAGTGAGTTGCTATCTATAGTAGTTCACTGTAGCTGATACTCAAATTTTTTTTAGTTTACTTCCTATGTTCTACAATGCATTTTGAGAGTATTGGTTGCTAAATTGAGGTTTTAATCAATTTAGGAACCGAGAATGTTCTTAGAACATTTATATCCAATTTTTTAAATTTTATTATTATTATTATTATCTTTATATATTAAGATGATTCAAAAAGTTAGTTATTGCTTTTTTTACTATAAAAAATACCCCCAAAATTAATTAACCAACAACTTAAAAATTGGGTTAAAATAGTTGTAGGGACACGATTTGTAACGACCCAACACGATACTGGGTTCGCACGTAAATAGGCCCAAACAATATGATTTGTAGAGTGTGGGTGTAAAGAATTAGGTTAACTTTTGTATAATAAAAAGACTCACCCTCACGTATATTGAAGGCCCAAAACTGGCACCACGATCGTTTTCTTTGGTAATTGATACAGTTTTTTTTCTCTTTTCGTTCTTCTTTTTCTGTCTAGGTTTTCTTTCTCTTTTTTTTTTTTTTTTTTTTTTTTCGATCCTCTCTTCCATGTTCTTCTTTCAGTTTATATACCACCCTTTGTGTTCCATCCTCACCACACACGTGTAGGTTGGGTTCGGAGGATTTCTTTCTGTCCCATCTAGCACCTCCTGGAACTTCCTATGGGCAGCTGTAAGGCTGCCTCCTTACTGTTCAGGTATCACCTCCACATTAATGCGGCCAGAGAGTTGGTTAAGAGGTCATTAATGCGGAGGCAGCTGTAGTTATAGATATTTGTTTGTCTTTTCCCTTTTACCCTTTGTCTGTTATCCTATCTTCAGTGGTGACATAATTCTGAGGTCCGGTTGCAACAAGACCATGTCCTAATCGTCCTCGGACGCATATTGCCAAGGAGTATGGCGTCCTCGGACGAATACAGAACTCTACCCTCGTGATATTGACTACCACCCCCCTCGGTAATTGCCTTATGACCTGACTTGGCCTCCTTAGACGGATATGCATCCTCAGATGGGCCACAGGCCCAATGAACCTGACCTTAATGGGCCTATTGATCGAATGGCCCCCACAATAGCCCCTCAAAATCCTACTTTTCGACTCCTCGGGAGAGAAGGTGGATTTTGACGTCTTAAGCCCGTACCTATGCGTGTTTTGGGGCATGCCCCTGACGCTTCAGCATCTCGATTTTGGCAGCATTAAATTTTGGCAACGCCCTTATCTCCCACGTTCGATGGTGAGATCTAAATCAAACGGCAAAAGGCTTCCCTTGTTTTGTGAGCAGGAACTTTACCGCTCACAATCCTCACATGACTATAAAGGTGTTCTCTAATTAACCTTGTACTTTACCTTCGATGATTACATGGTTCCAGAGCTCATACATTGAACCTGTCTTTCTCCATTCTTCGTTATTCTCCTGGTGACTACAAATAATCGTACTTTGTCCGAGGTCCTTCCTTTGAACCTATAAGTCTTCTCGAAGTTTTTACCGCTTTCATTTCAAACCCAACAGTCTTTTCTGCTAAGTCTTTTTAGAAAAATGGGGAAACAAAAGAATCCATTTCGATGTCTCGTTGAGTCCGAGGAAGGTATTAGAAACTTTCGCTCTAAGTATAAAATCCCCTCAACGGTAGGGATGAGGTACGCAACCCAAGGGGAATGGGCTGATGCCAGACAAACTGGGGAAGTAGTTATTCCCATGATTGCTTTTATAGAGGGCGGGATGACTATCCCCATGGGTAGTATCACTAGGAGTTACCTTAATTTCTTTAGGCTATCCCCTACCCAGTGTGCTCCAAACATGTTTAGGGTCCTGGGAAGTATAGACGCTCTAAATAAGAGAATGGACCTAAAGTTAACCCATCATGATGTGAATTGGGTGTACAACCTCCATCACTTAACCGGCCAAGGGTATTATCTCAAGTCGAGATATCCTGAGGTAAGGCTAATTCAGTGCCTTCCCACTTCAAACAAGAACCTAAAGGAGGACTTCCTCATTTTCTCTGGGGAATGGCACGATGGTCTGCCTTGCCCGACGGTAGAGGGAACACCAGGTGGGCGCATAGGCGTAAATCTACAATATTTAGTTCGTGAACACATTTCATTTTTTTTTTTAATAATTATATTTGTCTCCAATTTTCACTCATGACTCAATGGTTTTGCAGATAGACGTTACACAAAGCCCAATCTAGGATTAGTCAATAAGGCGAGCTTGGATAAGTTACTAAAAGCCGAAATATACGTGAACGAAGCTGACTGTCAACTCCGGGCAGCATACTTAATTCTCGGCTATAACCCCCTTTCTTTTGCCTTTCAGGCGCTGAAGTGCGTGATTAGAGCCCGCGATCCTCGGCTTCACCGTATCAGTGTTGCCTACGAAGGGTTCATTGTTCCAGAGGGTATTCCGCTTCCCCAGTATACACCTTGCACAGAGCCTCTTTTTGTAGCCAGCGTCTCGGGAGGAACTTCTTCATCCCTACCTTCCCTCAGGAAAAAGGAAATAAAAGGGAGAAAGAAAAAGGAGAAAGGAGAGGAAACGGTTGTAGCAGTATCTGAGTCCTCGGATGATTTCGGGATTTTTGATCAACCCATAAGCCCCGAGGAAGATCCTGACGAGATGGGGATACAAAGAAAACCCCAGAAAAGCTTACTGGAGCTGATGGAAGGTCAGCCGGAAAAGAGTGCGCCTGCAAAATCAATACCATCCCAGGCTTCATCTCTTCACGCTAAGTCCCTTCCTCCTGCTCCTCGTCAACCTCCTCGACCATCAACACAGCCAGTGCTTCCTAACGCTGCCGAGCAGAAAAGGCGCAGAGAACAGAAGGACAAGGAGGTGGCCGATACGAGCAAGTCTCGTTCAACTCAAGAGAAGGATGTCCAATGAGCTGCAAAGCAGCAGAAAACCAAGCACCAAGCCACGCGGGGCCAAGAAAAATCTGATTCCCAACATCCTGAACCACAAGCATGGTTGCCAGCACCTATGCACGGTGGGGAGCCTCAGCGAGATGATGCATCTATAAGGGAATTTAACGACGGCATAGAGTGTCACGTAGCCTCAGCCATAAAGGAAGCCTTATTGCTCCCAAAAGATATGGCCGAAATAAAGAATATGAGGAAGAATGAACTCGTCCTCGACAACAAACGATATTTGGACATGGTAAGGAGCTATCTTTTATCTTTTTCATTCGGTGACTGTTACTCGCCAATATGCACTTTTCATTGACTATAGTGTTAACCTTTTTCCTATAGATCATCCAAAATACTTTCAAGCTAGATGAGATGCTCAACGCTTGTTCCGATCAGCTAGATGACGAAAGAAAAAGATGGGCAACGGCTGTATAGACCTTGTCCAAATTTGAACAGGACTTGGCCGATGCAAGGAAAAAGCTACAAGTCGAAGAGCAAGCTCGCAAGAGCGCCGAGTCGGCATTAGAAGGCTACCAAAAGCAGGCCGAGGACCAAGGGAGACTTCTGCGTGAGGCGAATGCCGAGCTAAAGAAGACTCAGGAGCAAGCTCTAGTTCTCAGGAAGCACCTAGAGGAAACCCAAAAGCTAAGGGAGCGAGCTGAAAAGTCCAAGGAGCAAGCCGAGAAAGCAAAAATTGATGCCGAATAGGCAATGAACGAAGCTGAGCAGAGAGGCTACGAAGTTGGTATAGCCGAAACTGAGAAGGCTCTGGGAGCTGAGGTTCCGGAGGTATGCCGTATCTACTGCGTAAGAACTTGGAGCGAGGCTCTTAACCATGCTGGGGTTGAAGCCTCATCTGAGTTACGTAAGCCAGAGAACGTATTCTATCCCGAGGTGATCCGCCCCTCAGTTCTTTTACCCCATCAGGCTGATGCTCCCCCTTCATCTATTAACCTCAACGAGGAGGTTTCGCCTCACAGTTTTCCTCCCCGTAGCCAGCCGGAGTTAGCTAAAGAGGGACTTGCCCCTCCCGAAGCTTCCCCAGACAAGACCACCACCGCTTCGGAGGCAGAGACGGCCTCCCAAGGTTTTCAACGGGATTTGGACTCCACAGTTCTACCAACTGGGGGCGTCACCAAAACCAAAGAGGGAATCACCACTTCGGAGGCAAACCTACCCGCCATTCAGAACCCGAAGATGCAATTGAAATTGAAAAAGTAGAATTTGTTTTGTAGCCTAACTTGACATTTAGTAGGGAACTTCCTTACTCATTTTCTTACCGCTTTTACTATTTTATGTTATTTTTGTACTTGTTCATTTTGTTATTGTAACTTGGATAGGTTCATTTCAACTACCTTTTGCTTGTATGGGACAATTTTACTCACACATATCGTCAATCGAAAATCAGCAATAGGCAATAAGCATTAATACAACAGGGTCTTAGGGAGACGTTTTTGATATGTGCGTATTCTTTCCAACCAATTGCAATTCTTTACGAAAGCTCATAAACTAAATAATATCATGCCTTCAGTACCTTGATTGCACGCCAACTTACGTCCAAAGATCTCTCTCTGACTCCTCAATGAGTGTTACAGGGCGTTATTTCCCGTTAAGTTTGTGATTAGAAGATCTATCACAACTCAGTTATTGTTCCATACTTCAATACACAACATAGGACGTTAATTTCCACCAAGTTTGCGAACCGAGGACCTGGCATAACTTAATTTCTGTTTAACATTTCAATATACATCATAGGATGTTAATTTCCACCAAGTTTGCAATCCGAGGACCTGGCATAACTTAGTTTCTGTTTAACATTTCAATATACATCATAGGACGCAGGAGTACAAGATATATGGTTGACGTAAATTAAAAGAAATATTTGAATTGAAACACTTTTATTAATAATAATACCTCTTGAGATTATTTACATTCCAAGGATGAAGTACGGCTTTTTCATCTAGGTCTTCCAGATAATAAGCTCCTATTCCCGCTACAGAAGTGATTTGATATGGCCCCTCCCAATTAGGTCCCAGTTTTCCCCAATTTGGATTCTTGGTGGCCCCCAGAACTTTCCTCGGCACCAAATCTCCTACAGCTAGTGGTCTCATCTTCACATTACTATCATAGCCCTGCTTGAGCTTATGTTGGTAGTAAGCTAGTTGAACCATCACGCTCTCCCTCCGCTTTTCAATTAGGTCCAAACTTTTCTCCAACATCGCATCATTACTATCCGAAGAGAATATACTGATCCTTAACGTTGGAAATCCAGTTTCCAGGGGAATGACGGCCTCGGCCCCATAGGTCATGGAAAAGGGAGTTTCCCCTGTTGAACGTCGGGGTGTCGTCCGATACATCCAAAGCACATGTGGCAGTTCTTCCACCCACTTTCCTTTCGCGTCATCCAACCTCTTCTTAAACCCATTGACTATCACTTTGTTAACAGCTTCAACCTGCCCATTGCCTTGTGGATAAGCCGGAGTGGAATATCTGTTTCTTATACCCAGTTCTGAACAATATTCCCTAAAGGCATTGCTATCAAATTGGAGTCCATTATCTGAGACAAGAGTGCGGGGAATTCCAAATCGTGTAACAATGTTTCTCCAAACAAACTTCTTCACATCTACGTCTCTGATGTTCGCCAAGGGCTCAGCTTCGACCCATTTAGTGAAGTAGTCTGTGCCGACCAGCAGGTACTTCTTGTTTCCTATGGCTTTAGGAAAAGGGCCGACAATGTCCAGCCCCCACTGGGCAAAAGGCCAAGGGCTAGAGAGAGGGTTAAGAGCTCCTCCCGGTTGGTGGATATTTGGAGCATATCTTTGACACTGATCGCACTTCCTAACGTACTCCTGTGCTTCATTTCGCATATTTGGCCACCAATATCCTTGTGTGAGGGCTCGACATGCTAGAGACCTCCCTCCTATATGGCTTCCACAAATGCCCTCATGCAATTCCTCCAGTATCGACTCTGCTGTCTCAGGAGGCACACAGAGCAGGCATGGCCCAGAGAAGGACCGTTTGTATAACTTTTTATCCTCGGATAACCAGTACCGAGGAGCTTTCCTTCGTATTTTCTCAGCTTCCACCTTCTCTTCGGGCAATATGTCACTTTCAAGGAATTTTAATATGGGGTCCATCCAGCTTGACGACGGATTGGTTTGATTGATTTAGCAAACCTCCTTTTCTGGTGAGGTGGGGCTACACAGGTCTTCAACGATAATCACCCGAGGAAAATTTCGTACTGAGGAGATGGCAAGGGTCACCAAGGAATCAGCGTGGGTATTTTCACCTCGAGGAATATGCAATAAGTCGAAAGACTCAAACTTCATTCGTAGACGCCTAACCCGGTCCAGATACCCTTGCATCCTTGGGTCTCGGGCCTCCAACTCTCCTCTCACCTGGCCGACTACCAATCTCGAGTCTGAGAATAACTTCACTGCCTTTCCACCCATTTTATGGACCATACTCATTCCCATTATCAAAGTTTCGTATTCTGATTCATTGTTAGTAGCCGAGAACCCTAATCTTAATGACTTCTCGATGATGACCTCCTCGGGGGATATCAACACCAATCCCAATCCTGCTCCCCGTTGGTTTGCGGCCCCATCCACGTACACCCTCCAAAAGGCCTCACATTGTGCGGATATTAGGCCAACCGATTTTTCATCCATGTGACCTTGATTCATATTAACTTCTTCTGGGCACTCGGCGAACTCAGCCACTAGGTCGGCAAGAACTTGACCTTTCACAGAGGTGCGAGGCATGTATTTAATATCAAAAGCACCCAGAATCGTGCCCCACTTGGCAATTCTTCCGGTGTAGTCAGCACTTCTGAGTATGGACTTAAGAGGCAGTTGGGTCAAGATAACCACGGTATGGGCTTGAAAATAGTGCGGAAGTTTGCGTGTTGCATGGACCATCGCCAGTATGGCCTTTTCTAATGACAGATATCTCACCTCGGCTTCATAGAGGGACTTACTTGCATAATAAACTGGCCTTTGGACGCCATTGTCTTCTCGTATCAAGACGAAACTAACTGCATGAGGGGCTACCGCCAAATAAGCAAAAAACACCTCATCTACCTCAGGGCTAGACATGATAGGTGGTCTGGATAGGTATTCTTTCAACTGCTGGAACGCTTCAGCACACTTAGTGGTCCATTCAAATCCTTGCCACTTATGTAATAGGCGAAAAAAAGGACGACACCTCTCAGCCAACCTGGGGATGAACCGATTCAACGCAGCAGTCATCCCAGCCAGTTTCTGCACTTATTTTGGATTCCGAGGTGCTTGCAAATCGTTAATGGCCCTAATCTCGTCTGGGTTCACCTTAATTCCTCTATGGGTTACCATGTACCCCAAGAACTTCCCGGAACTTACACCAAATGAGCACTTCGAAGCATTCAAGCGCAACTTATGTTTTCTCAGTATCCTGAAGATACTCGTGAGGTCCTCCACGTGTTCGGACACCACTTTACTTTTCACAACCATATCATCGATATAAACTTCAATACTTCTACCCAGTTGTGGTTCAAACATTTTCGTCATCATGCGTTGGTAGGTGGATCCAGCGTTTTTCAAACCGAAGGGCATCACCTTATAATGGTAGTTCCCAATCGGGGTCACAAAAGCAGTCTTTTCCTGATCGTCGGCGGCCAGCGGTATTTGGTGATACCCTTGGAAAGCATCCAAGAAACTCATCCAAGGGTGACCCACGGTCGAATCCACCAACTGGTCGATCTTCGACATAGGAAATGGATCCTTGGGGCAGGCCTTATTAAGATCCGTAAAGTCCACGCACACCCGCCATTTTCTAGTCTTCTTTTTTACGACCACCCTATTGGCCAACCACTGAGGATAAAAAACTTCCTTGATAGCCCCAGCCTGTTTGAGCTTGGCAACTTCACTTCTAACCGCCTCGGCGTGTTCCTTCGATGGTCGCAGAGGAGGTTGCCTTCTGGGCACAACGGCAGGATTCACGTTGAGCCGATGACAAATGAAATTCGGGTCCACCCCTGGGGCTTCATACGGGTTCCATGCAAAAACGTCCACATTGGCTCGGAGGAATTCCAGCAACTTCGCCTTCTCTGGTAAAGGCAATTTAGCCCCAACCTGGAAGAATTTTTCTGGATCATCAACAACAACTACCTTCTCCAGATCTTTACACTCTACCCCATTGGCTGGCACGTCTAAACCTGATACTAGAGACTTTAATTGCTATAACTCATTGTCGGCCGTAGCCGAGGTTTCTACTTCTAGCCGATGCTATATAGCCGCTACTAGGTATTGCCGAGCAGCCGCCTGATTCCCTACTATTTCCAACACTTGGTCTCCAGATGGGTACTTCACCTTCTGATGTAGAGTAGACGAGACCATTTTAAGGGTGTGAAGCTAAGGTCTGCCCATAATAGCCGTGTACGGAGAAAAAACATCTACGACAATAAAGTCCACTTCCACCACATCCGTACCTGACTGCATGGGCAGCCTGATTAGTCCTTTGGGAGTGACCAACCTTTCCTCAAAACTTACTAGAGGAGAGTTATAGGTTGTTAAGTCCTCTGGCTTCAAACCTAGCCCCTTGTACAAATCTGGATACATCACATCCACAGCGCTACCTTAATCAACCATCACTCTCCTAACATCGTACCTGCCAATTCTCAGCGTTACCACTAAAGCATCCTCATGGGGTTGTATGGTCCCAACCATATCCTCCTCCGAAAAGCCTAGAATCAGGGGGACACGCACCTTGGCCCTCTTCAATGCTTGGGAATGATCCTCGGCCGGGGATCGGGACACCAACAACACTCTGGAGGGGCAAGATCTAGTCCTTCCCGAGGCTGCAAAGATTACGTTAATCGTACCCAGGGGGAGTCTTGATGAAGCATCCCCACGCACCTCTGAACCTGCTTGGCTCGCCCTTCCACTGGAGTGATGCAAGAGTTGTTTCAATTTCCCCTCGCGGACCAACTGTTCCAAGTGGTCCCATAAATTCCTGCAGTTATCCATCGTGTGCCCATGATCCTGATGATAATGGCAATACAAGTTTGGGTTGCGTTTCCTAGGCTCTCCCGCCATCTTGTTCGGCCATTTGAAGAATGGCTCGTTCTTTATCTTCTCCAAAACCTGCTGAACTGGCTCTCGAAATACTGCATTAACAACATGGGCGTCCGTCGAACCTGACTACCCAACAAAATCCCTCCGTGGTCGACTGTTATTATAACGGTCCGACCTGAAATCCCTCCTTTCCTGAGGGATCACCTTGGCCTTTCCTTTTCCCTGAAGTTGATCTTCCTCTACCCTTCTGTACTTATCTATTCGGTTCATCAGTTGGCGCACACTGGTGACAGGTTTACCCGTCAGGGATTTCCTCAAATCGTGATCAGTTGGGAGACCAGCTTTGAAAGTGGTTATAGCCACAGCATCATTCTTTCCCTCTATCTCATTAAACATTTCCCAGTACCTATCCAAGTAATTCTTGAGAGTCTCGCCCTCTCGAATAGACAGAGTCAGCAGAGATCCCAAAGGCCGAGGAGTCCTGCTGCATGTAATAAAGCGAGCACCAAAAGCCTGAGTCAGTGTTTTAAAAGACCCAACAAAATTGGCCCTTAAGTCGTTGAACCACCTCATCGCCGTAGGACCCAAGCTCGATGGAAAAATTTTGCACATCAAAGCCTCGTCCCTAGAGTGAATAGCCATCTTCTGGCTGTAATAGCTTACATGTTCCATCAGGTCTGAATGGCCATCATACAGAGAGAACGTAGGCTGATGGAATCGCCGAGGATGAATCGCATCGTCTATGTTTCTCGTAAAGGGCGACTTGGAAATTTGACTCAGGGTTTTGTTCATGGCATCGTTTTCCAAGCCCCTACTAGTTGGACTTCTACGCTTATGTCGATAGCGGTGCTCCTCTTCATAGGAGAAAGTCTCGCTTGGCGGTGTTCTCAATCTCCGCCTATAACTAGTTCCATCCGACTCCTCAGACGATGGTTCGGAGCAAGGTGGGGAACGTTCCCGCCGTGCATGGCGCAACTCTCTCTTCAAATCTGCAATCTCACGTTGCAGATTCCCATCATGCTTCGCGTGGGAGACGTGACTCTTCCCCCGAGAGTGGCTCCTGGTGGTATGAGTTATACGTACACTCCCTTCATGGCCTTCTCTCCGTTCGGGACTCCATCGAGGATCACCATGCTAGGAGCCCCTTGACTCCGCCTGGTGCAGGTTGACATCCTCCTGATGCGGTCCCGCCGCGGAGTGATGTGGACCCGCTTCCTCTATCAGAAACGTTGCACCGGAAGTCCTTTAAGTTAACATAAGCTCTCCCCACAGACGGCGCCAATTGTAGGGACACGATTTGTAACGACCCAACACGATACTGGGTTCGCACGTAAATAGGCCCAAACAATATGATTTGTAGAGCGTGGGTGTAAAGAACTAGGTTAACTTTTGTATAATAAAAAGACTCACCCTCACGTATATTGAAGGCCCAAAGCTGACACCACAATCGTTTTCTTTGGTAATCGATACAGTTCTTTTTCTCTTTTCATTCTTCTTTTTCTGTCTAGGTTTTCTTTCTCTCTTTTTTTTTTCTTCCGATCCTCTCTTCCATGTTCTTCTTTCAGTTTATATATCACCCTTTGTGTTCCATCCTCACCACACACATGTAGGTTGGGTTCGGAGGATTTCTTTCTGTCCCATCTAACACCTCCTGGAACTTCCTATGGGCAGCTGTAAGGCTGCCTCCTTACTGTTCAGGTATCACCTCCACATTAATGCAGCCAGAGAGTTAGTTGAGAGGTCATTAATGCGGAGGCAGCTGTAGTTATAGATATTTGTTTGTCTTTTCCCTTTTACCCTTGGTCTGTTATCCTATCTTCAGTGGTGACATAATTCTGAGGTCCGGTTGCAACAAGACCACATCCTGATCGTCCTCGGACGCATATTGCCGAGGAGTATGGCGTCTTCGGACGAATACAGAACTTTACCCTCGTGATATTGACTACCACCCCCCTCGGTAATTGCCTTATGACCTGACTTGGCCTCCTCGGATGGATATGCATCCTCGGATGGGCCACAGGCCCAATGATCCTGACCTTAATGGGCTTATTGATCGAATGGCCCCCACAATAGTAAATTGACAAAAGAAAATTAGTTATTGCTTTTTTTTACTGTCAAAAATACCCTTACCTAAAACTTAAAAATTGGGTTAAAATAGTAAATGGACAAAAATAATAAATTCCTATTTCTTTTTTTTTTTTTTTTGAGAGAGTTTCAACCTATGGCGTTCACTCCTGATGATAGTTCTTTTGTCATCAGACCAAGACACCAATCAGTTATTGCTTTTTTGACAGTATTATTTGTATATATTAAGAGAATTTAGAAAGTTAATTATTGCTTTTTTTAGTATCAAAAATACCCCCAAAATTAATTAATCAACAACTTAAAAATGGGGTTAAAATAGTAAATTGACAAAAGAAAATTAGTTATTATTTTTTTTACTGTCAAAAATACCCCTACCTAAAATTTAAAAATAAGGTTAAAATAGTAAATTGATAAAAATAATAAATTCCTACTTCTTCTTTTTTTGAGAGAGTTTCAACCTATGGTATCCGCTCTTTATAATAGCTCTTTTGTCATCAGACCAAGACACCAATCAGTTTTTTGTGTAGGCAAAGATTGAACCCCAAATCTCTTATTCAACCATCAGAGACTTTACTAGTTAAGCTAACTGGAACCCACAATAAATTCCTACTTCTACGTTAAAATGTCTTCCTACTTCTAATAAACTCCTACTTCTACGTTGATATAAATTCCTACTTCTACTCAATAACTTTAAAAACTCCTCACGTATACTCCCCATGTATTTACCTTCCCCACATTTTCTAAATAGAATTTCTCCTAAAAAAGAAACGTGTAAAGAAAAGTGATAATTGATTATCCTAACCAATTGTTATCAAGCCTTAAACGTGTAGGTGTAAGGAATTTTTAAGTTTTTACTTATCTAAAATTTTAAAATTTAGTTAAGGAGTAACCGAGTAAGAGAGATTTCTAAACAATTTTAAAAGTTTTATTTTATTAAAAAAAAAAAAAAAGATAAGGATTAGAAGTTGAGTATTTTAAATTTTAAATAGTTAATGGATGTGTCTTTTCTATGCGTAAAATAAAAAACAAACTAACTTTCATATTTATCTTAATCTATAAAAAAAAAATTAGTGTTTGCTATTTATTCATACAATATTTAAAGTCCATCTATTAGTTTTTTTTTTTTTTTTTTTTTTAAATTGTTGCAAATCTATATAATATTCTATTATGTACCATTAGATTTTTATAAAGTACTACAAAATACTTATAAGATTTTCATCACACCTAGGGTTTTTTTTTTTTTTTTTTTTTTTTGTGATTTGAAAATATAGTAATCCCAAATTATAATGGATGTAAATTATTAAAATTTACCCAAAAAATAGAAGAGCCTCAGAGCACGTGCGTAGAGGCTAGTTATTATTATTATCTTAGCCTAGCAAAAACTACTTTACCATTTTAAATAATAATAATAATAATAATTCAATAGTTAGAGCAAAAGTGTGGGGGTTTTATAAAACCTGAAAACCACTACAATTAAACTAGCTCTTGTATCTGAAGAAAAATAAGAACAAAAACTAAAATAAAATGGTACAAACTTTTTACACTTGTACTGAAATTAGATTGGGAAAAATCTTAGATTTGTGGTTGAAAATAAAATAAAAGAGATACTTCTATTGGATGATATGTATGAGAAATCTATGCTTTGAGCTTTGACTGGAATCCGTGCTTTGAGCTTTGACAAAGACAATCAAGAACTTATCTTGAGAGAGAGAGAGAGAGAGAGAGAGAGAGAGAGAGAGAGAGAGAGAGAGAGAGAGAGAGAGAGAGAGAGAGAGAGAGCTGAGGGGCTGTTTGGTTTTTTTTATTATTATTATTATTTTTTTTTTTATCACTCCTCACTCAATTTTTGTCACTCATCACTTAAAATACCCCAATTTCCTATACCCACCCATTTGGCACATTATTTCCAACTTCTTTTAACTCAAAACTTTGTACTTGCTATGGGGCCCATACCTAAGCACCATGTCAGGCATTCTTGTTAGCCTACCCACCTCACACCATTTCATCATTCCATATCACTCATTTTTTATTTCCTATTCCCTTCCAGCCTTGTTACTCTCCCAAAACCAGAGACTTCAAAACCCCATTCATGGACTCTCCAATCCTCACCAATCCCAACCCCACCTCCTCCTTAATACTCCTTTTCCTCAACTCAAAATTACTCGGTGAAGAATGCCAAGTCCACCACTGCCACGAAGGGCAAGAAGGGCAAGCTCGGGCGCGGCGCCTTGCCACCACTGCCACCAAGGGAAGACGTGGCGGTCTCAGAAGAACAAGCTCTAGTGTGGCGCCTCGCCATGGATGAAAAAGACCCCACCCTCGATGTGGGTCCCAATAGCCTTCCTCTCTTCACTTCCACACCTTCCCTATCCCTTCTCTCCTACAAAGACACTTGCTCCTATTTCAAATCCAGGTACCCAAATCAAAGTTTCAACAAAAACCCACTTGTATTTATAGTTTAATAGTTGATAATTTGGTCATTTTTGTGTGGATTTGGATTAGTATAGAGTCTTTGAAATCGGCTGGTTTTTTTTTTTTTTTTTTTTTTTTTTTTTTTTTTTTTTGTGGATGCACATGTTTGTGTGTTAGAGAAAAGATCGTAAGAAGTGAAGAAAGAAAGAAAGAAAAAGAAGAAGAAGAAAAAAAAGAAAAAAGAAAAAAGAAAAAGAAGAGAACCCAGAAACCTAATGAAAAGGAATGGAAAAATGAAAAAAGAAAAAAAAAATGCAACCAAACCCAGAAACCCAATGTTTAAAGGAAAAAAAAAAAAAAAAAGAACCCAAGCCCAAAAACCTAGTGAAAAGGAATGGAAAAAAAGGAAAAAAGAACGGATGCTTGCAACGAAGAAACAGGGAAAGAAAAGTTTGTTTCTTTGATTTTTTTTTTTTTTTTTATGGTCTGAGAATGAGAAAGGAAAAAAGGAAGGAAAAAGAAAAAAAAAAAAAAAAAAAAAAAAAAAGAACAAACTAAAGAACAGAGAAAGAAGAGAGGCAAAAATAAAGAAAAGTGGAAAAAAAAAAAAGAAGAGAGAGAGTGACCTATGGGAAATTTGACTTAACAAGACAAGTGGGTCCCATTAATGAGTGTTTAATTACCTAAAATGTGTTTTCAGTTTTCATAACTCATCACTAAAAAATAAAAGAATTGAGTGATGGAAACAAAAACTAAAAACATCCCCAAACAAACCATTCAGTCATGGAACCCACGTATTTTGAGTTATGGGTGATGGAAACAAAGTTATGAGTGATGGAAACACAAAATCCAAACAACCCTTGAGACTTTGACAGGATGACTGCATTACCGAAAAAATATGGGAAAAGAAAATTGAGGACTGGGGAGTAAAAGGAGTTTGAAACTTTGAATCTGATTTGAGGGGTAGGTGGTAACGTGCTGTTGTAGATTTATATAAATATATATATATATATATATATAAAATAAAAAAACAAAAACAAAAAAAAAATATAAACAAAAAACAACTAGAGTAAACGTGTGACTAGGAAAGTGGGAATGGGAATGAATGACTTGTCTAGTGATATTTTGGACTTTGGCTTTAGTTTTTTATTTTTACTTTTTACTTTTTTAATAATAAATAGTTAAAAGTTAACGTTAAACTATTAAGTGCCTATTTGTTTCAACGTTTTTAACCTAAAAAACCTGTTTTGAAGAAAGCTGAACCACAAAGCTCGTTTGGTTATGTATAAAAAGCAACTTTTTGGAAAAAGTTGCATTTTGGGTTTATGAAGAGAATGCACAAAGTGAAAAAGGAGCTCAGAGATGCATTTTGGAAAAAGCTCATGCGCTTTGATTTATATCCATTGGACTCACAGGGCAATTACCAAATTACCCTTCAATAAACTTTGCCCTTTTCTCTTCTCCCTCATATACTTGCTCCTCTGTTACAGACCAACACCAGTTAAGAAAGTATCAACCAAATACAAACACAACACCAACCAACTATCACCAGTCTACCACCACAACCCATTTCAACATTTGATAATCCAAACACAAAATCAACAAAATCAAACCAAAAATAACTCAAAATTAACACAAAACAACTTAAAATCAACTCAAACCCCATTGGAAAACCCATCCCAAACACAACTCAAAATCAACCCAAAACAAAATCAACTCAAAATCAAACCCAAAATCCACAGAAAATCAACTTAAAATTAAACCATTAACTGAAAACCCATAACCCAAACCCAAAATCAAAATCAAATACAAACCCAATAGTGGCAGAGACTTAAGGGATCTGAGAATTAAGGAGAGAGATGAGGGATTTTCTTATATTTCAATCACCTTCATCATCATCATCATCATCTTCTCTCTTCCTTGTAGCTTTCGAACTGTAAAAAAAAAAAAGAGTTTTGCGGCAACTGGAACATTCTGGAGGAAGTGGAAGGGAAAAGGGGGAAAAAAGGAACAAACAAAGAAAAGTGGAATGTTCTGGAGAAAGTGATAGGGAAAAAGGGAAAGAAGGGAAAAAAAAAAGAAAAAGAAAAAAGAAAAAAGAGAAGGGTACGAATGTGGAGGAGAAAAAAAGAGGGAAAAAAGAAAAAGAAAAAAAGAAGGAAATACGGATGGAAAAAAAAAGAGTAAAGAAATAAGGAAAAAATAACATAAAGAATGAGAAATTAAAATTGAGAAATACTACCACAATATTTTCACAATAATGTTTTTAGAAACTTTGAAAGTTCTTTATAGAATAATTTTTTAGAAACTATTTTCACAATACTTTATATATACATTGTCTTTTTTGGTAATTTACCACTTAAACCGCCAATTTTATAAGTGTCAGCTAAACACTTAACTTTTTAAAAAGCGCTTTTTAACAGCTTTTACCAAACACTCAGTTTTTTGAAAAAACGTTTTTTAACAGCTTTAACTAAACACTCAGCTTTTTGAAAAAACACTTTTTCATTATGTACTTTTTGGAAACTCCACTTTTTGAAAAAGCCTAGTTTCAAAAAGCTGAACCAAACTCACCCTAAATAATTGTTTATAAAATATATATATATGTGTGTGTGTGTGTGTGTGTGTGTGTGTGTGTGTGAAACTTTAATAGCAAATTATACTTTGTCAACCATTATTAATTTGAAAAAAAAAAAAAAAAGAGGAAGAATAAAGAAAGTTTTCAATTTTTTATATTTTCTTAATATAATTTATAAAAAATAAAAATTCACATAAAATTTATTAAAATATTTTAAATTATATTAATTATGACATCATTGGCTTGACCATCTGATTGACCCAATCAAACCAAAAACTGATAATCAGACTCTTTTTTATTTTTTGTCCATTCCATTTTTAAAACCATGCTCTCGATAACTAGAAAAGACCAAGAAATACCAACCATTTGAACTACATGCAAGATTCTTGAACTCTAGCCAACCACTTTTACAATACATCTTATTGAATGTAAGGTCCTATTGATACAACATAACCACGTGTTTACGACTAATATCAAATGATGATGCTCGGATCGTCAATAGAGATGATCGTCAAACAGGAGTCGTCCACGCACCTAATCTTAATCCTGAGACAAGTTGAAAGGAAAGTATGGTCACCGGTGTGGTGCTTGCCACAGAGCCTCCGATGCCAAAGTTAGGATAGCTAGAGTTTGAAGAAAGTAATATGGATATACTAGGAAATTTGTAGTGTAAATGTACCTCTTTGTCGGGTTTTATCAATGGACATATATAGGTGCTCTCTTCTTAGCCGTTGGTTTTGCTTTAATGGTGGAATCATTGCCGAAGTTATAACGCCCATGTGGGGTGTTAAATGGACAGAATGATCTTCCAACGGTATGGAAGATCATTATTTACCTTTTGTAATGCCTCATCATAATTGAGGGACGATGGTTGAGTCTTTGTTAGGTAGTTCTTCCTGGGTTGGGCTGGTTTCAACGTCATCCTTGTCTATCGTCCTTCTCTAATGGACGAGTATATTTTCGGGACCATCAGCTGCCCCCCTATTCCAAGATCGTCCATAATTTGCACAGTCTAAGGAATATGAGAGCCTTTTTTTTTTTTTTTTTTTTTGAAAATTTTTCTGACGCTTGGGTTATGTTCTCCGCATTAATGGTTTTATGGCGGCGTGGTACGCATCATGGCCACGTGTCCTTTTCTGATCAGTGAGTAGTTCTTGTTTCCGATTTCCCGCATTTTTCAAGGTAAACTTTTTAACTCTTTGCCTTTCATTTTTCATCTTTTCACTTTCCTTTTGCGTTTGATTTTTCTAACTTCTAGCCTTTCTCTCTATGCTCTCTGCATCTGATTTCTCTGAATTCACTATTGCTGCTGCGTATTTTGTTCCCAACCTTTTCGATTTTCCTCCTTATTTCCAGGTACGTTTGCCTATTTCTACGCTCTTTCTCTTTTTGGCTGTACTGTATTCTTCTCTTTCGCATTCTTATTTTCCTTTTTGGGATTGCGTATCTTTCCTTAATGGTGGATTATACTGAATTTAGGCATATTTCTCCCTCCATTGCCTTTCTTTTTGCTTGCTTAAGGAGGCTGTTAGATTCTTTTGGAGATCGATACCCACAAATTGGGGGTTTCATTGTAGGGGGTAGTAGCGTTGATTTAGCGTTAGGTAACCTATATCCTTTTTTGCATCAATCTTTGTCTTGGTTTAAATCAGTTCGTGGGGTCCTTAGTAGGGAAAATATGGGATTTGAGTTGGGATCGAGTGGTCAGGAGAGGGGTTCGTCTTTTGGTGTGGTTTCAGATGGGGTTGTCAAGGACACAGCTACCTCCGTTCCTCCTCCTTTGTCCGTCCTTCCTTCTACTTCTGCAACTCCTCATCCCTTTCATGCCCTCAAGGAAAAGTGTACCTTGAAGGTGGATGTCTTTAATAAGTTTAGGGATAGGTTTCAGTTTCCCGATGAAACTAGGGCTCGTCTTCCCAGGAAGGGCGAAAAGGCTTGTGCCTTTGCCCATGGTGAGGTCTGTTTTTATGAGGCTGCTTTCTCGTGCGGCCTAAGGTTTCTCGTTCACCCGTTCATTATGGAACTTCTAGATCATCTACATATAGCCCCTGGGCAGCTTATGCCGAATTCCTAGAGGATCGTCATAAGCTGTATGGTGATCTGGACAACCATAGCGGATGGAGACATGATCACTCTCAACGAGTTTATTCATCTCTATCGCTTAAAGAGTCCAAGGAGTTTGGATATTATGAATTTTTTCCCTGGGATAGAAGATCTCGCCTCGTCGTTGACCTTCCTTTGTCCTTCCGTTACTGGAAGTCTAGATATTTCTTTGTGTCAGGTGATGGTTGGGAGACTTTATCCGACGACTTTTGGGAGAATTTCCCTAGGTTGCTGCGCCAGTGGGAAACCCCTCATATTGGTGCGTTTGCCTTTTATGTCTCTTTTTTCCGATACTTTGGCTAATTTTGATTGTCCTTCTTACAATGTGTGATTCTTTTTGTTTTGTAGTGAAGGAGCGTCCTGATCTTGATAGCCGGTTTGAAGAAAGAGTTCAGGAAGCGATTAAGTACACAAGGACGATCGACGATTTTGACGAGCTGGTCGATCCACGCACATTGGCTCGGCACTGTTTGGGTCTTGAGCCTTCACTCTACGTTCTTCAAGCAATCGACCGAGAACAGAGGAAACGTGAGTCGTCTTGACATGCACGATCTTCCTTTTTCTTTTTATTTCTTATTTTAACTCTTGGATTTTCCTTCCTTTTTGGTGCAGAGATGACGAGCAAGTTTAACAAGGATATGTACGCAAAAATTAAGGTGAAGAAGAACGAACCTCTTTCCAGTATTGGCCAGAAAACATTAAGGATAACTGATAAGGAAAAAGAGAAAGAGGTGGCTGAGAGAGGTTCGTCCACCCTTACCTTGGACGAAGGACGGACAACTTCTCTCGCAATTTCTATTGAGGAGGTCCCTGCCCCAAAGAGACGGAAGACAGGGTACAAGGGCAAGGAAAAAATGGGCTCTAGCATTTGGGCTAACACTGAAGCAGCCATGGCTCGGGCGAATGAGTTTTTAACTCCTGAAGAAATGAAGGAGATTTCCCTGGTACCCTCCCACGAGATTGTGAGCCAGCATGTTCACAAGCTCGTCCAGGTAATCTTCCTTTTACCCTATTATTCCTTTCTTTTTTATTGATTCAAGTTTTAATGGTACTCTTTACTGTTAGGTGTTAGGAGAGATGATGCATCTTACTACTCAATTTTTGGCGAACAAAGAGAAGGTCGTTATGGCCACTTCAAAAGTGGAGGCTTTGGAGGCTGAGGCTTCGGGGTTGCAGAGGGACTTGATTGCTGCCATGGACGCACATAATACTTCCAAGGAGCAAGTCAAGGTTCTGACCAAGCAGCTTGGAGCTGAGAAGCTGTTAGTGAAGCAGAAGGATGAACTTCTCGCATCGGCCAGCCAAAGGATGAAAGTCGTAGTTGCTAAGGCCGTCCTTGCCTTCCAGACGACAGAAGAATACAACACCATTTTGTTCCAGTGGTACTTCAAAGGTTTCGAATTATTGATGAGGTACTTGGTGAAGCACGGACCGGGAATCGATCTAGAAGACCTGGATTTCGAAGCCGTGGATAAGGAGATTAAGGTAGACGAGGCGGCCCAAGTTGCTCAGGTTCCTGGCGAGGATTCCCCTGAGGAGGACAAGGGTGGTGACGATGCTCCTCCGGCTTGACCAAGCTTCACTTTTTAAGACTTTTTTGTTTTTTTATTTATTTTTTATTTTTTATGTGCCCTATATGTTTTGGGGCTTTTGGACGAACAATCTTTTTGTGCCTTGTATGTTTTGGGGCTTTTGAACAATTTGCATCTTTTTATATATGATATATTTGTTGGTATTTTCCTTGTTCGTTTCAATTGTGGACGTATTTTCTTCGTCCTTATGGGGACTTAGGGAATTTTTGTTGAAGCAATTTCTTTGTCCTTCTGGGGACTTCGAGAATTTTTGTTCAAGTATTCTTTTTGTCCTTATGGGGACTCAGGGAATTCTTGTTGAAACATTTCCTCTGTCCTTCTGGGGACTTGGAGAATTTTTGTTGAAGTATTCTTGTTGTCGTCTTTATCTGGACGATGTATTTCCATTTAAAGAATTTTATCGTCTTTTTTATTTGGACAATGTACATCCATTTAAGGAATCTTATTGTCTTTTTGATTGGGACGATGTACATCCATTCAAGGAATCTTATTGTCTTTTTGATTGGGACGATGTACATCCATTCAAGGAATCTTATCGTCTTTTTGATTTGGACGATGTACATCCATTTAAGGAATCTTATCGCCTTTTTGGTTTGGATGATGTACATCCATTTAAGGAATCTTATTGTCTTTTTGATTTGGACGACTATTTTGGGCTTTTCAAGGAAGAAATAATTAGAGTGCATGAATTGCTGAATAATGTTGAATAATCACTTATTTGAATACATAACTTGTATTAAAAAGTACGGAATCAGATTATGTTAACTGCTTACAGTCAGGCTATGGTTCGTTTTCGTGATACCTCTTTAGATGTTCGACATTCCACAAACGAGGTAGCTTATTTCCTTCTAAGTCTTCTAGGTGGTAACTTCCCTGACGTGAATAGTGGACGACTCTGTACGGTCCTTCCCGGGTTGGACCTAGTTTGCCTTGTGTTGGATCTTTTGTTGCAGGAGTTACTTTCTGAAGGATGAGATCTCTGATGTTGAATCTTTTCAGTTTCACTCTCTGATTGTAGTATTCGACTATCTTCTGCTGGTACTTGGCCATTCTTTGGAAGGCTTGGTCTCTGACTTCGTCCAGACAATCCAAGTTCAGCTTTAATTGATCGTCATTGCTTTGTTCGTCAAAGAACTCCCTCCTGAGGCTAGTGA
Source organism: Quercus lobata (assembly GCF_001633185.2). Taxonomy (NCBI): domain Eukaryota; kingdom Viridiplantae; phylum Streptophyta; class Magnoliopsida; order Fagales; family Fagaceae; genus Quercus; species Quercus lobata. The sequence continues at coordinate 76,450,626 of NC_044908.1, forward strand.
GCCCTACTTCGATAGGGATGACTGCTTTTGTGCCTTACATTAGGTTGAATGGTGTTTCTCCTGTTGGTGTCCATGTCATCATCCTGTAAGCCCACAGGACACTTGGTAATTCCTCGGGCCATGCTCCTTTTACCCCCACTAACCGGGACTTGATAATTTTAAGCAAGGTTCGGTTGATTACTTCTGTCTGTCCATTGGCCTAAGGATGTCTTGGTAATGAGTACTTGTTTTTGATACCTAGGCTCGAGCAAAATGACCTGAACCCATGACTGTCAAACTGACGACCATTGTCTGAGATGATCATCCTTGGTATCCCGAACCTGCAAATAATTTTTTTCCACACAAAAATTTGTACCTTTGCCTTTGTGATCATTGCCAGAGCTTTCGCTTCGACGCACTTCTTGAAGTAGTCAATTGCGACGAGTAGGAACTTCATTTGTCTCTTTCCCTGTGGTAGAGGGCTCATAATGTCAATCCCCCACTGCGCAAACGGCCAGGGCGAGGAATTGGTCATAATTTTTTCCCCTGGGACTCGTTGAACATTCCCATACCTTTGGCAACTGTCACACCTCTTCACGAAATCTATTACGTCTTGCTGCATCGTGGGCCAGAAGTAACCTGCCCTCATGATCTTCCTGACAAGAGACTTTGACCCCATGTGATCTTCGCAAACTCTGCTGTGTACCTCCTCCAAGACATATCTAGCCTCTTCCTCTTCTATACATCTTAAGTGGGGCTGGGAGAAGCCTCTTTTGTAAAGCTCGTCATTTAGTACTGTAAACTGGATAGCTCGCTTTTGGATCTTCTTGGCTTCTTTAAGGTTTGGTGGTAATCGTCCATCTATGAGGAACGACAAAATTGGACTCGTCCATCCCGAGCAGGTGTGCACAGGGAAAGTTTGAAGCTCTGTGATGCTAGGGGAGTTTTGTTCTTCCAGCCTCCAATCATTTATCTTGTCCCGGTCATCTGCTGATGCACTCCATGCTACCTTGTCAGCTTCTGCATTCTGATCCTGTGGGATCTGAACAATCTCTGCACGATGAAAGTTGCTTACCAGCTGGTTGGTCAATTTGAGGTATTTCTACATTCTTGTCTCTTTTGCTTCAAAATCTCCTCTAACTTGCCCTATGATGAGCTGTGACTCGCTCTTAAGCACGATATTTTCAGCTCCAAGTACCCAAGCTATTTTTAGCCCTGTCAATAAGGCCTCATACTCCGCTTCGTTATTAGTTATAGGGAATTTGAGCTAGACCCCATACTTAAGAACATCCTCTTCAAGGGAGGTGATAACAACACCCGTTCTGCCTCCTTTTTGAGTGGACGATCCATTAGTATTGATCGTCCAAAGGTCTTCTTGGTTGCTTGCCTTCTCGGGGATGGTGAATTCTGCTATGAAATCTGTCAATGCTTGAGCTTTTACGGCCGTCCGTGGACGGTATTCTATATCAAACTAGCTAAGTCTGATGGCCCATTGTACCATTCATCCTGCGGCCTCGGGTTTGTTCATCGCTTTTTTGATGGGCTGGTCCGTCATTACTATGATAAGATTAGCTTGGAAGTATGTACAAAGTTTTCTTGAAGCCACTATTAGGGCGAAAGTGATCTTCTTTATGCACGGATATCACGTCTCAGCACCCTAGAAGGCCTGGCTGACATAGTACACAAGGAGTTATACCTTGTTTTCTTCTCTGATCAAAGCTGCATTGACTGCCATGACAAATACCGCCAAGTATAAGAATAAGTCTTCGCCTTCCTTGGATGGACTCAAGAGTGGGGGGTTGCTCAGGTAGCGCTTCAACTCTTGAAATGCTGTTTCGCATTCCTTCGTCCAAACAAATGCTTTCTTTAAGGTCTTGAAGAAAGGAAGGCATTTGTCTATTGCCTTGGAGATGAACCTGTTAAGGGCTGCCACTCTTCTTGTGAGGGATTGTACTTTTTTATCGTCTTTGGTGAGGACATCTCAAGGATAGCCCTCACTTTTTCGGGATTTGCTTCAATTCCACTTCATGACACCATAAACCCGAGGAATTTCCCTGAGGAAACCCCGAAAGCACATTTGGACGGGTTTAACTTCATGCTATACTGTCTGAGTGTGTTTAACATCTTCTTGAGATCGTCCAAGTGATCCTCCTCCTCTTTGCTCTTGATGAGCATATCATCAATGTATACCTCCACATTTCTCCTAATCTGTTTTTTGAACAGCTGGTTTACCAATCTTTGATATGTGGCCTCTGCGTTTTTTAATCCAAAGGGCATGGCCCTGTAGCAATAGAGTCCTTGACTAGTGACGAAAGCAGTTTTTTCTTGATCTTCCTCTCGGCTATCTGTATCTGGTTATATCTAGAAAATGCATCCACGAAAGTGAGAAGTTTATGTCCGGCGGTTGAATCTACCAGCTGATCAATTCTGGGTAAAGGAAAACTGTCCTTCGAGCAGGCTTGGTTTAGATTTGTAAAATCAACACACATTCTCCACTTCCCGTTTGCCTTTTTGACTATGACCATGTTGGCCAACCACTCAGGATAGTAGACTTCTCAAATAAAATTTACAGCAAGTAGCTTATTTACTTCGTCCATTACTGCTTTGTTTCATTTAGGGGCAAAGACTCTTCTTCTCTGTTGGACGAGCTTCTTCTCTGGGTCTACATTCAGGCGGTGCTAGATGATGTTTGCTGGGATCCCTGGCATATCCTTGTGGCTCCAAGCAAATATGTCGAGGTTATCTTTCAGGAAGTTGATGATCCCTTCCTTTGTCTTTGGACTTAGATTCGTCCCTACTTGGGTTGTCTTCGTTGGACTTCCCTCAACCAACTCTATCGTTTCTAGCTTCTCGATGATCTCTGGTGTTTTTTCCTCGATTATCCACGTGTGGTTCTCTTTTGAGGCCAGGACGGCTTGGTAACACTCCCTTACCAACACCTGGTCTCCTTTTGTCTCTCCGACCCCCTGTTTTGTTGGAAACTTTACCTTCAAACAGTATGTGGAAGTAGCAGCTTTCCAACGGTTGAGGGTAGGTCGTCCTATGATCGCATTGTAGGACGAGGGTGAGTTTACCACCATAAAGTTGTATTTGTTGGTTACCTGGAGGGGGTATGAACCGACCGTGACTGTCAATGTCACTATTCCCCGGGGGTACACCTTGTCTCCACTGAAATTGACGAGGGGTGACTCGAAAGGACGAAGCCTTTTAGGGTCTACTTTTAATCGTTGGAAAGCGGAAAGGTAGATAATGTCAACTGAGCTCCTATTGTCTACCAAAACTCTCCTTGTATTAAACCCCTCGATCATTACCATAATGACCAGTGGGTCGTCATGAGGTTGCTTTACTCCCCTGACATCTTCTTCTAAGAAGTACATGTCTTGGTTTGTTCGTCTTTGTTTTAGAGGAGGTAGGCTATGAACACTGTTTACCTGCCTTTGGTGTAACTTTCTCAGGGATCTGAATGATCCCCCTGTGGTTGGTCCCCTCGTGATAGTTTTTATCTCCCCTAGTGCACTCTGTGGATGAGGTGATGGGTGGTCTTCATCTCTTTGGGAACCCCGTGCTGATCCTTCTTACCATATTTGTTGGAATCTCCCATTTTCACATACTGTTGTAGTTTCCCTTTCTATATAAGTTCTTTTATCTGCTCATTCAAATCCCTGCAATCCTCTGTGTAATGCCCGTGGTCTTTGTGAAAACGACAATATTTCCTCTTGTCATGCACACTAGGTGATGAGTGGAGTGGCCTGGGCCATTTAAGAGATGGTTCGTCTCTTATTTTCGTCAAAATCTGGTTAATAGGCATCACTAATGGCGTGAACTTCATTGGACGAGGGTTCTTGTCCTCTCTCCATCTATTTCCTTCATCATTCCGTCGGTCAGCTTGATCTCTTTTTTTTCCTGTTCGATCGTTCTCCTTTTCCTTCTTCTTTTCCTTGGTTTTTTTTGCTCCATCTATGGCTACTAGAGCTTCTTCAATGTTCATATACTTCTATGCTTTCAATAGCGCCTCTGCCATCGTCTTGGGGGGATTTTTAGCCAAGGAAGCCACAAAATCTCTGGACTTTAATCCTGCCTTAAAGGTCATAAGCTGCACCTTATTTCCTCGTGTGAAGCGCGTTACATAAGATCTCAAAGTTTCCTTTTTGCCTTGTTTGATTGTGAGCAAATGATCAGCTGTCCTTTTCGGGCGTTGTTTGCCAACAAAATGATGGACAAACGAGCTGCTTAGCTATTGGAAGTTATCAATGGATGACATTGGCAGTTTGGTGAACCATTCCCTGGCTGTTCCTTTGAGGGTAGTGGGAAAGGAGCGGTATAGAATCTCATCAGGAGGTTGTTGAAGACCCAGGGTCGTCTTGAATGTGTTTCGATGGTCCAATGGGTCTTTTAATCTATCAAAGGGCTCAAGTTGGGGTAAGCGGAACTTAGAGGGTATCGGGCACTCCTGGACCGCTACGGTAAAGGGTGAATCCATCTTCCTGACAATTCTGTCCAAACTTTGATCCGTCTTACCCTTGATAGCGTTTCTCAGCTCGTCCATCTACTTCCTCATCTTTCTAAGGAAATTTGAATTTGCTTCTTCAGGAGTGCTGGTTTGTCCCTTGTGACGGTCTTCATCATCATCCCTATTGTAGGGCCAATGCTGCAGGATCTGGGTTAGTGCTGGACTCCATCTGAACTTATAATTTGGAATGGAATTGCGTTCTTGAACTGGGTGCTCAAGAGTCGGTTCCCCACAGATGGCGCCAAATTGATGATGCCCGGATCGGCAGTAGAGATGATCGTCCAGACAGGAGTCGTCCACGCACCTAATCTTAATCCTGAGACAAGCTGAAAGGAAAGTATGGTCACTGGTGTGGTGCCTGCCACAGAGCTTCCGATGCCAAAGTTAGGATAGCTAGAGTTTGAAGAAAGTAATATGGATATACTAGGAAATTTGTAGTGTAAATGTACCTCTTTGTCGGGTTTTATCAATGGACATATGTAGGTGCTCTCTTCTTAGCTGTTGGTTTTGCTTTAATGGTGGAATCATTGCCGAAGTTGTAACACCCATGTGGGGTGTTAAATGGACAGAATGATCTTCTAATGGTACGGAAGATCACTATTTACCTTTTGTAACGCCTCGTTATAACTGAGGAACGATGGTCGAGTCTTTGTCAGGCAGTTCTTCCTGGGCTGGGCTAGTTTCGGCGTCGTCCTTGTCTATCGTCCTTCTCTTATGGTCGAATATATTCTTGGGACCATCATCAAACCTGTAACTTGTTTGAATTTTAAAGTCCTTGATTGAAATACCAAAATGCAATTATGCATACTAACAAAACCTCATCCGCAATCATCTCTGTTGACTAACTTTAATTTTCCGATACTGTATCAGTTTGAAAAGTGGGCAAGTGGCTTGACTTTTCATTGAAGATTACCATTATCTCATTGTTGACCAAAATTTTGTAAGAATATAACATATATTGCGTATGTTACTTTTGATACAATCAAAAACTGCCTCATAAAATAAGTTTTATAAGAGCATCAGCACTCCACAATGCTAAAGCCATATGTAAGGAAGATTTACCATTTCAAGCCTTAAAATCCTCTCCATCAGAAAATGCTACTGCCCACTATTGCAAATTTTTTTGCAATAGTGCTACAGTGCAATTCTAAAGATAGAATTGCACTGTAGCACAATTCTAAACCAAAATATTATTTATTTATTCACATTTCTGACTTCTTTCTCTCTCGTCCCTTCTCTATTTCTCATCTCCATTCTCTCTCCACAATGGCCTCTCTCTCTCTCTCATCACATCTCTCTCTCACGGTGGGCTATTCTGACGTGGGTCGTGGGTCCGACGTGGAGGTGAGGCTGGGAAGTCGAGATCGGCGTGGTATGGTGGCGATTTCTGGGTTTTTTGGGTCCAAATCAGCGTGGTATGATCAGCGGCGTGTTCAAGCTTCTTCCGGCGTGGCTTGCGGCGTGGTTTCCTCTCAACAAGTGCAGGCAAGCCGAGTTGTACCACCCATGGAAGTGCGAGACTGAGCGCCAGAAATGAACCCCACCGGGAAATGCGAGATTGGGCTATTCAATGGTCATTTTCTTGAACCTCGCCGGAAATGAAGGCTCCGGCGGAAGTTCTAGACAGAAATTTAGGAATTTTTGTTTGTGGGTTTTGTTGATTGATGCGTTTTTGGTTGATTTATGAAGTTTTGGATGTTTGAGTTGATGGGTTATTGCTGGATTTTGTTTGAATGATTTCTGGGTTTCTTGAAAATATTCAATGGCCTTTTTCTTGAACCTCGCCGGAAATGAAGGCTCCGGTGGAAGTTGCAGATAGAAATTTAGGATTTTTTGTTTGTGGGTTTTGTTGATTGATGAAGTTTTGGGTGTTTGAGTTGATGGTTATTGTCGGACTATTTCACCACCTCGCCGGAAATGAAGGATTCGGCGGAAGTTACAGAGGGAAGAGCTGAAAATGAGAGAGAGGAGAGAGATGGGAGAGAAAAGAAAAATTTTTGATATATATTATTTTATTTTGTAAATATATTATTTTAATGAGTAAAAGAAGGAAATAGAAGTTTGGGATGTGAAGGTATTGTAAAATAAGATGGTATAATGATAAAGTGAGTTTTTAGAATGGTAAAATAGAATAGCATTAGCATTTCCCAATGCTAATGCTCTAAGCAACTAAATGCTATTATTACTCACGTAGTTTTTGTTAAAAGTCTTATATCTCAATTGAAACTTTTTTTTAATTACAACGAATATATCCAATAATTAAAATTTTATTTTCCATATTATCAAATTGAAAATAAATAAATAAAAGAGCCAGCTAACTTTCAGACCGGACTCTCTCCGATGTAATAGCAGAAGACTTTTCGGCCCACAGAAAGGGCGCTGGTCCTGGTCGAAACGTTCATTTATGTCTCCAATCTCCATACGTTGGAAACTTGCGCTGTTGGTCGTCTAAGATGTTCCCAACGTAGGATTTGGGATATTGAAATTTCAACCAAGTATTTTGTCCTTAATAGAGTATAAAAAGTAATAACAAAGAAAATTTGGAGTTTTTCTGATAATAAAAATAAATTCACAATTTTCCCTAAGACCCTCTTGAATGGTAGTGACCGCAGTCACTTTCACGTAAACAGTAAGTTTTTCATTCATGAATCCACAAATGGTGGAAAATGAAGTCTCCGTTGACTGACATATAGTTTTTCAACACTTTCATCATTTTGAAAAGTCCACAGGCAAATCGCTTGCCTTTGTTCATTGGAGTGGAAATAATGACCTTTATCAGTTTATCTTATTATATACCAATTTTTCCAAGAAAAAGCAAGGAAGGAAGAATAATTTTTCTTTTAACTAGGCCTTTTCCATGTCTTGCATCCTGAAGAATGAGCACAAGACTGATCAAACGACAATGGGGATGCCTTCTTTCAAGGTCTCCATGTTCCTACTAATCCTTTCCTTACTCAGCTTCCTAAGCCTAAACAGTGAAGCAGCCCCAGAATATCGCTGGCATTCCTGTTCAAACCAAACCACTTTCACCCGCAATAGCACCTACCAGTCCAACCTCAACCGCCTCCTCTCTTCCCTTTCCTCAAATTCCACGCGTGAAAGTGGTTTCTACAACACCACCGTTGGCCAAACCCCAGGGACAACAGTCTACGGCCTCTTCTTTTGCCGTGGAGACCTCACCCCTATTGATTGCCGAGAATGTGTGTCAGCCGCAACCAAACTAATTGTTCAGGAGCAGTACTGCCCCGTAGAAAAAGTGGCCGTGATATGGTACGGTGAATGCGTGTTACGCTACTCAAACGAGTCATTCTTCTCCACCATGGGCGCAGATCTGACCTTTTTATTGAGTAACACTCAGAACATAACAGATCCAGGCCGGTTCACACAGCTACTTGGAACTTCAATGAATGAAATAGAAACCAAAGCATCAAATGCTCCGTCCGGTGCAATGAAATTTGCAACAACAGAAGCCAAATTTTCGGATTTACAAACCTTATACAGCCTTGTCCAATGCGACCCTCTGCTATCCGGCTCTGATTGCAATAGGTGTCTTCGGACTCTCATAGGATATCTGCCAAGTTGTTGTGCAGGAAAGCAAGGGGGTAATGTTTTGAATCCTAGTTGTTTTATTAGGTACGAAATATATCCGTTTTACAAGCTACAAGCCGTACCGTCACCATCACCAACCCCGGTGCTTCTTGCTCCTCCACCTCCTCCTCCACCTCCAAAAGGTATGTATCAGTATATAATTGAAGCAGATGCATTTTATGATTCAAATTAGAAATTATATTAATAGAAAAGTAATATTTTAAATTTTAAATGAGAAATAAAAATGAAGAAACGGGCTTTCAGAGATTATTCAGTTCAGTTTACGGTTTAAAATTTTTGGGTCCTCCTCCTCCACAGCTTAAGGATAGGATGGCTGATGAAGTGCAAACTTTTTTTTTTCTTTTTAATTAAATTATTTTTAAGATCGTACCTGAATCTAGCTCCCTCTCTTTCTCGTCCCTTTCTCCTCTATCTGATCGGGTTGTGGTGGTTGGATTGGTGGGTCACACTGTGGGTGGTGAGACTCGGCTGTGGGTCACACTGTGGGTGGGGTTGAAGATGAAAGGGTTGAGTTTTGGGTTTTGGCTTGAGGATGAAGATGAAAGAGTGTATAGGGATTGTCTTTTGCTAAGAATTTTTCTGGATTTTCAAAGTAATTTTATGGGGAGACTTGCGGATGTGGGTAAGTGTTTCGCTGGTGGTATGGGTGTTCTGTGGTTGTGGTAAGTGTTTGGCCATGGTTATGGCTATTTGTGAGTGTTTTGGGGTTGTGGAATGGTGTCCGTGGGTGAAGGTTTATTTATTTATTTATTTTTTAATGTGTTATATGCTGAAATAGAGGAGGTCCAGTGTGGTAAATTTGATAAAATGACTTTTTAAGTTATTAAAACTTTTTTTTTTTTTTTTTATGTTTACCAAAAAAGAAAACTAAAATTTTTAAAACCATTGCTGTGAATGTTCTCATAGCTTTAGAATAGCTTTGCTTAAAAAAAAAAAAAAAAAAAAAGGTTATTATGACACATCAAAATTTTATTTTAGCACATTATTTAACAACTCACTTACGTCAGGTTTCTTACTTTTTAATCCATCAACATTAATTAAAGTAAGATAAGAAAATTAAAGTAAGATTACTATAAAAAAAATTAAGTAAGATTAACTTTTTGTTAAAAAAGAAAAAAAAAAAATCAACTGCAAAATGAGAGACATGACATGACATGTGAAAGGAGAAAGAAAAAGAAAAGATAAAGTAAAAAAATTATAGAACATAGTAGAAGAGTATTGTGCCTAGTGTTTAAGAAATAGGTGTAGGTAAAAAAATATTGTAAAAATATATGTTGTGGTGTTTAAATGATGAAAATTGTTGTTTAAAAAATAGTACCAAATAGACCCATAAAGTAAGGTTGTTTTTCATGTTTGGCATGCATGATACTAGTACTCCTAAGTCTTAACTCATTTAGAATATCTACAATAGTGGAGCTATAAATTTAGCAATATGGTCCATAAAAAGTTATTTTATTTATTTTACTTTCTCACTTTACAAAATAGTTAATATTAATGGTTTTATTTTAACTTTCAATACAATAAAATAATATAAGCAACATAATAAAATAATATTTTTTTATTACATATGAGCTATAGTGTGTACGCATGAATGAGTTACAGTGCAGTATGAACATGTGAATAATAATAATAGAAAGTAGTGTGAACATGTGAATAATAATACAAAGTTTTGTATTGTGAACACATTAATAAAATAATAATTTTTTTTACATGAGCTTCGGTGTACACCCAAAAGAAGCTGTGCACTATAGATGTGGAGTCAAATTATTTGGCTTTGGCTCCACCAATATAGGCATAGTTTTGTATTTGGCGGTGCTAAAAAGTTTTAGCAATATGACTTTTTAGCACCATCAATAATAATACTCTAAGAGCCATTAGGTGTGCTAGATGCCAAATATTTGTCATTTGGCACATCAAACACTAAAAAAAGTTCTATCATCATATGATTCAAATTCTAAAACTTTTAACATTGGTGTACATTACTATTTCAAATTTGGAACGGTACTATTCACAAGTTATAAAATTTTTATTGTTTTTTTATTATACTCTCTATCCTCTCCTATTTTAGTGTTTGCAAAAGGTACAATTTTTATTGTTTATTATTGGGATGAGTTTTAAGTAAATATTAATTTAATGTATGAAATTAAATAATAGAACATGTAATGTAGGGTGTATGGTAAAATGATATGCTAAAATAATAAAATGGACTTTTTTATGTGTTAAAATAACATACTTTTGTAACAGATAATGCTGATGCTCTAAGTTTAAAAGGGATGTGGAATGTTGAAGAGGATGAGACATAGTAATAGCAAGGAAAAAAAAAAAAAAGAACTTACCTCGCCACGATGGAATTTGCTATATTTTTACAATTAAGTATTAAATATTATATTTTACAATGAACCCATCATAAGAGGCTAAATCCTAGTCTAATATGATTATAAGAAGCGCAATACAAGTGGGATTAAGATTTCTTTACTTGCGCTCTAAATAGGATTTGGGTTTTACATACACATCAGATATATAGGATTGCACTTGGGGATGGGCTTAACTATGATTGTGTCTTCATATCTTTAACATCAACCATTGCATTGTTTAATAAAAATCCTCTTGATCTATGCAGGAAAAAGCAGAAACACATTGTTGATAATTATCGCTGTCGTTGCTCCAACTGTTTTCTCTATATTGCTACTCTGTATTGGCTACTACTTTCTAAGTAGGAGAGCAAAAAAGAAGTACAATGCTGTACCATATGAAAATGGTAATTTTTAAAATTGATTCTATACAATGTTTAATTTTCTCGTGTCTGCAGACTCCTATTCGAGGAAAATGGGGCCATAGGCCCCTCATTGATCATTAAAAATTTAATTGAAATGTATTAATAAATTATTATGTTGTGTTTTTCCATTTATATTTTATTAATACTAAATAGATAGTAATTTTAATTTTCATATTAATTTAGTATATTTCTTATTTTTATGTGGCAAAATTTTTTTATTTTGTGTTTTGGTCCCTTAAAGATAAAAATCTTGGTTTCGTGCCTTATGTTAGATGGCAATTATCGAAATTCATATATTAATTATATAGCCTGTATAAGTGTCTAGAATATCGTAAAGCTGAAAGGAAATTAATAAAAAAAATCACAAGAGTTATGGTTAGCTGATATCATTTTCATTTATATATGTCATTAATAATAGGCTTCTAGTATTTAAGCATATTTATAAATTTCCATGTATAGCTTTTCAAGCACCCACTAAAAAATAAAGCATTTTCTATATGCTTCCAAACAGAGCATTTAATTTGCCGGCAACCTTTAACCCATTGTCGTGCTTATATATCAATAGCATCCGGTGAAATTACAACGGATTCCTTGCAATATGATTTGGCTACAATTGAAGCCGCGACAAACAACTTCGCAGATGATAACAAGCTGGGTAGTGGTGGCTTTGGTGAGGTTTTCAAGGTATGGAAACTTTTGGTGTAATTTTATTTTTATTGTTATTATTTTTTATTTTGAAGAAGGTACTTTGCCAAACTAATGAATGAGAGAGTACTCATTTAGTATTGTGAACTCAACGCTTGGGAAATCCAAACAATTCAAAAATTCAGAAGCTTCTTGGGAAATGAATTGCTCTAATTGGGGTCAGTATATATTCTCAGGGTACACTTCCCAACAAACAAGAAATAGCTGTAAAAAGACTCTCACAAAACTCTCGACAAGGTGCAGATGAATTTAAAAACGAGGTCTTGTTGGTAGCCAAACTTCAACACAGAAATCTAGTTAGGCTTTTAGGATACTGTTTGGAAGGAGTAGAAAAGTTACTTCTCTATGAATTTGTGCCCAACAAAAGCCTTGACTACTTTTTATTTGGTTAGTCACTTCTAAGCTAATATATATACTTCCTTGTTTGTCATGTAACATGTATCAATAAGTTTATATTTCAATTTTTATGTTGCTTAACGAATTGAGTGTTGTGGAGTTGGGGAAGACGCAAGAGATAGAGTAATATATATATATATATATATATATACACATGTATGTATTTTAATTTGATAATTGATATGTTTAATCTAACTTGAATACTGGATTTTGATGAGTGTGTAGACCCTGAGAAGCGAAGCTTATTGGATTGGTCAAGCCGTTACAATATTATTGTTGGAGTTGCTCGAGGAATCCTTTATCTACACGAGGATTCTAGGCTTAGAATTATACATCGTGATCTTAAGGCTAGTAATATATTGCTAGATGCAAATTTGAATCCAAAAATTTCAGATTTTGGCATGGCAAAAATTTTTGGAGTTGATGAAACCCAAGGGAACACCAGTAAGATTGTTGGAACATTGTAAGTACTAGATTATATAAATAATTTATCAACTTTTTTTTCATCCTAACAAATTAATCACATGAAAATGGGAAACACAATTCTTTCTAACCTCGTAAATTTTGTATCAAGTCATTTATGGACAATCTAGAGATGCATTGTTTCCACAACATTCCCTGCATCATAATTAGATATATTCCCTGCAATACTTACATGTGAAAGTTAGCTTTAAATGTAACCAAACTAGATAAAGTCTTAAGGTTTTATAGTCTCTTTATAAAATTACTGAATTGATGATTTTGGTTTGCAGTGGTTACATGTCTCCAGAATATGCAATGCACGGACAGTTTTCTATGAAATCTGACGTATATAGTTTTGGTGTCCTTATACTGGAAATTTTAAGTGGCAAAAAAATTAGTGCATTCGGTCAATCAGATACAGCCGAGGACTTGTTGAGCTATGTGAGTGAAACACATATTCTAGAACTCATTTTCTGTTATTATTTCCTATACATCAACTTTAAGTCAAAGGGAAAGGAAATTGATATTTTAAAAATACTCACCAAATTGATGCAGGCTTGGAAACACTGGAGCAATGGATCATACTTGGACGTGCTGGATTCGGATATGAGAGATTCTTGCCCGAGAAATGAAGTTATCCAATGCATCCATATTGGCTTACTTTGTGTCCAGGAAAATCCTGCTGATAGACCCTCAATAACAACAATAATTCTTATGCTAAACAGTGACTCTGTTACTTTGCCATCACCTCAAAAGCCACCTTTTTTCCTTCATAGTAGAACAGAGCAGAACATGCCAACAATAGAGATGAGGTCAGATAAATCTTCTAGCACGAACATGCCAACAATAGAGGTGAACTCAGATAAATCTTCAAGCACATCAGTGCAATGGTCTGTCAATGAAGCATCAATTACTGAACTGTACCCTCGATAGTGTTTGTAGGAAGGAATTCTCCAAAGCTACTCTCTCTTTTCTAAGTCATGGAACTTGAACACTATAATACACATGACCGTTCTCTAAGAAATTGAGCCTTCATGTATGATAATAAACGTTTGCTATTATTTGTAAAATTAAGTATTGAGAAAAGAATACAAAATAATGCTACCCTAGTTGTACTCAATTTATATTGCTACAAGACTACCACAAACAGATTTGGGTTGTGGCTATTTGTCATGGAGGCCTCGTTATTTCCACTCACTATTTGCGAACAATAGTTTACTCTTTTTGTAGTACATCTCTAGCAGAATGTCGACACATCTTAAACACCTTATCTTTGTATGAGACTGCATCGGAGCTGAATATTAACGATGAGAAGGAATATGATAGACATTTGGGCCTACTAGCTATATGGTGGGACGTAACAAATGCCCTGTTTTTGTAACAATTAAGGAACTGGAAAAAGTTGTAGTCGGGAAGGAGAAACCCCTTTCACAAGCAGGTAGGGAGATTTTGATCAAAGCTGTGGCTCAATCTTTCTCAACTTATGGCATGAGATTTTTTTTTTAATAACTAGAAAACTTTGTAGGCACCACACAAGGATGATGAGCAGCTTTTTGTGGGGGCTAATGATCTGAGGAGAAGAAACTTCACTAGTTCAATTAGACCAAATTGTGCATAGGTTACAGGGGGTATATGGGATTTTGTGATTTCATAGTTTCAACCTGGCAATGCTAGCAAAGCAGGGATGACCGCTACTAAAAAAAAAAACAGTCAAATTCTCCATTTTTAGATTCTCATATTCCTCGAAATGGTCATTTTTCTTAGAAATGTATCTTGGCGTAAAGGACCGTGTTAGAGAAGGTACTAATATGTTGAGATGGCAAACGAGACAAAATTGGAATTTGGCAAAGAGTAATGGTTGCCTACGCACACTTACTTTAAGGTCATCTCGCCATGTACAATGCTCCCTAGAATAGCAAAGTTGGGGGCCCTAATTGTTCTCGATTCTCACTACTGGAAAGAATCTCTCATTGATCAATTATTTTCCTCATGAAGTAGCTGCCATCAAAGGGATTCCTTTGAGAAATTGGGACTCAATTGACGTACTGATTTGGTTAGTTAATAATTCAGGGCAATATTCTATTAAAGTGCTAATGCTATGCTTTGTTTTCAAATATTCTACTAGCATTCTTAGTTAATCCTAAAACAATTCACGATCCCACCACTTATTGAGATTTTTGGAAATTTCAAGTACCCAACAGAATTAAGTTATTCCTATGGAAGGCATGCAATGACCCCTATGCTCTATGGTCTTGCTCAGTTACTGGCGAAACATGTTGTAGAAGTTGCTTGTGTAAAGCATGCTTAAAGCTTCCCAACCTACTCTTCTTTGATGTCACTGTTTATGTGCCTGACCTCCAGAGTAAACTTGACTTGTTGATCTGCACTACCAGTTGGTTTTTATGGAATCATAGAAATGAGACATGCTTGAGACTTTGTAATATGTGTTCGTCTCCGGACACTTTGGTTCGGAAAGTAGCAAACTTTGCTGTTCATTTCTTGGAACTGAGTGGGGTGGCTTTTGTTTCTTGAGTCTGTTCCAAGTGTTTTTGTTTTTGATATTGGGTTACATTTAATTAGGTTTGCATTTAGTGCCGAAAGGCCGAAACTTATCTTTATTAGTATGAATATTGATGTAAAATAGTGGATATATATACTAGTTTATAAGAAGATATTTTTTACTACTGCATATTTTTGACGTGATAGTTACTTTATAAATATAAGTGTTTATGGAGTGCGGAGAGTAAGGACCGGATTCAAGTCTCCAAGAAGGAGTTTTACATACCTATACATTTAAATTAGAATAGAGTAGTATTTGTAAAATTAAAAATTAAAAAAAAGAAAAAAAAAAAGATGATTAAGGGGTATTTGATAGAGTAATTTGAGAATTGTTGTTTGAAATTTTTTAAAACACATGTGAATAAAAAAATATGTAAAAATTGTAAGGCGTAAGTGATTTATGGGCCAAGCCGAGGAGGTTATGGCCCAAGTTCAACAAAATGGCCTTTGGGTACCGCCGAGGGTAGTTCAGTCCTCGGCAGACCCAAAGTTTCCCCTCGTAAAGAAGGGTAAAAATGGTATAAAACTGAAACTCGTAAAAAAGATCTAAAATATCCGGGGAAAGCTGCTGTTACTGCCATTTAATGCTCTGAACCTGACTGAGCCGCATTCTTTGGCTTTTACAACCATCCCCAACGACTTTGGGGGATAGGCTGATGGGACAAGTATCAGCCTTGGAAAGATTGACCCTACACGTGGATGAAGGATAAATGGATACAGGCGAGTATAAAAGGAAAACTAAGGAACCTAGGGTTGTTTTGAGTTGGGAAAAATGGCCAAAAACCAGAGCCTCCCAGCCCACCTCTAGGAGAAAGACTCCAGGGGTGAAGGAAAACTTAAACTCGTACGAACACCGCGAAAAACCCACCGCCTATCGATCAAGGCCTAGCCTTTCAAACCCACGCTCTACAAATGATATTGTTAGGGGCCTTTTTACGTGCGAACCCGACACTGTTACGGTCCGTCACGAATCGCGTCCTTACAATTGGCGCCGTCTGTGGGGAAGGCTTGTGTGTTGGTATAGAAAATGGGTCGATAGAGTTTCTTCGATATATCTAACCGTTGGATATAGAGTTCTAGTATAAAGATCTGTTAGGGACTACGTTTCTTGACTAGGGGCTGGGTTGAGGAGCTAACTCCCTTAAAGCCAAGGTCCCCTGTAAAGAGCAAACTAGGCACTTGGTAGCGTTAACCGTATGGATAAACTTTAGGGGCTTGGCTGAGGAGCTAACTCCCCTAAAGCCAAGATCCCACACAAAGAGAAAACTAGGTTTTGGACAGAACCAAGGCATTGCATGGTCCTCGGACCCAAGCCTCAGGGGAAACCAACTACCTGGATGTGGGAAAACTAGGTTTTGGACAGAACCAAGGCATTGCATGGTCCTCGGACCCAAGCCTCAGGGGAAACCAACTACCTGGATGTGGGAAAACTAGGTTTTGGACAGAACCAAGGCATTGCATGGTCCTCGGACCCAAGCCTCAGGGGAAACCAACTACCTGGATGTGGAAAACTAGGTTTTGGACAGAACCAAGGCATTGCATGGTCCTCGGACCCAAGCCTCAGGGGAAACCAACTACCTGGATGTGGGAAAACTAGGTTTTGGACAGAACCAAGGCATTGCATGGTCCACCGGACTTAAGCCTCAGGGGAAACCAACTACCTGGATGTGGGAAAACTAGGTTTTGGACAGAACCAAGGCATTGCATGGTCCACCAGACTCAAGCCTCAGGGGAAACCAACTACCTGGATGTGGAAAACTAGGTTTTGGACAGAACCAAGGCATTGCATGGTCCACCGGACTCAAGCCTCAGGGGAAACCAACTACCTGGATGTGGAAAACTAGGTTTTGGACAGAACCAAGGCATTGCATGGTCCACCGGACTCAAGCCTCAGGGGAAACCAACTACCTGGATGTGGGAAAACTAGGTTTTGGACAGAACCAAGGCATTGCATGGTCCACCGGACTCAAGCCTCAGGGGAAACCAACTACTTGGATGTGGAAAACTAGGTTTTGGACAGAATCAAGGCATTGCATGGTCCTCGGACCCAAGCCTCAGGGGAAACCAACTACCTGGATATGGAAAACTAGGTTTTGGACAGAACCAAGGCATTGCATAGTCCTCGGACTCAAGCCTGTGGGAAAACCAACTACCTGGATGTGGAACCAACTATGACACGTAAACCTCAAAATCCATCCGAGGAGGACTCCTAGTTCACAAATGGGTTAATACCTTGAATGCATAGATTCTACAATCTGCCCTCGAGTCCCTAGTGTCAAAGGGGTTGATCCGGTACGACGCAATTCACTACCCAAAAACACAATCAAAGTCCCTCGCTACTTAGCTACCCTTTCAGACGAATTATTTAGAGATTATCGTTCTCGGACATTGGTCTAGCATGCGTCGCGTAGTACTCAGCGCTTATCCCGGTTAGTTCCAAGAGTTTAATTTATTGAAAGTTATCATTGCTATACTTGATAATATTTGTGAGTTTGAATTCGTAAGAACCTGTATTAAAGCATTTTTTCTGCTCGGAATATCCTTAAGAGCAAGCTTGCATTTAATATTCATGCATAAAGTAGTTGTTACGGAGAAGAAAGATATGCATAGAGAAATGGACTCATGTTCTATTAAGACAAAGGAACAGTACAGTGTACAATGAGAAGCTGAAACAAGCTTACACTAAAACTGACTACATAAGTAAAGGGAAATACAAGCGAGTGGAGAGAAAGCCGTGGGGACAGCTCAGAGGAGAGGTTGGCTATTGCGCCAAGTTGTTGTCCAAGGAAACTATTCCTCGACACTTCTGCATGCCCATAACTCAGGCAGCCAAAGAACCTGACCTCAGGCTAACACCATCTACAGAAAAGGCGCAGGGAGCCGGAAGTTGGGAAGCCCCCGCAAGAATTTGCCGGTTACAAGGTAGACAGTGCTGATGGTGGAAATTCCTTCTTCGGACATACCAAAAATCTGGCATGACCAGAACCTGCTTCGGATTTTGACTGAAAGGGGGGGAGACACCCTCCCCCCTCCGTAGAAGTGTAAATTTCCCTTAAGTTTATGCTTTCTTGGCCCGTGCATCACTCCTTCGAGTCTCGGGAGGACACGGCGCCTCCGCGGTGGAGAAAGTTCTTTTTCCCTGACCCTCGCCTCAAACATGATTACCTAAAGGAGGAAGCTGAAGGATTTGTGCGTAGGAAAAGTAACTTTCTCTCCTATTTATATCAAAAGATAAGATAGTAGCATTTAATTCACGCAGCGTCCCAAGGAACGCTACAGACAAAATGTCTCTGGCTCGATTTCCGACGTCGTCTGCAACCCTGAAGTTAGAGGAGTCTCGAGAAGGCGCACCTCGAATACTGGGACGCCCAGAAAATATCGCGTGGCCTGAGAATACGGAAATACCCCCTAATTTTGGGCCCAGTCAACTCGCGGCCCAGGCCCGATTCAGCACAAGGGCCCGGGGACAGAACCTAGGTCTTGAATGGTCCTCGGACTCAAGCCTATGGGAAACCAAGTACAAAAGATGAAAATTACAAGTGTCGGACAGAACCTATGTCTTGCATGGTCCTCGGACTCAAGCCTATGGGGAAACCAAATACTTGGGTAAGTAAAGGTTTGAATTTCGTAAGATGGGCTACTTGATAAAGACGTCAAGTCACTTCGTCTACGGCTTAAACACCATAGAAGGTTAAGGCCAATAAGGGGGTAAGGAAGGTGGTGGGACGCCCCAGCATTTAGTCGTATAAGAGGGCTATTCATTTGGCAGGGGATATGTCCTCGGACGGCTATTTCTCACACGGCATCAAGCCTTCGGTTCTCTCCTCGGCTAGTTCCGGGTGAGTACTATTTTTTACGGGTCGGCCTTATTGTGCCAAGCACTTCTATTAAAGCTATGGCGACATCATTTTATTATCAAATATTTTGGTCTTAGTCGTCATTGATTTAGATGCTATATTATTGTGCCGAGCAGCGCTTGCAAATTTATGAAAACATAGAGACATAACATGCGAAATAAGGTAGACAACAATTTTTATTAATATAAAAAATTATCACAACATACAAAAAGGGGCTCAAACGAGGCTATACAAAATGTAAACTGCCTAAGCAACCATTACATCTGTAGTACAGAAAAGTAAACTGTCAAGCGTCTTTTAAACTCGTCTTCAAAGTTTCTCCAATCTCTGCCTCATTGCTGCTCATACTGAGAGAGGGACTCACTTTAAAAAAGAAAATGAATGAAGAAGAAAGAAATAGTAAGGAAGAAATCAATGACGAAGATGAAGGGGATGAATAAAGAAAATGGAGGACATGAGTAAAGAAGGAGGAGAAGAAGAGAGAGAGATGAAGAGACAAAGAGAGGAACAAAAGATAGAAAAGAAACAGCACCAGGGCGGAACTGGTGCTGGGAAGACAATAAGAAGAGGGAGGGGGAGGGCACCAAGGAGCGAAAGAGGGAGAAGCAGAAGCACTTAGCCCCTGCCTCCGCCTTGACTCCTAACACGCCGGTGCCATATTAGGTACGCTCGTGAGGAGCCGGATGGTAACGATCTTGGGTGTTCTCGACTCAGTCACGTCGAAAGTTTGACGTGACGAGTCCCTGCTTCGGATTTTGACTGAAAGAGGGATGAGGTTGATTTTGAGTCTTCGCCATCCTTGTCCCGATCGAGCCATGATAAGCTTTACCGGAACGTGGCGTTTTTGGGAGGGGTGGGGCTTTTGCATCCCTTGTTGTTATGGTAAAGTATTTTACGATTAAGTGTATAAACCAGCGAGTAAACCGAATCTTAAGGGAGGCTAAGTATTCCAGAGTCGCAGGAGGATGAAAAGGGATTTTTGGTAAAAACAATCACCTCCTCCTGTCCTACTTATACAGAGGGCGGAGCGGGGGGCATTTAATAAGTTCAGATCTCCAAAGGAATCAGCAAACCCAAACACGCCGGTTCCGCTTCTCCACCCCATCAAAATAAACCGTCGAATTAAAGTAGTCTCGTAAATAGTGATTATTCAAAGCGCGTTTTGGATACCCCAAGCGATAAGAGCGCCTCAAGCGCGAAATTAAAAACTATCTCGTAGACCGGTGAATCTCTTGGGCATATGAGGAACCGCCAGCATGTTTAATAGGCCGAATAGATTGGGCCACAGGAAGAAGTTTGGCGTCACCAAAACCCCCCTGTCCAGCCCAGAGGTTGGACAGCCGGGTTTTAAGGGGCTAATGTAGGGCGTAAGTGATTTATGGGCCAAGCCGAGGAGGATTATGGCCCAAGTTCAACAAAATGGCCTTTGGGTACCGCCGAGGGTAGTTCAGTCCTCGGCAGACCCAAAGTTTCCCCTCGTAAAGAAGGGTAAAAATGGTATAAAACTGAAACTCGTAAAAAAGATCTAAAATATCCGGGGAAAGCTGCTGTTACTGCCATTTAATACTCTGAACCTGACAGAGCCGCATTCTTTGGCTTTTACAACCATCCCCAACGACTTTGGGGGATAGGCTGATGGGACAAGTATCAGCCTTGGAAAGATTGACCCTACACGTGGATGAAGGATAAATGGATACAGGCGAGTATAAAAGGAAAACTAAGGAACCTAGGGTTGTTTTGGGTTGGGAAAAATGGCCAAAAACCAGAGCCTCCCAGCCCACCTCCAGGAGAAAGACTCCAGAGGTGAAGGAAAACTTAAACTCGTACAAACACCGCGAAAAACCCACCGCCTATCGATCAAGGCCTAACCTTTCAAACCCACGCTCTACAAATGATATTGTTAGGGGCCTTTTTACGTGCGAACCCGACACTGTTACGGTCCGTCACGAATCGCGTCCTTACAAAAATATATACAATATTATTTAAAATGTGAAAATGTGAGTTTCTTTTGCTCACCGGCCCAATATTTTCTATTTCCAAATTTATTTCCAAATTTACGATATTTTCTCTGTTAATGACTTTTCTATGCTTTTGTTTTACTTTTCCACAACTTTGACTGGGTCCCTCCACAAGTCCTTTATTTTGTTTTTTCTTCCTATGATATGATCACATTCGTAAGGCCAGCAGTTTCTTGAATAAAAGTCGCTTCACGTGTTTTCAAGTATTGAATGTTATCTTCTTATCAAAAAAAAAAAAAAAAAAGTATTGAATGTTATCAAAGACTTTGACCAACCTCTACCTACGGATTCGCACTCTCATTATTCATGTCTATCAAAAAAAAAAAAATGTTCCTTGAACTCATTATTGACAACCACTTCTTTTGACAAAACCACCAAAGGTTCACGTATTGAACCTCAAAGTAATTTGCCTTCTTTACATGACCCCAAAGTAAGATCAAGAGGTTGATATCCAAAGGAATTTGCCTACTTTCCATGTCTCAATGATTACCCTTGTGCTCCTTTCCTTGCTTAGCAGCATAATTAGCGAAGCTGCCCCAACTTACCAACACCACTACTGTTCAAACGAAACTTTCACCCCCAACAGCACCTACCAGTCCAACCTCAACCTCGTCCTCTCTTCCCTTTCCTCCAATTCCTCCATTGAAAGTGGTTTCTATAACATCACAGTCGGCCAAAACTCTTCCAACAACACAATTTACGGCCTCTTTCTCTGCCGCGGCGATGTCACCACCGAAGTCTGCCAAGTCTGTGTGGCCACAGCTACCAAAAACCTAGTCCAACAATACTGTCCTAGAGGAAGATGGGTCGTGATATGGTATGACGAGTGTATGTTACGCTACTCAGAACCAAACTTCTTCATTATTATGGATGATCCAAGTTTTTATGAGTGGGACAACACCGCTGTAGCTGAATTAGATCGCTTTAATAAGCTACTAGCAACCATGTTTGATGACTCGGTGACACGAGCCCAAAATGCTCCGCTAGGTGCTAAGATGTTTGCTACTAAAGAAGTCGAGTTTTCTTCTTCGCTAACGCTGCATAGCCTGGTTCAGTGCACGCCTGACATCTCCAGCTTCGATTGTAGAAAGTGTCTTCGGGGAGCAATAGCATACCTGCCGACTTGTTGTAGTGGAAAGCAAGGGGCTAGGGGTTTATATCCTAGTTGTAATGTTAGGTACGATGTGCATCCATTTTACCGGATCATACCTTCACCACCCCTACCACCGCCACCTCCAGCTTCACCTGGTTTGGTCACGAGAACCAATAATGGTAATAGCAAAACTCACTACAGCATTACTTAGACTAAATGCTAAAAATACTGCAAATTGGTTTATTTGCGATTGGTTATACTTTAATTTGTAATTGGTCTTACCACACAAAATGAAGGTAGCGTCACAATAAATAAATTTTATTAAACTTTTTAGCTTTTGAATGCAAAATAAAACTTATAGTAATTTTAATCATTTTAATTTGTACATCAAGACTGTTTAGTATATCAAGTAACATTCTTTGATTTTTTTTAAAAAAATAATAATTTTTGCTGAATTCATATTTTAAACGACCTTTCTTATGATGAATCAATTTTGGGTATAGCATACACAATGAACATTTTAATTTCCTTTTCCTTCTTTAAAAATTATTAATACTATTATTCTTATTATAGGACACTAGAGTTCATGAATCTACATTGAATTGACACTATATTAGGGAGTCAGAAATTCCATTTGGTTACGCTCATTTACAATATTTTAGTGATTATGCAGAAAAAAGACAAAGCTCATCAATAAGGATCATTGCCATAGTTACATCCATTGCTGTCTCTGTGGTGCTATTAACTATGGTGTACTGCTTCTGCCGTAGGAAATTGAAAAAGAAGTACAAGGTTAAGGAGGAAGATGGTAATTACAAGCATTTTTATTGATTTCAACAAATGTGTTATTCTCTCATGTCTGTACGTGTTGCTTTTGTAGAGTATTTCCTTACGTTTACCTTTTGGATATGTAGCTGCTAAGGAAATTACAGCTGAAGAGTGTTTAATATTTGATTTGGCTACACTTAAAGCTGCCACGAACAATTTCTCAGATGAAAACAAGCTAGGCAAAGGAGGATTTGGTGTGGTTTACAAGGTATTAGACTAGTAATTTTTTCCCCTTGCAAATAGTATGCAAAATCTGAACAGTTCTAAATTCAGAAAACTTTGGCTTTGGGACTTTCATAACTTCTACAAGCTGTTCTAAGAGCTGCTTAAAGCATTTTACAGGGCACATTTCTGGGTGGACAAGAGATAGCAGTGAAAAGGCTCTCAAGTAGCTCTAAACAAGGTGTAGAAGAATTTAAGAATGAAGTTTCATTGTTAGCTAAGCTTCAACATAGAAATCTAGTGAGGCTATTGGGATTTTGCTTGGAAGGAAAAGAAAAAATACTGGTCTATGAATATGTGCCCAACAAAAGCCTTGACTATTTTCTATTCGGTCCGTTGATTCTTACCATTTGTCTAATTTCCTTGTGTTATATGAAATGCATGATTTCTGTTAAGATTATAAGCATCAAGCTGTACCAAATTTATAAATTCCTTTTACTTAGGACAGGATGAAGTTGCAGGAGATTAAAATATCTCTTAATCTGTATTTGTCTTTTTAAATTGAAACAAATTGTACATTTTAGCATGGAGATTGACTTTAATTCATATATTCTAACTTGAAATTGAATTTTTGTGATTTTTGTAGATCCTAATAAGCAAAGACTATTAGATTGGTCAAGCCGATACAAGATTATTGGTGGGATTGCACGAGGGATTCTTTATCTTCATGAAGATTCTCGACTTAGAATTATACATCGTGATCTTAAAGCTAGCAACATATTGCTAGATGAAGAGATGAATCCAAAAGTTTCTGATTTTGGCATGGCACGAATTTTCGGAATTGACCAAACTCAAGATAATACTCGCAAGATTGTTGGGACATAGTAAGTACCAAATTATAGACATTTTTTAACATTCGTTTTTTGTGTGGAAATAACTACCATAAATAGAGGGAAAAAATGGTCTTTTCATAAAAAAAACACCTTCAGAAAGGGTAGATCTAAGGAACTTTTCAATGGGATATAATGCTTTTAAACCCAATTAAAATAAGCAATTCTGTCTTTGTTTGGCTTGATCCAGATTGATGTATTATTCCAACCAAATAAACACAGAAAAAGAGGGGTAAAAATCATTCTAGCACCTCGCAAATTACATATCAAGCTAACAGCTTGAAATTTAGAGATGCACTTGGTCCAATTACTACTCTGTAGAATGCATTTGTGCTTATATTCTTATCAGATATACAGAGTACGTTATCTTGGATTCCAGTTAGTCTGAATGTAACTAGTAATTTTAACTGAGTACGTCATACTATAAGGTTTTAGATCATATTTTAACTTGGTATTGTTTTGGTGATGTTGATTTCTAGTGGTTATATGCCTCCAGAATATGCGATACGTGGATTATACTCAATGAAGTCTGATGTATATAGTTTTGGTGTCCTAATATTAGAGATTATAAGTGGGAAGAAGAATAGTTCATTCAGTTCACCAAGCACTTCTGAGAACCTCTTGAGCTATGTGAGTGTATATTGAATATGGCAAATTTTATTTATTTATTTTTGTTAATAAGATCGAGAGAAGGCTTACGAGAATATTTGGACAATTGATGCAGGCTTGGAAACATTGGAGGGATGGAACATTTTTGGAGCTGTTGGATCCGACTCTCAGAGATTCTTATTCAAGAGATGAAGTCAAGAGATGTCTCCATATTGGCTTAGAATGCATTCAGGAAAGCCCAGCAGAAAGACCAACTATGGCATCAATAGTTCTCATGCTAAATAGTTACTCTGTGAGTCTGCCATCGCCTCAACGGCCGGCATTTTTCCTTCATAGCAGAACAGAAACTAGCATGCCAATAAAAGAGCTTGGGTCAGATCAATCTACAAGCAATGGAATTCCATCTTCTGTTAATGAATCTTCAATAACCGAAGTATACCCTCGATAGCGTGATTATTCAAATTTTTACATAATGCAAGTATCTATTTGAGTGAAGAAACAAACCAAAATGGATCTGAAGTCTGATAAATCTTCAAGCCAATCAATAAGCATAAAGTAGTTCCCGTGTCGGATTAGGCAGGTTAAGTATGTGTTTGGATACAAGTCTGCGTTTTCACCCTCTTTTTTTTTTTTTGTTTTTTTAGCTTCAGCCACAGTTGTTGACCAAGTCAGCAGTGAATAGTACATCCGTGCATTGGGTCCCACAAACTTCATTTTTTAAGTAACTTTTTCACTAAAAATGGGTCCCACGACACTATACACATTTAAAAATTATTTTATTACAGTATTTTCAGTTTTCATTTTTCAGTTTCAACAAAATGAGTTATATCCAAACGGACCCTAAGCGAAACCTTTTCAACCAAACCACAATTAGCAGATTGGAAACATTCTAAACTACGGCCGACCTAGCAACTTCTAAAACTAGTGGGGTAGTTGAAAACTTGGGTTGTTCGACTCAATGGATTGAGCATGTTAGTTTTAGTTATGTGTTGTAAATTTATCTTTAGAAATTATTTTACAAATTATGAATAAATTTCAAAAGTAAGAATAAATTATGAACAAATTGTGAATAGATTATTTTGGAAGAATTTGAGTTTATATCACAACACAATCTTGGCTGTGTTAATTATTGATCTGTTTTCAATCCATTTCAGTCCACTTCATCTATTTGATCTAGTTCGGTCTACTTCAGTGTACTTCAGTCCAATTCGATCTTTCTTCAGTCCACTTTAGTTCAATTAGGTCCATTTGGTCTACTTCGACCAATTTCGTATAATTCGGTCCAGTTTAGTCCATTTAGTTCACTTTGGCCTATTTTGGTCCATTCGGTCTACTTTGGTCCATTCCATCTAATTCAGTACAATTTGGTGCATTAGGTCCACTTCGGTCTATTTAGTTTTTCGGTCCATTTAGTCCACTTAGGTCTATTTGGTCCAATTTGGTTTATTCGGTCCACTTCAGTTTAATTGGTCCATTTGGTATATTTCAGATCACTTCGGTCCAATTCGGTGTCCCTACTTAAGAATAGGAAAATACAAGTTTGGGTTGAAAGTACTATTAATTATTTGAGTAATATCAATTGTAATTATATGATAAGTTTTGATTATCATAATAATCTCCTTAAGAGAATGAGAAATTTGAATAATAACTTTAAAAGAAACTAGTAAAATATTGCATAATAAAAATAGTTAGAAGAATATGGACCATTTCAAAAAATAATAATATCAATCAAAAAGTAATGACTTGAAGGTATAATAAACCATATGCAATTCATTTAAAAGTAATGACTTTAAAACAAATGAGTTATTTCCCTAAAGATTAGATTTGTATATTCATAACCTTCATGTTTAGAAAGACTTTCACTTAAAATTTAACTAGACAAAAGTGAACTGAAATGCTATATTAATGTGGCTCAATAAAAATGTAGCACCAATAATTTCTACACTTAATATTTTAGATATTACGAGTTTGATATTTATATATTTTTTAATAAATTTGGATTTAGAATAGTTGCTCTCAACCTAAAAATGTTTTTCTCTATATGTAAGTGCACAAAAATGGACTATAGTAGAAAAAAATGGACCAAAGTGGTTTGAATGGACCATAGTGGAGGCAAATGGACTGAATTGGACTAAATAGAACAAAGTGGACCGAATGGACAGAATAGCATCGAATAAGAACAAGGTAGACCGAATTGGACCGTATAGGACCAAAGTGGACTGAATAGAACAAAGTGGACCAATATGTACCTAAAAGAAATGAACGGGACCGAATAAGAATGAATGGACATATTAGGACCAAAGTGGACATAATGGACTGAATAGGACTGTAGGGGACCGACTTGGACCGAATAGAACCAATGTTGACTGAATAAGATCGAAGTGGACAAAATGGACCAAATAAGACCAAGGTGGACAGAATAAGACTAAAGTGGACAATATGTACCAAATAGGACCAATGTGGATTAACTGGACACAATAGGACCACAATGGATTGAATAGAACCAAAGTAGACCAAAGAGGACAAAATGGACTAAATAAGACCAAATAGAACTTTTGAATATTTATCATTTTCATTGCATTTTTAGGGCTCATATTTCTAATTTCTATGTCTATTTTATTTATATTTTTTAACTCAAAACTAAAAATTTTAGCTCAAATATAATAAAATTTCATATTTTTCAACCCAATTTAAAAAAAAAAAAAAAAAAAAAAAAAAAAAAAAAAAAAAAAAAAAAAAAAAAAAGAAGAAGAAGAAGAAGAAGAAGAAGATTGAGCTAAACTTGAAAAGGAAACCTATAAAAAGAATCAATTTAAGGCCCAATTGATCCAAAATAGACCGAAGAGGACCGAAATTGATTGAGTGGACCAAATTGGACCAAAATGGACTGAATGGGACCGACGTAGACCTAATTGGACCAAATAGAAATTGTTTAATTTTTAGGGAGAACGAATTATCTTAAACAAATTTTAGAGAAAAAAATTATATGTTATATTACAATTACAAAATAATTATTTATTTCTATGCATCACGTGGGTTTGCAACTAGTACTATATAATAATAAAAGCTTTCCTATAAATTTTACAAAGCTCCTCTAGCGCCATGTCATTTGCATCTTTTCTTATTTTAATTTTTTTTTTTGTGCAATTTTCACTTTGTTTGACCTTTCATCTTCTTCAACTATTGTCTTCTTAATTAAATCTTTTATCTCTTCTAATCATTGTCTTCTTAAAGTTATCATTCGATTCTCTATATTGATTTGAAAATTTTCTCCTTTATATCTTTTTAAATTCTACTATCTCGTTTTGTTTAACTTTTCATCTACTTCAACTGTTCCTCTTCTATCTTAATTTTCATACAAATTTTTTATTACTTTCATTTCACCTCTCTTCCTATTCCTTCCAAGTTGTCTGGGACAAAAAAAGTTTAATACTCTTTTTCCATATCTTCAATTTTGTTTCAATTTTGGTTGATTTATTTATTTATTGTTTTAGTCATTCCATTTTGATTCATTTAGTCCATTTCAGTCCAATTTGGTCACTTCAGTCCCCTTTTTGCTACTTCGGTCCAATTCTATCCATTCGGCCCATTTTAGTTCAATTTGGTCTACTTTGGTCCATTATGTCCATTTCAGTCCACTTTGGTCCATTTTGGCCCACTTCGGTTTCCTTTATTTCCTTTCGATCCATTTTAGTCCACTTTGGTCCATTTTGATTCGTTTAGTCCACTTCGACCCCTTTTGTCCATTTCAATCAATTTTGGTCCATTTGGTCTATTTCGTTCCACTTTGGTCCATTCAATTCTTTTAGACTACTATTGTCCATTCTAGTCCATCTGTTCTAATCTATCCCACTTCGGCCTATTTCAACCCATTTGGTCCGTTTTGGCTCACTTCAATCAATTTAGTCCATTTTGGTGATGAGTTAGGAGGAGAAGTTTGTATAAAAAGAGAATCTGTTTCATAGACAATTATGTTACTTCAGCATAATATTGGTAGGTTCTTAATAAAAATATATTTTTCTTATGTCATTAAAATCTTTTATTTTTTTTTTTCTAATAAAAGTGATAGATTTACTTATATTTGCTTCTTCTTTAGGCCATTCAAGTTGTATAGAGAATGAACCGTTTGTAAAGAGTACTAGAAACAAACTCCAACCACATATTACATTATTTACAAAATACCTCGCCCTTGCTTAAGACTTCAAAATTGTATTTAGTTTCCTTTCGTTTAGTTCTAACAAAGCCCAAAGCCAAGCTGATGGTTAATTTTAGTTTCACATCTTGGGCATTTTGCGGGTTGAGGATGAAACTGATTTTTTTATCAGATTATTTTATCATTAATTTTCTTTCATTTACTAAAAAAACTAAGTGAGGTGGTGTTGGTGTTTGATTTTTTTTCTCTTCTCCCGTTTTAATCTTTTCTTTTCGTCTTGAATAAGCTATGCTTGGTTCATTATGGCGAATACCAGGTAGAAAGGGCTTGCTAGTTGTTACTACACGGGTTGGGCTTTTGCTGTTGGGTTTTGGTGCTTGTTCTTTTCTTCACGACAATAAGCTTGTAACACCTAGAACCTAGTATAAACTTTACTGACCTCGTGAGGACTATTCGTTATATATGTTTTTCATGATATTTGATAAAGGTTATAAAATTTTGAAAGCACTGCAGAATGTTGGAGCTGAAGACAATAGCATTTGAAGCAAATGTAAAGGTGATTAATTTTTAGATAGTCCCGGAGAATGAAGAATGGTATTCCCTCATCTCACATTTATGATGAGATCTATTCATTAAATTTATGGTAGGGTCCATCATGAATGCGAAAAGAGATAGTATCATTTTTTTGTGCTTCGAGAGTACCTAAAAATTTTTCAATGTGAATAAATTAATTTATTTTTTCCCCTAAATAGCTAGATATCAAGAAATTGCTTCCTAATTTAAGGCTTTGTTGGAGGTCTTGTCCTCTCCTTGCCTCATCTTGTGTTCAATCACCTTTTTTTGTGTGTTTGATTGTCATTCTTGTTTACAACTTTGGAGGAAACCCCACTTCACTCGATCATATGCCTTGCTAATATCTAATTTGATTGCCATTTGCCCCTTCTTTTCGGATCTTTTATTCCTCATCTTGTGTAACACCTCAAACACTACTATAGTGTTATCTGTAATTAATCGGTTAGGAACAAAAGCATTTTGTGAATCTAAAATTACATTGGGAAAAATTAATTTTAATCGATTGGCTAAAACTTCTGATACAATCCGTGAGATTACATTCGCAAGGCTTATTGGTCTATAATCAGCAACTATTTGGGACTCATTTATTTTGGGGATGAGAACAATATGAGTGTAGTTCATTTTTTTCATCATGTGACTCGACGATAAAATAGATAAAACTACTTCTATAATATCATCCCTAAGTATATCCCAATATTTTTGAAAGAAGAAGGGAGACATACCATCCGGACTTGGGGACTTTGATGGGTGCATTTGGAATAAGGCTCTTTTAACCTCATCTGATGAATATGGTTGGAGGAGGGCATGGTTCATATCGGGAGTCACTACCCACTCCACCTTGTTCAGGACATGATCCATCTGGTTGGGGTTTGTTGTTGTTGTGAAAAGCCGTTGAAAATAAGTTTCGGCCACCCTTTCCTTATCCTCATTTGAAGTACACCATCTGCCATCTGCCATCTGCCATCATCATCCATAAATCCTTCAATATTATTTTTTCAACGGCGTTGACTTGCTCTTTGATGAAAAAATTTAGTGCTTTTGTCACTAGCTAGCAACCAGATAAAGCGAGAGCGTTGTCTCCAAAATAATTCCTCCTGGTACAGTAGTGTATTAATCTCATCCTTCACTGCTATATTGATTCCAAGTTTGCAGCCTCATTTTGTGCTGTGAGGAGCTTAAGTTGGTGTTGCTTTTCCTCAATACGGGATCTAGAGTTGCCCATATTTCGACTCCATGCTACCAAGGCCATATAGCAAGTTCTGATTTTGGAGAAAAGCAGAAACATAGGGCTGCCATAAGGGGCTGCCATGCTCCAATCTTCTCGTATAGTGGGTTCACATTCAGGGTGTGTAGCCCATTTTTCTTCGAATCTTTTTGGGGTTTTCTTCCTTCTTGTATTTGCTATATTACCTTGGAGAGATAGAAAAATTGGAACATGGTCAAAGTATGATACCTGGAGATGCCATACCACAGTTTGTGGGAATAGTTCTCTCTAATCAGTTGTAGCACACGCCCTATCAAGTCTTTGTTGGACAAAAGCTTCCCTTGGTCTTCCATTATGCCATGTAAAAATATTTCCTCAATACCCCAGATCAACTAAACCACGATGTAAACTATACTTCTGAATGCCTCCATTAGCCGAGGAGGTTTTGGGTGACGGCCTTGCTTCTCTGATGAGCTCAGGATTTTGTTATTGTTGAATAAATATATACTTTACTAGAGGTCATGTAGACACATACCTTTGGTGGAGCAGATCACCAAATTGCCGGATCTTTCACTTTGCTTGCTTTACTAACTCCTTACGATCTCCTTTGTGGAACACCTCCAAGTCGCAAGAAAGGTTACTAGAGTCTCTCCTAGTTTCCACGCTCCAAATTCTAGGGAATAGTAGATGATGTCCTAGAGAAACGGCTTATTTTGAGAGAGCACTCAAAACTATACGTATGTTTTATCACTGTGTCTAACCACTATCTGACTAATGTAGGAGTATTTAAATACTAGTAGAGATTCACTTACTATCAAATATATGTGATCCCTAAAAGATCTCATCTTTTAGGTCTAAATGACTCCACTATTGATATTGATAACTCATATCAATATCTGTTAAGTTTAAATTTAAACTCACTTATCAGATAACCCATGTGAACGATCCATGGGCCATGGTTTATGGGTTGGACCAAAACCAGCCCAATTTCTAACAGTTATAATCTCCCACACATACCCACGACAATGAGTCCTGAGAGTGTAAGTGTTTCAACAAACTTCGCCAAGGATTATTTAGGTCAGCCATGATACGAGTATCAATGTGATTTGGGAGTAGGTCTGAATATGGAGGTTTACCTCTTCCTTCCAAAGCATAGCTAAGTCATTTGCCCTATGAATGCAAGGAATAGCAAGCATATTATCGTACCTCAAATTTGCTTGAATTTTTTTCATCTTATCCACAATTTGTTTTCTCTCCATTAGAAACAAAACCTTGGGAGCTTTTTCTCTCACCAAGTGAGAGAGAACTGCGCCTGCACGGAGGTTCCCATGCCCCCTACAGTTCCAGCTTAGGATATTCATTGTACTTGGCGAAGTTGACCCTCAACCTCTGCCATTGTACATGGTGAATCAGTAATTTAACCCTTGCTGCGTTTTCTTCTTCTAGTGATCCCATCTCCCTTGCTTGATAAGCGTTGTCTTTCTTGCCCTACAGGATTCTTTATTGCACGGCCATCTTCTTCGAGTTTTGGTCCTAGGTGTGCTTCTCCATGTCTATCCTTCTTTTTCCACTTCCGTGTTTCAGATGGGAGAGTGTTTTGGGTATCACGTGGTGGAGCACGTGACAATCAGGATGCTATAGTTGCTAGGGTTTCATCACACTTTGTCCCATTATTTTCTCCCCTTGCCGTTTCCATATACGTAACTGCCATAGGGATTAACTTATCCCCTAATTTTTCGGTTTTCTGTTGTTTGTCATTAACATCCGTTTGCGTCCCGAAATTATGAGGGGCTTGATTCGTGGTAACAGCAGAATTCACTCTATTTCAATCTGTAATTAATGCCATGTCATCATTCTCTGTAACGGTTTCGACACTAGTTGGGTTGTCGTTTGGCAACTATGTGTCGTGGTGTTGTGGGGTTTCCGATATCTCCCTAGATTGGCCACTCGCACCTTCGCGGTTTCCTATTGGTGGATTGTATTTTTTCACTTTTAGTTTTTCTACTTTTTGATTTCCCGCCCTGTGCCAGTCCCCATATTGCCTTTCACCGTGTTCTGAAGTTTTTGGAAGAAGACAATCTCTTTCTTCATGACCCAGTTTGCCACAATTATAACACATTCCCAATAAACGTTCATAGTTGAATGCAACCCACACCTTATCTCCTTACAGACTAAGCACCGGAGCACCACTTTGGATTGGCTTATCTAGGGGCAGTTCTACTCAAATGCGAAGAAACCGAGCCTGATCAGAAGCAATTGCCTTACAGTCTACTTCAAGTACTCTCCCGATGCTCTCACCAATATCCTTCCCTGCATCTTCATTGATGAGATCAAAAGGCAGTCCCCAAACTTGTACCCACATTGGGATAATTTCAAAATCCACTGAGAACGCCGTCATCCCTTTCTCCGACCTTCAAAGTAGCAATAGGTGGTTGTCAAAACTCCATGGACCATTATTCAAGACCTAAACCAATTGGCTCTCCATAGAGAATTTGAACGGCATTAACCCCTCACCAACGTCCGTAATCTTTAGGTCTTGGCCAAACTTCCATACTGACCTAAGAAGATTTTTTGCAACCCAATTATTAATTGGTTTGACGTAAGAAAATGTCCCATTAAGCTTAGAGAGCACTCCTCAAGTATCTTTGCCCGATTATCAGGTCGTACCCTTATGACTGCTCCCTCATCCTCTATCAAACTAATACTTTGAAATCCTCACTATGAAATCTAAATCCATGAAATGCCCTTAGTGACACTCACAAAATATACTGATGCTACCAAATAGAGGATTGCAAACCGAGTAAAAGAACACTAGAAGAGAAAGTGAAAGAGAAATTGACTAGTGGTGGTGGAAGTAATTTGAGCTGAATTTCAACACAAATAGTTGTAGTTACTGTTGGGGAATGGCTCAATTTTTAAGTAATGCCTTATGGCTAGCGCTATAAGCATGGTTTTAAAAACGGACTGGACCGGCCGATCCGACTTGTTCAACTGGGAACCAACTTTTAATCCTGTCCGGTTAGAGTAGAAACCGAAAATGACTTAAAAATAGGGGAAATTCAAAAACCGACCGGTTCAATCGGAGAACCAAGAATTGGCATGGTCGAACCGGTTAATGATCGGTTGGGGTTTTTTAACTTTTTCCCAGCCTAAAACTACGTCGTTTTGGGCAAAACCTAAAATCTAACCCTAAAGTCCTAAACACTCTTAGTCTCACACCTCATCTCAGATTCTATGCCTCACTCTCATGCAGTCACGCACACCTCTCTCACCTCACTCAACTGAAGCTCATGCCTCACGGTCTTTGAATCTCTCAAAAAAAATTTTCCTTCTCACCTTCACGGCGTCTCGGTCTCGGTCTCGCCCTTTGTGCTCTGCTCTTTGCTTCTTGGCTTCATTAGGCATTGATTCTTTTCTTTTGATTTTGATTTTGATATTCTCTTTCTTTCATTTGATCATTTTTTTTTTCTCGGCTTCATCTCAGATTCTCCATTCATGCTAGTGGTGGAGCATTTGGTTCATATGATGATATTAATTTCAATTTTCTTCATGACAAATGAGTCTTGTGTTATCAAA
Source organism: Quercus lobata (assembly GCF_001633185.2). Lineage (NCBI taxonomy): Eukaryota > Viridiplantae > Streptophyta > Magnoliopsida > Fagales > Fagaceae > Quercus > Quercus lobata. The sequence continues at coordinate 76,484,585 of NC_044908.1, forward strand.
TGAACCTTTAAACTTAGTAGTTGTTTGTTTGAAACTTTAAAACTTATTTGCTATTTGGATGTAATGAACTTATTTGCTATTTGCCATTTGGATGTAAATGTAATGACTGGTGAATTTATTTATTTGGTTTTTTTGAAAGTTCACTATGTTAAGGAATGATTGTTTTGTAATGTTATTATGTTAAATTCTTTAAAAAGATGTTATATACTTGTATTTTTTAAGGAAACATATTTATTACTATCGGATAGTTAGTTTTAGTATATTAAAAAATTATTAATTATTTATATAATTTAAATAAATAATAATTAAATTATTTATGATGTCATCGGTTCGACCATCAATTCAACCCCGATCTGACCAAAAAATCGGTAATTAGCTCATTTTCTAGTTCTTCCACCGTACAGATTTTTAAACCCTTGGTTATAAGATTTTAATATAATTTTTTTGTAGTGGATTTAGTATACATCCTCAGGATGAACAATTTAACGTACAATACAGTACATAACTGTGCATGAGTAAAATAAAGAAATATAAATGATTTGATTTTTTCTTTCTTTTTTGGCCAAATATATTCATTATTTTTTTTCAATCACAATAAAAAATCTAAAAATTACATACATTGAATCTCAAAACAAAAATACAGGTAAAAAGTAAAGAAGTTTTGAGTTTAGTGCCTTTATAAATGAAACTTGAAATATAATTATGAAAAAAATATCATGAAGAAGAAAATATTTTAAACCAATAAATAATGGATTGGAAGAGATTCGACCAACTCAACATAGAGAAAAACTAACCACAAATATATATATATATACATATATAAAAGAATCTTAAATATGGCAATGCATGATTAAGTGTAATCTAATTTTTAATTTACATTTTAGCATTGAGGGAGAGATATAGATTGTTTGGTGTATCCATGTGAGAGATTAGATGGTTAATATTCACATTTTTCTGTGTAAGATATTGGTTTACAAAATTAAAGCCTAAAGCCATTATAGGAAATTAATTGTCATTGACTATTTAGCAAATTGACAACAAATTTGTTTTTTGTTTTTTTTTTTTTTTAATTTTTTTTATTCCAAATAGATTAGGATTTCAATTGGATTGGGTTTCCATTGATATAATATTTTGGGATCATTTTTGAGATTGAAAAATTATGCAATTTTTTAATTTTTTAAAACCAATTACTATCTTAAAATTTTGGAACATTTATAATGTGGGTGGAGCATTTTTCTAATATGGGCCTTAAACTTAGACCTAAAGACAACCTAACATTTTATCAAGACTTTTGAGTAGAGTAAGTCATGTCTCTTTATGTTAGAACCTCATTTTCTCTCTCTTGTGTGTGGGTGTTTCTTAAAAAATAAAATTGTCCTTACTTTAGTTTAACCGACATTGATCATATTATTCAATACATCCAATGTAATACTATATGACATATATATTCCTCTTAGTGGATACCACATTAGATATAAATTTATGCGAGAAGTGTAGTATATTGAAACAATAAATCTACTATTACCAAAAAAAAAAAAATATGCAACTACCAAGATGATAAGTTATTATTGATAAATATAAAATTGATGTAAGTCTCCAATAAAAACTCACGAATGGATTTGGACAAAAGTTAATAAATAAAAGTTAAAATTGAATAAATGAAATAGAATTTTTTTTTTCAAAAAAAAAAAAAAAATACTCGTGAACTGTAATGTGGACTTTGACTTTGGATGGAACCTTGACGATGATCTTCAATCCATAACTTGCATTAAATTTAGGGTCTTAGATTTTTATTAATCATATAGGCTTAATATTGGGTTTGGGCTGATTCACAACAAAGTTCAAGTAAATACTATATTATAAAATTCTAGCCATGTGTTTTAACTTGGAGCATTAATATTAGTCTCAATACAATTTGAGTAAAATTTGTTTAAAAAAATCTCATTTTCTTTATTTTATTTTAACCAACTCACTTGTAAATTTTTATTCTATTTATTATTTGCCATTTTTTTTCTCCTTATTACTCTCTCTCTCTCTCTCTCTCTCTCTCTCTCTCTCTCTCTCTCTCTCTCTCTCTTCTCATAAACACACATTACAACAATGTGTAGACAGCCATGCTTTAAGAACTTTCAATCATTGACAAAGTGATGATCTGACTCTAAAGGGTAAATTTCATGTTATAAAACATAAATATACACATACATATAAACATAAATGTAACATATAATTTAACCATTACTAATATGCATTCATGAAAGAATACACGTAATTCAACAATTACTAATTTACATAAACAAAAAAACAAGTAAATTAAAAAATATATATAGACACACCTTAGTGACTTAAATTTAATTGGTTTGTGATAGTTTTTAGACCCCTTAAAAACACAATTGGATTAACCTAGGTAATTAGCCAAGTTGTTACTTAGTCCAAATTAACAAATCTAGGTTATCACAATCAAAACAATCATATCATGCAAAGCAGCGGAAATATAAATAACACAATGATATGATCACCCAAGAAACCAAACCGGTAAAAACCTGGGGAGGATTTAACCTAGCTATTTTCAAGGTAAACCTGAATCCACTATGAAAGAATCGAAGTTGTTCAACAGGATTTAGACCACTAACATCCTATTGCTACCCACCAGTAGAAACTTACTGACATGACCACGTGTAAACTCCGAAACCACGAACTCCTTCTTTCTTGGATTCTCCAGCAAGTACAAGCACACCGCTTGTGTTTCTTTAAGTTCTTATGGCAGCAACTGAATGATCATCAAGCTCTTGAAGAAATCTCATTCTTGATAATCCTAAGCTTGTGTAAAAGAAAGCTCCTCACAGATCTCACAAGAGATTTACACAAACAACAATATGAGCAACACTAAAACATGGCTAAGGTTTGCCTTTTATACCTAGAGTAAATTAGAAAACCCTAAATGTTTTAAAACACAACTAGGGCTGAGTTGGAATTCTGCAGAAAACGCCTCTGACCCGATTTTCGATTGATCAAGCCTAAGCTTTGATCGATCGAACTAGGCCGAGAAGCTTAAATGGTTCCTGCATCAGCTTATTCCAACTTTACATAAATGAACCAACTTTGAGCAAGCTAAACACGACTAAACATCTTGTTTTGATCATGGTTTACCAACAATACACATTAGAGTTCTAAATACATAAAATCCTAAGCTTTTAGAACCTAACAAACTCTCCCTTTGGTAATCCATGACAAAACACAACTAAAAGCTCAAAGTTTACAAAGAAAAGCCCTTTACAAAAATAATACTCATAAAAGCAAATCCAATCCTAATTATTATCTATCAGTTGCAAGTGTAGACAGCAGTTCAATTGAATCAACCTGTATATTTCTTGAAACACTAAACAAAATGCATAATCGCATGTGTGGAAAATACAAGTAAACAAAATAAATTCTTGATATCAACCAACACACAATAAAGACATATATCAATGAATAACTCATAAATATAAATTAATAAGCAGTTGAAACAAGAAACATATAAGGCAATAAAAGTATCTCCTCCTAACATGAATAGCCCAACAAAAGTATGGCAAGAGCTAAAAAGATAAAATACAATGTGAAGCACCTAGATACAATCTAAATTCCACAAGCTCTAACCAACCAAAAATGCTCTCCCCCTGAAAACAAAAACTCTACAAGTTCAAATATGTACTCCCCCTTTTTGTGACGGAATGCCAAAGGTCAATATATCAAAAGCCATCATCAAAAGGAGGTGGCAGTGGAGATCGTCGAAACTATGCCAACTCTACACGCAAAGCACGGATCTCATCGAGCACGTCCACCAAAATCTTTCCATGAGCCGCCTGAACGGTCAAGACATGATCCAACATACGTCGAATGTCTGAATCATCCGAAGTAGTCGGTGGAGCAACATCAACATCAGTAGCAGCAGCACCAAACGCCTCAGCCGTATTAGCACCTGTAGAAGAGGGAGGATGGGGAACAACACCAGATGACGCACCTCTAGTACGCGTAGGACCAACTCTCAAGTGAGCAGCCCTCTGCCTAAGGAAGGTGGCACCTATGGGAGCTACAACATGAACGAGCTCACCAGAAGGGAAACCATCTAGACCAAGAAACAACAAAATCTTATGAATGAAAATATGATGAATAAGAGCATGCACTACGGCAGAACTCCTATGAACTTCGTTCAAAGAACGAAGAAACAGATGAAGAAAGCTGATAGACGCACCAGAAACAAAAGCGTACAAAAACACACATCGCTCAAGAGGGATGGTATGGAGATGAGAAATAGGCCACAAAGAATGACACGTTATCCTAAAGAAAAGATAGGCAGTCTCAGTAAGCTCAGCAGACATGAATTGAGGATCAGAATCCCACTGGATAGACAACCCAGTGATGTATGACATGACGTCATCTAAGGGTGGTGACTTCTCATAGGGATAGACAGGCTCCCTAACGATCGGAACCCCAAGAGCATCAACCACTACCCGAGGAGTAATGGTGAACTCAACACCTCGTATCCAACTCCTAATAAGGGTGTTGGAATCATAGACGTGACAAGAGAGATTCGAAAAGAACTCTCTAATCAAGGCGGTCGGGGGTGGATGATCTATCTCTAACAGGGACAACCAACCTCTAGACTCAAGGTTTGCCCTAATGGCCGAATCAACCTCATCTAAAACCACAGAACGCTTAGCCCAAATCTTACGCTTACAGTTCAGCTTCCCATAAACCTCTCTGCTTTTGTCATTCCTAAACACCTCACTCCTAGAGGGAGACTCAGACGAAGTGGAGGGGGTCCTATGGGCTCTAGTCTTCCTAGGCATGGTGCTAGAAAAAAGGCAAAGACACAAAGCGAAAGAAAAACAAAAACCAAGGGCAAACTGCAAGTTAGCACAAAAAAAATATAGAACAAAAATCTATATGATGCATGAATAGATTAAATGACATGATGCATGCACTAATGCAGTGAAATTAAGTTCAAATTAAGTTCAAGTTCACAAAATTGGCTTGAGCATAGAGTTTCTAATAAAAACCCCAAAAAATTTGAAAAACCACTTGTTCAATTTGTAAAAATTGACCAATTGATCATCACACAAGATAGATTACATAAAAGAATGATCAATTACATCAATTCAACAAGCCAATTTCATCAATTGAAACCAATTTGAACAAAATCCCCAATTCGGGTTCAATACAAGCCCTAGAATTTTTAATTTTTCACAAATCCCCAAATTGATCAAATTAGCCAACATAGATCATGAATATATCAATATAGCAACAAAACCCATTGATCAAATTCACAAAATAAGGTTTGATTCATCAAAAATCCCAAATTATGCATAGTCCGAAAATTTACCCAAAAACCATGAAATAATGCATGAAATCATGAAGAACAATGCAAAAGGAAGGGTAATATGGACATACCGGCTTATGGAGAGAGAAACCTAGCAAGAAATTTGGAGGAAAACGACAAAAAAAATCCTTGTGGAGCCTTGCCAAGTCGGAGAGAGAAAAAGTTTTGAAAAGTTTTGAAAAAGATGGTTTGAACAAGTCAAAACTGATTTTTTAAAAACCTGATTCACGAGTTTCAATTGATCGAAACAGACAAAGGCTTTTTTAAAAAAATTTCAAACAATTTCAAAATAATTTCAATTGATCGAAAAAACAGATTGGATCATTCGAAACAAACAGAGGCTCACAAAATTTTGAGGAAAAACACAGTTTTTGAAAAAAAATTTAGGAACATCTCAAAGCATTAAAATTGATGAACAAAATGCATGAGTATGTGATGAAATGTGTTTCAAAAATCAAAGATTTAAGCCAAATTTTCCCAAAGTTAAAATTTCTTACATTCTCCATAAATTTTCAATCATCAATCAGTTTTGCATAAAACTCAAAAGTATTTGCAAACTTGGTTGGTCAGACCAAAGACACACATAATAACATGTACAATGTTTAGTAAAGAGTAACTTGTGTAGTGTGTGCAACTAGTAAAAACTTGAGATACATGTGAGGTGATATGAGTATAGCAATTAAACATAAAGTCTACAAAATTCATCACATAGAATTTGAAAGAGACTATTACCAAAAGAGTTACATCATATAACTCCCACACCTCCTAGATCATAAGTTTGCAATCATGTAAGTTTCTTGATTTTGCCTCATATTGTACACACAAATTTTAATTATTCAGAAACTTATTAAAAATAGCTGGGATAATGTTCACACCAATTTTATTTGATAGATTTAACATTAAGTCCAATAATGTACACACTAATTTTAGCAATTAAACCGAGGCTACACCTTATGTTCCTTTTGTGCATGTGCTACACTTTCTCGAGTACAAAATCTTACGATATGCACTAAGGTGATCATGATTGGCTAGTGAACAGTGGTGAGATGGTTATTTATACCTTTCTCTAAAGGTTCAAGTCCGTCAGTTAAAGATAAGTGACTTCAAGATCAAGACAAAGTGATCAAAACCATAAACATATTTCCCACACAACATGCACTACAAAGTTTCAACTGGTAAAGTGCAATAAGTAAGCTCATCAAAGCTAAACAAGGTACAAAAGACATGTTATGTGAAAATAAATTGACCAACCTTGTTTTCAAAAACTAAGAAAATAGTGCAAAACATAATTTGGTTCGTTTTTTCCTTTTTTTTATTTATTTAAAAAATAAATAAACAAAAACCATCTAGAATGAAATGCATGAATGTTATGCAATGCAAATCCTAGACAAAAAAAAAAAAAAAAAAAAAAAAAAAAAAAAAAAAACAAAGAACAATGGTCACAAAGAATAGCGATGAAGCACAAGGACCATATCAGAAAGACTCAATTAGATTGAGTATTTTGCATCCAAAACTTTTTAGATGCAGCATAAGCATTGGAGTTCTTATTCACATGGGAATGATTACCAACTCCTGGATTAGAATAAAGGTTTAGAGTTTTTACCAATTCACCAATGAGTACCGTAGGATCTTGTGCTTGAGGCACATGTACTTTTGGTTTGTTTGCTCTCTTAGCAGCTTGTAGCTTGTAACAGTTTGGACGAATGTGTCCAGACTTTCAACAAAAATGACAAACCCATGCAGGCTTATTATGTGACTTGTCCTTAGAAAGGGTAGGTTGCTTAGGTTTAGACTCTTTCAGATCAACCCTAATCTTCCTAGGAGGTGTAACTTCTAAGGGCTTGACAACCTCACTCATAACCTCACTCACAAATGGGTTCAGAAGAAGATGATGGAACAAAGACAGTGGAATTGGGAGCAGACACAGTGATACTTTCTACAAAACCTAACCCAGTTTTGTCAGAAGGAGACTTTTGAACACTTAGCATATGATCAAGTTTGGAACTAGCAGACCTATTAAATTGTTCTCTTACAACAGAAAGCTCATGTTCCAAATTCTTAACTTTATCAATTAAAGGCATGTTCTCAGTCTTCACATTATTCAAAAGTTCATTAGCATCAAACAGTTTAATAAGCAAATTTTTCTTATCAAGCTTAAGAGATGCAATTTTTTTCAAGCCTAATTCAACATTCATAACATCATTTGCAGTAACTTTGCAAAGTTTATTATAGGCTTCTTGAAGATTTGCGTCCTCAGAGAGTTCCCCATCAGAAGGGTTCTCTTCAGCAGATATGCTTTCATTGACTACAATAGTAGTAGTGAAAGCAATGAAGTTTCCATCCTCGTCACAACCAGACTCATCATCAGAAACTTCACCATCACGAAGGGTTACAACCATAGCCTTACCCTTAGACTTCAAGTAGGTAGGACATTCAGATTTTATGTGACCATACCCTTGACATCCAAAACACTGGGGACCCATAGAATGATTAGAAGATTGACCTACTTTTTCTCTAGGTTTATCAGTGTTGTTAACCTTAGTGGGATCATTCTTCCTAAAGTTTCTAGGTTCAGCAGTGTTCTTATCTTTTGCCTTTCTGTTGTTGTTTCTAAGGAAATTCATAAAATTCTTGGCAAGGTAAGCAATCTCTGTAATAGAGAGCTCATCATCAAATCCACCAACATCAACATCATCAACTGATTTAAGAGCCATTGATTTGGATTTGCTAGTCTTAGGTAGGTCCAACTCATAGGATTGAAGAGATCCTACAAGTTCATCAACAGGGATGGAGTTCACATCCTTACTCTCAGTGATGGCAGTCACCTTGGGTCTAAAATCTTCAGTCAAAGATCTAAGAATCTTCCTAACAATTTTAGGTTGATCATAGATTTCGCCCAAGTCATATGCAGAATTAAAAATATTATTAAGTTTAGTATAGAATTCATCAAAAGATTCATCATCAGACATCCTAATGTTTTCAAATTTAGAAGTTAACTGGTGTAATTTGTTGATTTTGATAGCTTTTGTGCCTTCGTGCATAGTTTGGAGGATATTCCAAGCAGTATGAGCAACCTCAACATTAGAGATTCTCTTAAATTCCTCCATAAAAATAACGTTAAAGATAGCATTCATAGTTTTGCTATTAAACGCGGTTGCTTCTTTTTGAGAAGTTCGCCACTCACTAACAGGAGTAGTGGGCTTCTCCCATCCGTATTCGACGGAGTTCCAGACTCTCTCATCAATTGATTTCAAGAATGCTTTTATCCTTACTTTCCAATAAGCATATTTATTCCCATCAAAGTGAGGAGGAATAACAAGAGAATGTCCGTGTTTCATGACAACAAGGGTCAAGGATCAGCTCAGTGATCAAAAGATCAATAACAAGAGAGCAACCTACTCTGATACCACTTGATAGTTTTTAGACCCCTTAAAAACACAATTGGCTTAACCTAGGTAATTAGCCAAGTTGTTACTTATTCCAAATTAACTAATCTAGGTTATCACAATCAAAACAATTATATTATGCAAAGCAGCGGAAAAATAAATAACACAATGATATGATCACCCAGGAAACCAAACTGGTAAAAACCTGGGGAGAATTTAACCTAGCTATCCTCAAGATAAACCTGAATCCACTATAAAAGAATCAAAATTGTTCAACAGGACTTAGACCACTAACATCCTATTGCTACCCACCAATAGAAACTTATTGACACAACCACGTGCAAACTCCGAAACCACGGATTCCTTCTTTCTTGGATTCTCCAGCAAGTACAAGCACACCCACTTGTATTTCTTTAAGTTCTTATGGCAGTAACTGAACGATCATCAAGCTCTTGAAGAAATCTCATTCTTGATAATCCTAAGCTTGTGTAAAGGAAAGCTCCTCACAGATCTCACAAGAGATTTACACAAACAGCAATATGAGCAACACTAAAACGTGGCTAGGGTTTGCCTTTTATACCTAGGGCAAATTAGAAAACCCTAAACGTTTTAAAACACAACTAGGGCTAAGTTGGAATTCTGCAGAAAACGCCTTTGACCCGATTTTCGATTGATCGAAACTAAGCTTCGATCGATCGAACCAGGCCGAGAAGCTTAAATGGTTCCTGCATCAGCTTATTCCAACTTTACATAAATGAACCAACTTTGAGCAAGTCTAAACACGACTAAACATCTTGTTTTGATCAGGGTTTGCCAACAATACACATTAGAGTTCTAAATACATAAAATCGTAAGTCTTTAGAACCTAACAGTTTTAATAAAAAATTCATAAAGATGAACAAATGTATTAAGTCTTAAAAATGATATTAAAGTTTTTTTTTCAATGCTATTTTGTCAACTAGTTTTTGTGGTCACACTTGCTTATCAATTAAAACTAATTTTATTTTATCTTTATATATTTTTTCTATCTATTTTAGTTTAGATTGATGAATGTTAAATTTTTGTGTGTGTATAATATTTTCTTGTAGAATATCACTTTTTTATATATAAAAAATGACGGTCTTTATGTTATATTATCATTCACATTTTTCAACTGATCATAATAACATCTCGAACTTGAGTTGATTCTTCATTTCAAAAAAAAAAGTGCTCTGTTTCCGTTGAAGATCTATACCTAGTGGGGATATAATTCCAAATTTATTGTAATTGGAATCTTACAAAATCTACAATTAATGTTCAGCAAATTGTATAACACAAATAATATTTCATATATATTTCAGTTTACCAGGGTAAGTTTTCACATTCCATTCAAACCATGCTAACCTTATATAATTTTTTTTCTAAATTTTCATTTATGAACGTATCTTTGAATGTAATAGTTTCGAGGCAAGTACAAGACAGTATAAGTCACCATTTACTTATTTGATAATAGATGGGTCATTCTACTGTACCCCCTATTTGTTTTGGGGGGTACGGTACCCTCCCTAATCCTAACCATTAATTTTTCATTGTTTCAATCCTGGCCATTCATTTAATTTTAATGGAAACCTGTTACTGGTAAAGTAGGTCAGTGTATATAAACTAAAAAAAATTAAGATGGTTCCTATCTCAGCCTTTTCTCTTTCTCTTGCGTTCTCTTCTTGTTCCTTTGGTTCTCCGATTCTTTCTTCTTCCTCTCTCAGATTTTGCTCTTGCGTTCACTCCACTCCCTTATATTCATGGTCACATTATATTCCTGTTTTTCTATCATTCTAGGTATGATAGAAAAAGCTACAAAATTTTACAAAGGTTTCCGATCTGCAAATCAGAAGCGGCTTGAAGATAGAGATAGGTTGTTGCAGGTAATTCATCTCTACAATACGATTCTGTCGTTTCTTGCCCTGCTGAGTGAGGAGAAATCATAGGATCTGAGATCAAGCAGTGATTTTCATGGCAAAAAAATCGTTCTTCAAGAAAACAAATCCATATCCAGCAAAAGAAATTTCCGACTCTAACCATCCTCAGGTTGGTATTTCTTAGTCTAGATCCCTACCTCTAGATTGGCAAAATATGGGTTCTTTAATTCTTTGTAGGTCATGTATCTGTTTGGGGAAAAAAATTTCTTTGGTTTTTTCAATTCAATTAATAATAGAAATTTATGCCATGTAATTGATATTTGACATGCCATAAGGTTCTTTTCCTCTCTTTCTTCTTTTGATTTTCTTGGATTTTATGATGTGAGAAGATAATGTTGAATTGTGATTGAGTTAGTAAATAGGATTCAGGATGGAGGAATTTTTTGCATTTAAAGTTTGGGTTTTTATTTTTTTATTTTATTTTTTTTAAGAGTGCTTATGCATTTACATGTTTGTAAAAATGCCAGAAAGGGCTTTTGTTTATTTATTTAATATTTTTTTTCCTCTATGCATAATGTTTCCTTTCCTTAGTTATTTAATAGGCCATTGTAATGTTTTTGATGTGTTTGGATTCGGTTGGCTTCTTGTCATGGCAATAGCTATGCTTTGCCATGCTTGGCTGAGCTTTGCATTTGAGCCTGAGGATAATGTCTTAGTTCTTCTGAAAAAGAAAGAAAATCATGTCTAGTATTCTATGTTAACGATTTACTCGTGTTCTTAGTGTTTTTAAGAAATAGCCTTTATTGGTCCAAAGGTCTACACGTGGAAACTATCATGATGACTATTATGATCATCATCATCATAGTTTCCATATGTAAACCTTTGAAAATGATAATAAATAGTCAAAATAAGAACTTATGGAACCTTGGTATGAAAGTAGTAATAATTCTAGAGAATTACAACATCTTTCTTCCATAAAAAAATAGAAACAAGCTGTCCTAACTCCTAACAGACACAGTAATTCAGCAAAAAAAAGAAGAAAAAATGATGTTTTAATTCATAAAAGTAGAGAACTTAAATAGTTTGCATTTTTGCAATAAATATTATATTAATGGGTACAACAATGTTTGCATTGTAATTTTCATCTAGGACTTCAGAATATGAGGACAATTATGCAGAATGCAAAAGAACTCTTGAGGTTTATATCCTTGAGATTTACCTCTCATTAAATGGAAGTAATAGTTGCTCTGTTTGCCAATACAGTCAGGTGACTTCTACACTAAATTGGTATCATGAATACTGTTGATATCAAAGACTAAAGTTCAATTGGCTTAAGAAATTTGTTGGTTTCTGAAGGGTGCACTAGTTGGCTCACACAAGGGGAGTTGCCGTTTATACAATACATCTAGTACTAGTTTAGAAAGCTCTCTGTGTGTGCATGGTTGGTTTAGTCAAGTTTTTTGTGCACTAACTATTAATAACTTCTTTATCTGTTCATACTTTCAGAGAATAAGTTGCAATAAAAAAGCCAAATCAATCTTTAGAACAAGAAGAAGAAATCTCATCACAAGAAAATCTCTGGTTTCTAGGTAATCTGGTGGCTCTACCTTCTTGTACTTTTTATGAGATTATTATAAATTCAACTACAATTAACTTGCCGATTTTGTTCTATTTTACTCTCTCCTTGTTCAGCTGATTTTCACTTGTAAAGATGGTTTGTATGCCTACTTTGAGAGACAAGTTTGGTTGATACTTTTCAGTTGCTGATCAGTTTATCTAAACAGTTTGCTCTAGGTAGTTCATCAAAAGTTCTCATCACATCTGCAGATTCACGAATTTGGGTTGTCGACGGTATTGATCTGGTTCACAAGTTTAAAGGTATAAATAAGATACATCAAATTTTGTCTTCATTTGTTGTTGTTACTTTTCATTTTTTATTATTTATTAACATGAAAATACTTGATACATGAAATTTTTGTCTTAAATCTGGTTGAAATAATTAATATCATTGTACCTCCAAAAGTTGATACCTTTCTTCATTTCCTGGAGTTCTCAATGGTACTTTCATCGTGCAAAGTGTTAAAAAATTGCTTTGAACTTAATGGCCCTGGTACTCCATGGCTAACTCTTAAATTTAGGCTGCAATAGTTCTGACTTGCAACTATTAAAATATTGTAAATATTTGATCTTTAGGAAGGACAATGGTTAAGTCACTAATTTGAAGAGCAAGAACCTATTGTTAAGCCACTGTGGATCACAAATTTTTTTTATAAACCATTATAGTAGCCTTTTAGTTACAATACGCTAAACCTGTGACCTTTGGAAATATGGTGTAGCACAAATGTGCTTGACTTGGTGCTCTTTAGAGGCGTGTAGAACTTACCTATAAAAGAAACTACATAATAAATTAGTTGAACTTTTCAATAAAATTACTTATCAAAAAAATAAATAAACAAATTAGTTGGAAAAAAACTTGCTGTCAAAAGGCATGAATCTTTGAGTTGGACCTTATCAAAAACTTATCAATATTTTGTTATAAATTTTAAGGACATTAATTTATTTTTAACTCTTGTGTTCCTTATGTGTTTATCACTTTAGTCATAATGTCTTTATTATATGCTTTATTTGATAAATTCCCCTTTGATATGCAGAAAACTACCAGAATTCTCTATTCAATGAGGTGTGCTCTTATGAACATCTCATTCTTCTAAGCGTTGATAGTTATACCATGTAAATGCAAGATACTTTAGTTACCACTTGAGCTGCAAAAAGGACAATAAGAAATTCCTACAAGTTAGAAGTTGCCATGTTCAAAACTTAGGAATGAATAATCCAGACATGTAGACCAATTGCAAGATGCAGTTGATTCTCTTTTTCAATTATTGCCATGATGGTATTCAAATATAGATGTGAAGAAAAACATTGTAGTGGATTTCTTTGTAAATGAATTTTTTCCTTCTTATGATGAGCAAGTAGCAGAGTAAGTGGAAGTCAAGATACTTATAATGGATTTCTTTGTAGTTCCTCAACTTCCTTTAGATACACTTTTTTTTTGGCTGAAAGCTTCCTTTAGATACTTTACAACAAGAGACCTGTTTGTAGTGCATGAAACTGGGTTGTATATCATTTCACGTTATCGTTATTATGAGGTAAAAAACACTATATTTAGCTCCAAGTGCAAGTGGTGGTACGTTTTCTTTGGACCATCTATGGCATATACAAATAGAACTAATGAATTATTTATCCTTTCGTATATGAACTTGTGGAAAAAATGGTTTCATATAGCATTCAGATCAAGAGAGAAAAAATATTATGACACCCAAAATTTGCCAAATCAATGCAAAACATAAAATAAAATAAAAAATTACATCAGTTTATGTATCACTTGTGCAAAATATGAAATTTAAAATTTCAAAATATTTTAAAATAAATGGCTGAGAGGGGGTCATATGTGATGTTTGTTCTACTGAATGACTTTCCAAGGCTAACTCAAGTATATGGCCGTGTGCTAACTACTTCCTAGTATTGTAGTTTTCAAGCTATAATAAGTTTTGTCCATGTTTAAAGATTGTTTTGAGAAAAATCTGTAGATACATAATGTCTTTCATTTCTACATAAGTTTATCACTAATACAATCATCACATAATGTCCTGCTTTTTTTTTCCCCTTTCCTTTGTTTTATTGCCTAATTTATTTTATTTAACTCATTGCTTCTTTTTATTCTCCTTAGAAAAATACAAAAGCATGTGCTTATAAAAACAAAGTTATTGACAATTGGAGGACATTGAGATCTTGTGTGGGAGGAATAGAGCTCCTAGAGTTGGTGCAAAATATATGGACGATGTAGTTGAAGCTATGATTGAGGAAGGAGAAATGTGAGAAAAGAACTGTCACATGTGATGTTAGAACTACACAATGTGAGGATGAAATCGTCAAATGTGAGAAAAATGTAAGGGAACCACCATATGTGAGAAAAGAACTGTCACATGTGATGTTGAAATTGCACAATGTGAAGATGAAATCGTCAAATGTGAGAAAAAAGTAAGGGAACCACCCAATGTGACAAAAAAACTGTCACATGTGACAAAAGAACTGTAGATGCGATGTTTGTACTACTTAATATGATAATGAAACCATCAAATTTGTGGAAAAAGAAATCATTATATGTGACGATAGAACTGTCAAATGTGATATTGGAATTGCACAATGTGATAATAGAACCGTCAAATGTGAGGAAAAAAAATAAGGGAACCACCAAATGTGAGAAAAGAACTGTCAAATGTGATGTTGAAATTGAACAATGTGAGGATGGAACAGTCAAATGTAAGAAAAAAAGTAAGGGAACCACCAAACTGTCACATGTAATGTTGGAACTGCACAATGTGAGGATGGAATCATCAAATGTGAGAAAAAAGTAAGGGAACCACCAAATGTGAAAAAAGAACTGTCACATGTGATGTTGGAATTGCAAAATATAAAGATGAAACCGTTAAGTGTGAGAAAACAATAAAGGAACCACCTAATGTGACAAAAGAATTGTCACATGTGATGTTGGAATTACACAATCTGAGGATGGAACCGTCAAATGTGAAAAAAATAGAGTAAGGGAACCACCAAATGTGACAAAAGAACTGTTACATGTAATGTTGGAACTCCACAATGTGAGGACAAAACCGTCAAGTGTGAGAAAAAAGTAAGGGAACCACCAAATGTGAGAAAATAACTATCACATGTGATATTGGAACTGTACAATGTGAAGATGAAACCGTCAAGTGTGAAAAAAAAGTAAGGGAACCATTCAATGTGACAAAAGAACTGTCATATGTGATGTTGGAACCGCACAATATGAGGATGGAACAGTCAAATGTGAGAAAAAAAAAAGTAAGGGAACCACCAAATGTGAGAAAAAATTGTCACATGTGATGTTGGAACTGCACAATGTGAGGATGGAACCGTCAAATGTGAGAAAAAAGTAAGGGAACCACCAAATGTGAGAAAAGAACTGTTATATGCGATGTTGAAACTGCACAATGTAAGGATAAAACCGTAAAGTGTGAGAAAAAAGTAAGGGAACCACCCAATGTGAGAAAAAATTATCACATGTGATGTTGGAACTACACAATGTGAGGATTGCACTGTCAAATGTGAGAAAAAAGTAAGGGAACCACCAAATATGAGAAAAGAACTGTCACATGTGATGTTGGAACTGCACAATGTGAGGATGAAACTGTCAAGTGTGAGAAAAAAGTAAGGAAACCACCCAATATGACAAAAGAACTGTCTCATATCTGATGTTGGAACCGCACAATGTGAGAATAGAACGGTTAAATGTGAGAAAAAAAAGTAAGAGAACAACCAAATGTGAGAAAAAAAATATCATATGTGAGGATGGAACCGTCAAATGTGAGAAAAAAATAACCTGATGTAGTAGGTTACCTACTAGTGGGTACCATACCCTCCCTTTTTTTGGGGGGTACCGTAGAATTACTCTTGATTAATCCCTTTTTTTTTGGTATATTTTGTAACCAGTTTCAACTTGATGCTTGCCTTATAAACATTAACATAAACATATAATTTAAAAATTACTAATTTACATTCAAAACACTAAATTCAACAATTAATAATTTACATAAACCAGGAAAATATTGTTAGGTGACACTCTTTTGTGTAAAATATTGATAGTTGACCTACTTTCAAAAAAAAAAAAAAAAGCTTTAATGAACTTGGAAATATATAATTATCATTTACAAATTATGACCATTTCCTTTGTGCTAAATTGTCAAAGTGGACTCTCAATATCAACTTTTTGTTTTTATTTTTTATAATATGGGTGTCCACAACTTTTTGAACATTTTATTATATACATTCTAAGCATAGAATGAACATTTTACCTCCTTACTTTGATTTTAAAACTTGCATCCAATTACTAATGAGTAAAATTTCTAATTATATTTTAATCATTTTTAGGGCTAAGATATATGAGGTATTTTTTTTCCTCGAAGCACATTGGCAAGAAATCAACAATCAAAATCAACATTATGTATTTTATTACTTCTATTAGTGATGATATCATCAAATTCCAATCAATGATAGACTGAGTATTTGACTCCAAAGGTTTTACAATATAAATATTTTAAAATTAACTTAAACATATGTATATACATTAAAAAAATGCTAAATTTAAGGATTAATTATTTACATAAACCAAAAAAAAAAAACTATTTTAACAAATATACACATTACTTAAATTTAATTTTTTATATGCAAAAATTCATAAAGAATAATAAATTTAAAGATTTTTGAAATTATTAGTAAATATATATATTTTTTGTACTTTTTTTTTTTTTATATCTTGGATTTAAAGAACTACTTCTTATTTATTATTTTTCCATTATCATTTTTTTTTTCTTTTATATGTTTTGGACTGTCGAATACATTGATAATTTAGTAAAGATTTTCTTTATGTTTTTCTTAATACAACATAGCACGTATGAAAGTGATTTCCTCTTAGAAGAATTCATACCAAGCTAGGAGGATTGTACAACCACCTTGGAATATTTCTAGACAAGTAATTGTATCTATCATCTAGGATTACCAAGAAGTGATTGTTTAATATTGGGGGTAAGATGATTCTTTCAAAGTGATTGCCACTAAACCTATGTTTGGCTTGAGATAAAATGTTTTCCGAATGTAAAATATTTTCAAGTGAAAATATACTTTCTCACATTTTCCCAGTTTCTAAACATATATTATAAAAAAAAAAAAAAAAAAAAAATCTCAATATATAAATCCAAAGAAACAAAAACAAAAATATTCATCAAACTTGTCAAACTGAGAGAGAGAGAGAGAGAGAGAGAGAGAGAGAGAGAGAGAGAGAGAGAGAGAGAGAGAGAGAGAGAGAGAGAGAGATTGCTCATGGGTATTAATAGTTCAATCTAGAGGTGGTGGAGACAAGATCGAGATGCAAAACCAACATCGATGAACTTTAGACATAGATGGCAAGATCGGACATGGGTGGGTTAGTGTGGTTCGATCTAAAGGTGGTGGCAACAATCTAGAGGATATGGCAGTGATGATCTAAAGTACTCTCTCTCTCTCTCTCTCTCTCTCTCTCTCTCTCTCTCTCTCTCTCTCTCTCTCTCTCTCTCTCTCTCTCATTTGGGTGTTCAAATGAATGTAAGTGTGAGCTTGGGTTGAAAATGAATTGCTGTAAATTGAAATTATATTTCATTTTACATCCTACTCTGCCCTATTTTACAATCAACTAAAAGTTAATTTCAGTTTGACCAGATTTTCCTATCCACCCAAACATGCTAAAGGCTTTTAAATATTTTACGTAAGGGCTTTTCATTCAAAAAAAAAAAAAAAAACGCTGTTAAATATATTAGCAACAAGATGTGTTATATCATGTTGTATATGCTAGAGTGGATGCGGAAGAAGAAGCATAGAATAGGAATACTGAGAACACGAGGGTTACGTGGTTCAGCCTTAACGGCCTACATCCACGGAGGAATCCCTTAAGGGCTACATCTTTATTATCTGAGAGTGTAGTACAATAACCTGTGTTACAATGAACCCTAACTTGAGTATATATAGGCGACTAAATCCTAGACTAATAGACTTCTAGTACAAGTAGGAGACTTGACTTGCACACAAAGTAGAATTAGGGTTGGGCCTATTACATTGGGCCAATATGATTAATATATATCTCTAACACCCTCCCTCAAACTCAAGGCGGAAGCTCGATGAAGGCTTGAGGTTGGATAAACATGAGAAGATCACTTGAAGATGCCTTGTAAAATGCCTTTGAAGAAACCACATTGACGAATGTGCCAAATGTCCAATTTCGGAGCTTCAAATGAAGAAACGGAGGTCAAAATCGGAATCTACGCGAAAAACTGAGCAAGATAGGCCCTTTTTGGAAATTTTGACTTTTGGTCAAAAGTCAACGCAAAAAGTCAAAGTCAAAGTTAACTGGTCCAGAGTCAAAGTCAACAGTCAAAGTGCTCACGGGTCAGATCCGGGTGGTCCGGGTCGGGTCGGTCCGGTCAACGGTCAGCTAGATGACGTGGTGCTGATGAGACGACTCTGCTGACGTGGCTGATGACGTGTCGCTGACGTGGACTAGGGCTGATGTGGATATGCTTGCGTGGCTGCTGACGTGGAGTGATGACGTCATCGGCTGACGTGAGATGACATCAGCAGCAGATTTCTGGCGCGTGGAATGCGCGTGACAGCATTACCGGCGCGTGGAGGAGAAGCCGGAAATCTTGGAAGCGTGTGAGAGCGCGTGCAATCTCAGATGAGAGCCGGAATCGCAGGTTTCGTAGATCGGCGGACGAGGAGACCGATTTGGCGGCGCGTGCGCCCAGAATACGATCTAGAAGTCAGGATTCTATGGCGGTGCGTGGGAGATTTTCCAGAGGCTACCAAGGCGCGTGGAGGTGCGTGGATAGGATTCAGGTGACCGGATTTCTGGGTTTTGGTCGTGGGAGATCTTGGAGCACGTCTGTGGTGTTGGTTTCGACAGGCGAAGGCTTGATGTGCACAGATCTGAAAAGTTAAGTCACGGCTTTGCTTGAGTTTGTGGATCTTGGACACAGCACTGCGCCACGGTGGCTGCGAGATGCCGTGGAGTCTAGATCCAGCAGAGAAGTTTGCGTGACTTCTGATGGTGGTGTGCACGTGAGAATCTTCTTTACTTGCTAGAGATGTTTTGTTTGATGCCAAGAACGAAGTTTGGCTCTGATACCATGTTAAATATATTAGCAACAAGATGTGTTATATCATGTTGTATATGCTAGAGTGGATGCGGAAGAAGAAGCATAGAATAGGAACACTGAGAACACGAGGGTTACGTGGTTCAGCCTTAACGGCCTACATCCACGGAGGAATCCCTTAAGGGCTACATCTTTATTATCTGAGAGTGTAGTACAATAACCTGTGTTACAATGAACCCTAACATGAGTATATATAGGCGACTAAATCCTAGACTAATAGACTTCTAGTACAAGTAGGAGACTTGACTTGCACACAAAGTAGAATTAGGGTTGGGCCTATTACATTGGGCCAATATGATTAATATATATCTCTAACAAACGCAACCTAAGTTGTAAGCAATTTATTGTTTGATATATTTAAATAGGCCAATGAGTATGAGCTGCCATTTTTAGTTAAACTTTGTGGAATTGTTCTTGAGAGTAGTTATTGGAAAGGCCCAAATTTCAATATATAGAAAAATTACTTAAGGTCAAAGGGATGCTACCTTCTAAGACATTTGACATGTTACAGTGCTTTAACTTTGTAAGACAATTCCCAGTAAATATAAGATTGACATAGAATGTGAGAGAAATGACATTATATAAAAGAATATTCAAAAGAAAATGTATAGTTGTAAACACCAGATTAATTTAGTCTTGCTACATAGTAGAATAATATTATATTATTATATGCTACATAATGAAATAGGATAACATCTGTCAATCAAAGAAAAAAAAAAAGATAATAAATTAAATCACAAGCAAATAGAATCAATCCCATAAAGCAAAAGTTCATCACAAAAATTCATCAACCTAAGTAAAGAGAATTAAAAATTTGCACAGAGAGAGAGAGAGAGAGAGAGAGAGAGAGAGAGAGAGAGAGAGAGAGAGAGAGAGAGAGAGAGAGAGTATTTATCTTTTGTGTGAAAAAATATGGATTGAATGGAAGAAATAATAACAATTTTTTTACAATAAATAAAATAAAGAGAAGAAGGAACAAGGATTTCCCTCGAAACTAGTTTGGAGAGAAACCCTTCAAATTCCTTTTTTATCTTTTTGTTGGGTGTGAATTTTGAAAATTTAAGAGTTGGATTGCATGTTTTTTATGTTTTTATAATATAGATGTTGATTTTCGTTCAAATTTGGATGTTATTTACTATTCAATTATTAAAATTATTTTTTATGCATAATTTTATATTACGAAAACTTGAAATTTAAACATTTGATTGATGACATAGCTATTAATTTTTTATTTTCTTAAAATTTTGTAAACATGAAGGACATGATATGAACATACAATTTAATAGTTAAATTTTCAAAATTCATATTTATTAAAAATAATATTGATTGAGTTTGGAGGTTTCCATTCAAACTAATTTGGAGAAAAACATTTTTCAAGAAGAAGAGTCAAAATAAAAGAAAGATGAATGAATGGAGGTATTGTAACCTTAAAGTATTAAATAGTGGAGAGATAAAAATATAAAAGTAAGAAATAATTTTTGGAAGAAATGTAATTGTAAATAAAGAAATTAATAAGCAGGAAAATAGTTAAAAATAAAAGAGAAAGTCTTGAAAAATGGCATTACAACAATAAATACTACTATTTAGACTTTCTCTATTATCTAGCCTCCTTCCTCTCCACCTAAACCTTATAACCTTAATTTTCACCGAAAAGAAAATATAAAATAAAATAAAATTGCCTCAAGTAAATTTTCAAAGTCAACAAAGAATATTTTGGTTCTCAATAAACCAACTTTGGATGTAGAAGGTGGGGGTGGGTTTGTGTTCCGAGTCCTTGGTTTCATTTCATATGTGATGGGACAATTTTTTATTATTTTACAAATGAGAAACTAGGAATGGAAACTGTGATGGGACAATTTTTTATTATTTTACAAATGAGAAACTAGGAATGGAAACTGAAAAAAAAAAAAAAAGAAAAAGAAAAGAAAAGAAGGAATGTGTGTCAAAAGTGAGGCGCTGGAAAATACACGGCATATATTAGACCATGCAACATGGAAGGCGCGTAAAGTGTGCGATTACATATTCGCCTACTATGCATTTTTATTTTTGTCTTAACCAAATTCATTTGACCACTTGTTTTTACTTACCTGCCAAATAGGAACGTGTCATATGTCTATAGGAAGGAAAATTCTCCTACGAAAAACAAATTCATGCAATAAGATTCAATTAAGCACAAAATTGATTATTCAACATTATTCCAAAACCAAATATAAAATGCATGAATTAATTCAAAATAAATATGATAATGCTTTCTAACAATGATATAAATATGCAAAATTAAGTTATTATCAATGCACATCATAATGCCTTATGGCTAGCGTTATAAGCATGGTTTTAAAAACTGGACTGGACCAGCTCGTCCGACAGGTTCAACAAGGAACTGGCTTTCAATTTGGTTTGTTTATGAGTAAAAACCGAAAATGACTTAAAAACCGGGAAAATTCGAAAACCGATCGGTTCAACTAGAGAACAGGGAACTAGCATGGTTGAATTGGTTAATGACCGGTTGTGGTTTTTTGACTTTTTCCCAGCCTAAAACTACGTCGTTTTGGGCAAAACCTAAAAACTAGCCCTAAAGTCCAAAACACTCTCAATCTCACACTTCATCTCAAACTCTATGCCTCACTCTCATGCAGTCACGCACGCCTCTCTCACCTCACTCAACTCAAGCTCACGCCTCATGGTCTTTGAATCTCTCCAAAAAAAAAAAAAAAATTTCCTTCTCACCCTCACGGCATCTGAACTTCAAATCTGCCTTTGCTTCTGGTTTTTTATTTTTATTTTTTTCCCTTCTCACCCTCATGGAATCTCGGTCTTAGTCTCGCCCTCTGTGATTTGCTCTCTACTTCTCGGCTTCATTAGGTGTTGATTCTTTTCTTTTGATTTTGATTACTTGATTCTCTTTCATTCATTTGATCATTTTTTTTTTCGGCTTCATCTCAGATTCTCCATTCATGCTAGTGGTGGAGCATTGGTTCACATGATGATATTGATTTCAATTTTCTTCATGACAAATGAGTCTTATGTTATCAAATGAACCTTTAAACTTAGTAGTTGTTTGTTTGAAACTTTAAAACTTATTTGCTATATGGATGTAATGAATTTATTTGCTATTTGCCATTTGGATGTAAATGTAACAACTGATGAATTTATTTATTTGGTTTTGTTGAAAGTTTATTACGTTAAGGAATGATTGTTTTGTAATATTATTATGTTAAATTCTTTAGAAAGATGTTATATACTTGTATTTTTTTTTTAAGGAAACATATTTATTACTATTGGATAGTTAGTTTTAGTATATTAAAAATTTATTAATTATTTATATAATTTAAATAAATAATAATTAAATTATTTATGACATCACCGATTCGACCATCGATTGGACCTTGGTCCGACTAGAAAATAGGTAATTAGCTCCTTTTCTGGTTCTTCCACTGTACCAGTTTTTAAAACATTAATTATAAGATTTTAATATAATTTTTCTGTAGTGGATTTAGTATACATCCTCTGGATGAAAAATTTAACGTACAATAAAGAAATATAAATGATTTGTCATTTTTAATTTATGTAAATTAGTAATTTTTGAATTACTTGTATTCTTTCATGAATGCATATTAGTAATGGTTAAATTATATGTTTATATGTATGTGTATGTTTATATTTTATAACGTGAAATTTACCCTTTAGAGTCAAATCATCACTTTGTCAATGATTGAAATTTCTTAAAGCATGCCTGTCTACACATTGTTGTAATGTGTGTTTATGAGAGAGAGAGAGAGAGAGAGAGAGAGAGAGAGAGAGAGAGAGAGAGAGAGAGAGAGAAGAGAGAGAGAGAGAGAGAGAGAGAGAGAGAGATGACAAATAATAAAAGAATAAAAATTTAAATGGAATTATATATAAAATATTGATTTTTATATAGGTGTATTTAGAAGTGAGTTGGTTAAAATAAAATAAAGAAAAATGAGATTTTAAAAAAAGAGGTGATTTGAAAATAAAGAAATACACCTATATAAAAATAAATGATTTGATTTTTTCTTTCTTTTTTGGCCAAAAATATTCATTATTTTTTTTCAATCACAATAAAAAATCTAAAAACTGCAGACATTGAATCTCAAAAGAAAAATACAGGTAAAAAGTAAAGAAGTTTTGAGTTTAGTGCCTTTATAAATGAAACTTGAAATATAATTATGAAAAAATATCATGAAGAAGAAAATATTTTAAACCAATAAATAATGGATTGGAAGAGATTTGACCAACTCAACATAGAGAAAAACTAACCACAAATTTATATATATAAGAATCTTAAATATGACAATGCATGGTTAAGTGTAATCTAATTTTTAATTTTCATTTTAACATTGAGAGAGAGATATAGATTGTTTGGTGTATAGTCATGTGAGAGATTAGATGGTTAATATTCACATTTTGCTGTGTAAGATATTGGTTTACAAAAATTAAAGCCTAAAGCCATTATAGGAAATTAATTGTCATTGATTATTTAGCAAATTGACAACAAATTTGTTTTTGTTTTATTCCAAATAGATTAGGATTTCAATTGGATTGGGTTTCCATTGATATAATATTTTGGGGTAATTTTTGAGATTGAAAAATTATGCAATATTTTTTTATTTATAAACCAATTACTATCTTAAAATTTTGGAACATTTATAATGTGGGTGGAGCATTTTTCTAATATGGGCCTTAAACTTAGACCTAAAGACAACCTAACATTTTATCAACGCTTTTGAGTAGAGTAAGTCATGTCTCTTTATGTTAGAACCTCATTTTCTCCCTCTTGTGTGTGGGTGTTTCTTAAAAAATAAAATTGTCCTTACTTTAGTTTAATTGACATTGATCATATTATTCAATACATCCAATGTAATACTATACGACATATATATTTCTCCTAGTATATTGAAACAATAAATCTACTATTACCAAAAAAAAAAAAAAAAATGCAACTACCAAGATGATAAGTTATTATTGATAGATATAAAAGTGATGTAAGTCTCCAATAAAAACTCACGAATGGATTTGGACAAAAGTTAATAACTAAAAGTTAAAATTGAATAAATGAAATAGAATTTAAAAAAAAAAAAAAAAAAAAAAAAAACTCGTGAATTGTAATGTGGACTTCCACTTTGGATGGAACCTTGGCGATGATCTTCAATCCATAACTTGCATTAAATTTAGGGTCTTAGATTTTTATTAATCATATAGGCTTAATATTGGGTTTGGGCTGATTCACAACAAAGTTCAAATAAATACTATATTATAAAATTCTAGCCATGTGTTTTAACTTGGAGCATTAATATTAGCCTCAATACAATTTGAGTAATTTTTTTTTTTTTAAATCTCATTTTTCTTTATTTTATTTTAACCAACTCACTTGTAAATATACCTATATAAAAATCAATATTTTATATATAATTCCATTTAAATTTTTATTCTATTTATTATTTCTCAATTTTTTTCTCCTTATTACTCCTATCATTCATAAACACACATTACAACAATATGTAAACGGGCATGCTTTAAGAACTTTCAATCATTGACAAAGTGATGATTTGACTCTAAAGGGTAAATTTCATGTTATAAAATATAAACATACTCATACATATAAACATAAATGTAAACATATAATTTAACCATTACTAATATGCATTCACGAAAGAATACACGTAATTCAAAAATTACTAATTTACATAATTAAAAAACAAGTAAATTATATATATATATATATATATATATATATATATATAGACACACCTTAGTGGCTTAAATTTAATTGGTTTTAATAAAAAATTCATAAAGAAGAACAAATTTATTAAGTCTTAAAAATGATATTAAAGTTTTTTTTCAATGCTATTTTGTCAACTAGTTTTTGTGGTCACACTTGCTTATCAATTAAAACTAATTTTATTTTATCTTTATATATTTTTTCTATCTATTTTAGTTTAGATTGATGAATGTTAAATTTTCATGTTTTTTTTATTATTTTTTTTTACAAGATAGAATTCTACTCTACCCTAATCTAAGTGTATATGTGTGTGAAACTCCCTCCTGGAGACTTGAACCCCGGTCCTTGCCCCCCACATCCCACAAACACTTATACTTGTAGAGTGACCACCGCACCAAGGGTGTGCGGTGGTGTTAAATTTTCGTGTTAATACAGCTACAATGTGTGTATTGATTATCAAATAGTAAATAGCTACATAATCACTATTACATGTTTGTACATATATATATATATATATGTGTGTGTGTGTGTATAATTTTTTCTTGTAGAATGTCACTTCTTCATATAAAATGAAAATGATAGTCTTTATGTTGTATTATCATTCACATTTTTCAACTGATCATAAAAACACCTCAAGCATGAGTTGATTCTTCATTAAAAAAAAGTGCTCTGTTTCTGTTGAAGGTCTATACCCAGTCGGATATAATTTCGAATTTATTGTAATTGGAATCTTACAAAACCTACAATGTTCAGCAAATTGTATAACACAATTAATATTTCATATATATATATATATATATATATTTTTTTTTTTCAATTTACCAGGGTAAGTTTTCACATTCCATTCAAACCTTGCTAACCTTATATAATGTTTTTCCAAATTTTCATTTATGAACGTATCTTTGTATGTAATAGTTTCGAGGCAAGTACAAGACAGTATAAGTCACCATTTACTTATTTGATAATTTTTTTTTTTTTTTTTTTTTTTTAAGAGCATCAGCATCCCATAATTCCAATTCTACTCTATTTTACCATTTCAAAAAACCACTTTATCATTTTACCATACTATTTTACAATACTTCCAGCATCCCAAACTTTTATTTCCCTATTCTACTTATTAAAATAATATATCTATGTAATAAAATAATATCCTAAAATTATATCTTTTTTCTCCATCTCTCTCCTCTCTCTAATTTTTAGCTCTATTCTATCTGCAACTTCTGCCGGAGCCTTCATTTTCAACGAGGTGGTGAAATAAAATCCAACAATAAAACAAATCCACCAATCTGGACCCAAAAAATGCACAAACAAAACGCATATACACGCCGTCGGTCTGGACCCAAAAAACCCATAAACAAAACGCACATACACGCTGCCGATCTGGACCCAAAAAACCCACAAACAAAACTTCATAGATCAACCAAAAACGCATCAATCAACAAAACCCACAAACAAAAAATCTAAATTTCACAACTCGGCTTCAATAAAACCTGCCGATCTGGACCCAAAAACCCAGAAATCGCTGATCATACCACACCGCCGATCATACCACGCCGATCTGGACCCAATAAACCTAGAAATCGCCACCATACCATGTCGATCTCGACTTCCCCAGTCTTACCTCCACGCCGGACCCACAACCCACGCCAGAATAGCCCACCGTGAGAGAGAGATGTGATGAGAGAGAGACGCCGTTGTGGAGAGAGAGAAAGAGAGAGAGAGAGAGAGAGAGTGAGTGAGTCAGAAAATGGGGAATAAACAAATATTATAAGTTTTAGAATTTTGCTACAGTATAATTCTACCTTTAGAATTGTACTGTAGCATAATTCTAAATATTTTTGCAATACTCCCTTTTGACATTTCTTGATGCAGTGGTCATTTGGTGCATTCATGCTAAAATGCTCTTAGATATGGCATTAGCATCTCCTGATGCTAATGCTCTAACCAGTTTCAACTTGATGCTTGCCTTATAAACATTAACATAAACATATAATTTAAAAATTACTAATTTACATTCAAAACACTAAATTCAACAATTAATAATTTACATAAACCAGGAAAATATTGTTAGGTGACACTCTTTTGTGTAAAATATTGATAGTTGACCTACTTTCAAAAAAAATTAAGCTTTAACGAACTTGGAAATATATAATTATCATTTACAAATTATGACCATTTCCTTTGTGCTAAGTTGTCAAAGTGGACTCTCAATATCAACTTTTTTTTTTTTTTTTTTTTTTTTTTTTATAATATGGGTGTCCACAACTTTTTGAACATTTTGTTATATACATTCTAAGCATAGAATGAACATTTTACCTCCTTACTCTGATTTTAAAACTTGCATCCAATTACTAATGAGTAAAATTTCTAATTATATTTTAATCATTTTTAGGGCTAAGATATATGGGGTACTTTTTTTCCTCGAAGCACATTGGCAAGAAATCAACAATCAAAATCAACATTATGTATTTCATTACTTCTATTAACGATGATATCATCAAATTCCAATCAATGATGGACTGAGTATTTGACTCCAAAGTTTTTACAATATACATATTTTAAAGATAACTTAAACATATGTATATACATTAAAAACAAAATGCTAAATTTAAGGATTAATTATTTAAATAAAAAAATTAACAAATATACACATTACTTTAATTTAATTTTTATATCCAAAAATTCATAAAGAATAATAAATTTAATGATTTTTGAAATTATTAGTAAATATATTTTTTTGTACCTTTTTTTTTTTTAATCTTGGGTTTAAAGAACTACTTCTTATTCATTATTTTTTCCATATATTATCATTTTTTTTTCTTTTATATGTTTTGGACTATCGAATGCATTGATAATTTAGTAAAGATTTTCTTTATGTTTTTCTTAATACAACATAGCACGTATGAAAGTGATTTCCTCTTAGAAGAACTCCTACGAAGCTAGGAGGATTGTACAACCACCCTGGAATATTTCTAGACAAGTAATTGTATCTATCATCTAGGATTACCAAGGAGTGATTGTTTAATATTGGGGGTAAGATGATTCCTTCAAAGTGATTGCCACTAAACCTATGTTTGGCTTGAGATAAAATGTTTTCCGAATGTAAAATATTTTCAAGTGAAAATATATTTCGGAAAAGAAAATATTTTCAGGTATTTGATTGCATTCCATAAACTATTTTGGAAAATAATTTTAGGTGTTTGGTTGTGTTAGAAAACACGTTTTATACTAGTTTCTCACAGTTTCCCAGTTTCTAAATATATATTATAATAGAAAATCTCAATATATAAACCCAAAGAAACAAAAACAAAAAACAAAAAAAAAAAAACAAAAATATTCATCAAGATCGAGATGCAAATATTCATCAAGAGAGAGAGAGAGAGAGAGAGAAAGAGAGAGAGATTGGTCATGGGTATTAATAGTTCAATCTAGAGGTGGTGGAGACAAGATCGAGATGCAAAGCCAACATCGATGAACTTTAGACATAGACAGCAAGATTGGTCATGGGTGGGTTAGTGTGGTTCGATCTAAAGGTGGTGGCAACAATCTAGAGGCTATGGCAGTGATGATCTCTCAGACCTAGGTTCAAGTGCTCTCTCTCTCTCTCTCTCATTTGGGTGTTCAAATGAATGTAAGTGTGAGCTTGGGTTGAAGATTAATTGTTGAAAATTGAAATTGTATTTCATTTTACATCCTACTCTGCCCTATTTTACAGTCAACTAAAAGTTCATTTTAGTTTGACCAGATTTTCATATCCACCCAAACATGCTAAAGGTTTTTAAATATTTTACGTAAAGGCTTTTCATTCAAAAAAAAAAAAAAAAAAAATGCAACCTAAGTTGTACGCAATTTATTGTTTGATATATTTAAATAGGCCAATGAGTATGAGCTGCCATTTTTAGTCAAACTTTGTTGAATTGTTCTTGAGAATAGTTATTGTAAAGGCCCAAATTTCAATAGAAAAATTACCTAAGGTCAAAGGGATGCTACCTTCTAAGACGTTTGACATGTTACAGTTCTTTAACTTTGTAAAACAATTCCCAATAAATATAAGATTGACATAGAATTTGGGAGAAATAACATTATATAAAAGAAAATGACTATTTAAGAGAATACTCAAAAGAATATGTATAGTTGTAAACACTAGATTAATTTAGTCATGCTACACAATAGATTAAAATTATATTATTATATGCGACTATTTAAGAGAATACTCAAAAGAATATGTATAGTTGTAAACACCAGATTAATTTAGTCATGCTACACAATAGATTAACATTATATTATTATATGCTACATAATGAAATAGGATAACATCTATCAATCAAAGGAAAAAAAAAGGATAATAAATTAAATCACAAGCAAATAGAATCAATCCCATAAAGCAAAAGTTCAACACAAAAATTCATCAACCTAAGCAAAGATGCAATGAAGAATTAAAAATCCCCAGAGAGAGAGAGAGAGAGAGAGAGAGAGAGAGAGAGAGAGAGAGAGAGAGAGAGAGAGAGAGAGAGAGAGAGAGAGAGAGAGAGAGAGAGAGAGAGAGAGAGAGAGAGTATTTATCTTTTGTGTGAAAAAATATGGATTGAATGGAAGAGATAATAACAATTTTTTTTACAATAAATAAAATAGAGAGAAGAAGGAACAAGGGTTTCTCTCGAAACTAATTTGGAGAGAAACTCTTCAAATTCATTTTATATCTTTTTGTTAGGTGTGAATTTTGAAAATCTAAGAGTTTGATTGCATGTTTTTTATGTTTTTATAATACAGATGTCGATTTTCGTTCAAATTTGGATATTATTTACTATTCAATTATTAAATTTATTTTTTATGTATAATTTTATATTACAAAAACTTGAAATTTAAACATTTAATTGATAACATAGCTTTTGATTTTTGATTTTCGATTTTCTTGAAATTTTGTAAATATGAAGGACATAATAAGAACATATAATTCAATAGTTAGATTTTCAAAATTCATATTTAATAAAAAAATATTGACTGAGTTTGAAGGTTTCCATCCAAACTAATTTGGAGAACAAACTTTTTCAAGAAGAAAAGTCACAATAAAAGAAAGATGAATGAATAGAGGTATTGTAACCTTAAGGTATTAAATAGTGGAGAGATAAAAATGTAAAAACACAAAATTTTTTTTTGGAGGAAGTGTAATTATAAAATAAGAAATTAATAAGCAGGAAAATAGTTAAAAATGAAGGAGAAAGTCTTGAAAATAGGCATAACAACAATAAATACAACTATTAAGACATTCTCTATTATCTAGCCTCCTTCTTCTCCACCTAAACCTTATAACCTTAATTTCACTGAAAAGAAAAAATAAAATAAAATAAAATTGCCTCAAGTAATTTTTCAAATTAAACAAAGAATATTCTGGTTCTCAATAAACCAACTTTGGAGGTAGAAGGTGGGGGTGGGTTTGAGTTCCGAGTCCTTGTTTCCGAGTCCTTGTTTTCGTTTCATATGTGATGGGACAATTTTTTATTATTTTACAAATGGGAAACTAGGAATGGAAACTGGAAAAAAAAGAAATGTGTGTCAAAGTGAGGCGCTGGAAAGTACACGTGGCATATATTAGACCATGCAACATGGATGGAGCATAAAGTGTGCGATGACATATTCGCCTACTATGCATTTTTATTTTTGTCTTAACCAAATTCATTTGACCACTCGTTTTTACTTACCTGCCGAATAGGAACGTGTCATATGTATATAGGAAGGAAAATTCTTTTCTTAGGAAAATTATTGGTAGTTTCCTAGCTCAGTTCCAACATAGAAAACGACATGTGCTTAAAATTCAACAAAGATTTTTCCTGATCGACAACTTTCTATGATTTTCAACACGGCAGACAAAATTGATTACATTTACATCAAACTATGTTATCTTCTCCATAAACCTTCAATTCTTCATATTTCAACAATCATTTTGCCCAAAACATGGCTTTGATTTCATCACCACTACTTTTTTTCCTTTCTACAGTGTTCGTGCTCATTTCTCAAGCTAATGCACAGTCAAGCGTCTCCCACTTCTGTTTATACGATCAGGGTAATTACAGCACTAGAAGCCTCTACGAGGCAAACCTCGATCAAACCCTCTCAGACTTGGTCTTCTCCACCAACGAAACCAATATTAAAGATGGCTTTTACCCTTACTCTTACGGCCTAGTCTCTGACAGAGTTTATGCCATTGGACTCTGTAGAGGAGATATTAAGGAAGACCTCTGCCGTAATTGTCTCAATGACTCAAGAATTGCTCTCAAACAGCTTTGTCCCAATCAGAAAGAAGCAATAGTATGGTACGACAATTGCATGTTAAGGTACTCCAATCGACCTTTATTATGTATCCTGGAAAATCAACCTGCTTTCTCGCAATGGAACAACAGTACTCAGAATGTATCGAATGTAGATGGGTACAGCAAGGTGATAAAGAACTTGTTAGATGGGATGATAAGTGAAGCTGCCTCAGGTAATTCTTACAAGTGTGCTACAAGAACCTTAGTCGCACCAGACTCATCCAACACCACAATATATGCCCATGCGCAATGCACTCCCGATTTGGTTGAGACGGATTGCATTGCATGCTTGAAAAATATTTCTGGACAAATTCCACAATGCTGTCTTGGAAAGGAAGGTGGGAGATATTACACACCCAGCTGTAATTTTAGGTATGGTACCAACGCTTTCTTTGACCTCACAGCCGATGCATCATCACCGGAAGGTAAGATAATCCTCTGAATACTTCACTTTCCTAAAAAAATTATTCGTTCTTATTAGAGAAGTTCTCCCTTCTCCCACGGGAGATGTAGGTCCTATCATGAGTCTCCTCTTATAGGAGGGAATAAATTCTTCTTTTTCATTGAATGGGAAAATCTTTATTTCTTGCTCTTAGGGTACATGTTCTTACAAGGAATACAAATGTTTTGAAATGGAGAAAGTAAATTTTACGATTTAAATTTTATTTTAGGGATCTATCATATCATGTAAAATTCTAAATAAGATTGCATTGAACACACTTTTAGATTGCTATATTGAGGAAAAGTTTGTCTATAAAATTGAGGAAAAGGTTAGATTGCTATATTTATTTATAAAAGTTTCTTTTTTGCTGGCAATCCAAAGGTTATGTTGCAGTGTATGTTGTTTCTTTTTTCTTTCTTTCTATGGATTATTTCTTAATATATTAAGTTTTGCATATCAATTCTTCGCTTTGTTCTATAATTTTTCTTCAGTAGATCCAATTATCGAAAGTATATGTTAAAGGATTGTTATTTTCCTCTGGAATTACTTCATTAGTATGTGGTAATAAGTTGTGATTTGTGTGTCAACGATGATAAATGGACAATTCCTCCCACTCTATATGGATGCCTCAAATTCAGAAAATAGACGTCTCAAATTAATAACATGCTTTTGGTTTTTGCAGGAAAGCAGAGAAGTACAACTCGAACTGTCATCATCATTATTGTTCCGACGGTTATAATTACTATGATAATTGTCATAAGTATTTGCATCATTTTGAAAGTGAGGATGCCAAGGGATAAAGTTGAAAGTAAGTTCAATTATTGCTTGTAATTTGAAAGCTATTCTTTTATATTATCAAACAGCTTTAAAATGTGAAGCATAGGATTGC